>NW_027135942.1:1021172-1361562 GCF_039906515.1 Pseudorca crassidens
TTCAGGTACGATGATTCTAAGTGAAATAAGTCACACAGAAAAAGAAACATCATAAGATATCACTAATACACGGAATGTAAACTTGGCTACACAGGAACTGAATTACAAAACAGAATAGGGTCTCAAATGTAGAAAACCAACTTATGCTTACTTAAGGGGAAAGGTGAGTTGGGGTGCTGCATAAAACCAGAGATTGAAATTAACACAGATACCTTTCCATAAGCCAAATATGTAATAGACAAGAGCTACTCCTTGCTCAACGAAGTGGACTCAACACCCCATATTAAACGCCTAAGAATATACCTGACTAGTAAGAATCTTAAAACCTATGGATTTATATGTCTCCGAAAGAGAATCAAGCGTGTGTACAGTGGCATAAACGCAGCAGTGAAAGGATTGGTGAGGTTCGGTGAGCAAATAAAGACCCTTTGAAGTCATATTGCATGGTACCCATTCCACGGTTCTCAACTCTCCAGGTTTAAGGGATTCTTCCTTCAGCTAAAACATGCATGTGGAACCCAGAGTATGATCCAACGTGTGATCGGGAAACGTGTTCAAATGTGTCTCAGTTTTCGTCCCCTGGTACTCGGGTGCAACATTCCAGACGCTTTACTAACACTCTCCCCACTTGGAGAGTCAGTGCCTTTAACCTCCTGTTTGGCCCAGTTTGCAATTTCTGCAGAAAATGAACAGGAATAGGGAGAACCAATGAGAGACTAGCTGGAGGTGTCTGGACGGGTAAATTTAACTCTCATTTCCCACCAGGAAGAGGAATTAACCAAAGGCTCAGCATGCCATGCCATTACCACACTAGGGCCTGAAGCAATCCTGCAGTGTTTCGGCCAGCTCACAAGAAAGCGAGTTGAAGAAAGGAGCTCAGGGGCACTGTAATTCACAAACCTGCAGAGTTATAAATGACAGCTATCATCCAAAAATATATTGAAGTAAGGCTGCCAAGAGGACTTGAATGTGGGGCAGAATTGCAGGAAACCGATTTCAGGAGGTAGACAGGAATTGCATGTAAAGCATAGGAAAAGAGGCAGAACGTCCACAATGATGCACTTGGCCAAAAAGGGCGTATGCGTTTTTTCCTGAATATATTCAGGAAAAAACGCATACGCCCTTTTTGGCCAACCAAGCAAGCTTGCAAAGGAAATCTGCACTACAATGAAGTCTCACTGCCCCCCGGTCAGAAGGGCCATCTGAAAAAAGTGTAAAACCCAGAAAGGCACGACAGGCCATGGAGAACTGGGAGCCTAGTTAGGCTGATGGGCGGGATGTAAATTGCCAACAGCCACTCTGGAGAAGTGTATGGTGTTTCCTGAAACATCTAAAAAACAAAGCAACAGAGCCTAGAGCACTTCCACTTATGGTCCTATAGCTTAGGGAAATTAAAATCAAAAAGACACAGCCACCCCAAAATTTGGGACGGCTCTGTTTACAGGAACCTCATTTACGGTACAAGTTCAATATCACAGAAAGCGAAAAATGGATAAAGAAGTTGTGGTACTAACGTACAATGCAATATCACTCAGCAATTAAATCTATGTCATCAGGCCCATAGCAGCATAATGAGTGGATTCAGGTACGATGATTCTAAGTGAAATATGTCACACAGAAAAAGAAACATCATAAGATATCACTAATACACGGAATGTAAACTTGGCTACACAGGAACTGAATTACAAAACAGAATAGGGTCTCAAATGTAGAAAACCAACTTATGCTTGCTTAAGGGGAAAGGTGAGTTGGGGTGCTGCATAAAACCAGAGATTGAAATTAGCACAGATACCTTTCCATAAGCCAAATATGTAATAGACAAGAGCTACTGCTTGCTCAACGAAGTGGACTCAACACCCCATATTAAACGCCTAAGGATATATCTGACTAGTAAGAAACTTAAAACCTATTGATTTATATGTCTCCGAAAGAGAATCAAGTGTGTGTACAGCGGCATAAACGCAGCAGTGATAGGATTGGTGAGGTTCGGTGAGCAAATGCAGACCCTTTGAAGTCATATTGCATGGTACCCATTCCATGGTTCTCAACTCTCCATGTTTATGGGATTCTTCCTTCAGCTTAAACATGCATGTGGAACCCAGAGTATGATCCACCGTGTGATCGGGAAACGTGTTCAAATGTGTCTCAGTTTTCGTCCCATGGTACTCGGGTGTAACATTCCAGACGCTTTACTAACACTCTCCCCACTTGGAGAGTCAGTGCCTTTAACCTCCTGTTTGGCCCAGTTTGCAATTTCTGCGGAAAATGAACAGGAATAGGGGAACCAATGAGAGACTAACTGGAGGTGTCTGGACGGGTAAATTTAACTCTCATTTCCCACCAAGAAGAGGAATTAACCAAAGGCTCAGCGAGCCATGCCGGAACCACACTAGGGCCTGAAGCAATCCTGCGGTGTTGCGGCCAGCTCACAAGAAATCGAGTTGAAGAAAGGAGCTCAGGGACCCTGTAATTCACAAAC
The DNA here is from genome assembly GCF_039906515.1 of Pseudorca crassidens. Lineage (NCBI taxonomy): Eukaryota > Metazoa > Chordata > Mammalia > Artiodactyla > Delphinidae > Pseudorca > Pseudorca crassidens. The sequence goes on from NW_027135942.1 coordinate 1,023,652, forward strand.
CTGCAGAGTTATACATGACAGCTATCGTCCAAAAATATATTGAAGTAAGGCTGCCAAGAGGACTTGAAAGCGGGGCAGAATTGCAGGAAACCGATTTCAGGAGGTAGACTGGAATTGCATGTAAAGCATAGGAAAAGAGGCAGAACGTCCACAATGATGCACTTGGCCAAAAAGGGCGTATGCGTTTTTTCCTGAATATATTCAGGAAAAAACGCATACGCCCTTTTTGGCCAACCAAGCAAGCTTGCAAAGGAAATCTGCACTCCAATGAAGTCTCACTGCCCCCCGGTCAAAAGGGCCATCTGAAAAAAGTGTAAAATCCAGAAAGGCAGGACAGTCCATGGAGAACTGGGAGCCTTGTTATGCTGATGGGCGGGATGTAAATTGCCAACAGCCACTCTGGAGAAGTGTATGGTGTTTCCTGAAACATCTAAAAAACAAAGCAACAGAGCCTAGGGCAATTCCACTTATGGTCCTATAGCTTAGGGAAATTAAAATCAAAAAGACACAGCCACCCCAAAGTTTGGGACGGCTCTGTTTACAAGAAGCTCTTTTACGGTACAAGTTCAATATCGCAGAAAGCGAAAAATGGATAAAGAAGTTGTGGTACTTACGTACAATGCAATATCACTCAGCAATGAAATGTATGTCATCAGGCCAGTAGCAGCATAATGAGTGGATTCAGGTACGATGATTCTAAGTGAAATAAGTCACACAGAAAAAGAAACATCATAAGATATCACTAATACACGGAATGTAAACTTGGCTACACAGGAACTGAATTACAAAACAGAATAGGGTCTCAAATGTAGAAAACCAACTTATGCTTACTTAAGGGGAAAGGTGAGTTGGGGTGCTGCATAAAACCAGAGATTGAAATTAACACAGATACCTTTCCATAAGCCAAATATGTAATAGACAAGAGCTACTCCTTGCTCAACGAAGTGGACTCAACACCCCATATTAAACGCCTAAGAATATACCTGACTAGTAAGAATCTTAAAACCTATGGATTTATATGTCTCCGAAAGAGAATCAAGCGTGTGTACAGTGTCATAAACGCAGCAGTGAAAGGATTGGTGAGGTTCGGTGAGCAAATGAAGACCCTTTGAAGTCATATTGCATGGTACCCATTCCACGGTTCTCAACTCTCCAGGTTTAAGGGATTCTTCCTTCAGCTAAAACATGCATGTGGAACCCAGAGTATGATCCAACGTGTGATCGGGAAACGTGTTCAAATGTGTCTCAGTTTTCGTCCCCTGGTACTCGGGTGCAACATTCCAGACGCTTTACTAACACTCTCCCCACTTGGAGAGTCAGTGCCTTTAACCTCCTGTTTGGCCCAGTTTGCAATTTCTGCAGAAAATGAACAGGAATAGGGAGAACCAATGAGAGACTAGCTGGAGGTGTCTGGACGGGTAAATTTAACTCTCATTTCCCACCAGGAAGAGGAATTAACCAAAGGCTCAGCGTGCCATGCCATTACCACACTAGGGCCTGAAGCAATCCTGCAGTGTTTCGGCCAGCTCACAAGAAAGCGAGTTGAAGAAAGGAGCTCAGGGGCACTGTAATTCACAAACCTGCAGAGTTATAAATGACAGCTATCATCCAAAAATATATTGAAGTAAGGCTGCCAAGAGGACTTGAATGCGGGGCAGAATTGCAGGAAACCGATTTCAGGAGGTAGACAGGAATTGCATGTAAAGCATAGGAAAAGAGGCAGAACGTCCACAATGATGCACTTGGCCAAAAAGGGCGTATGCGTTTTTTCCTGAATATATTCAGGAAAAAACGCATACGCACTTTTTGGCCAACCAAGCAAGCTTGCAAAGGAAATCTGCACTACAATGAAGTCTCACTGCCCCCCGGTCAGAAGGGCCATCTGAAAAAAGTGTAAAACCCAGAAAGGCACGACAGGCCATGGAGAACTGGGAGCCTAGTTAGGCTGATGGGCGGGATGTAAATTGCCAACAGCCACTCTGGAGAAGTGTATGGTGTTTCCTGAAACATCTAAAAAACAAAGCAACAGAGCCTAGGGCACTTCCACTTATGGTCCTATAGCTTAGGGAAATTAAAATCAAAAAGACACAGCCACCCCAAAATTTGGGACGGCTCTGTTTACAGGAACCTCATTTACGGTACAAGTTCAATATCACAGAAATCGAAAAATGGATAAAGAAATTGTGGTACTAACGTACAATGCAATATCACTCAGCAATTAAATCTATGTCATCAGGCCCATAGCAGCATAATGAGTGGATTCAGGTACGATGATTCTAAGTGAAATATGTCACACAGAAAAAGAAACATCATAAGATATCACTAATACACGGAATGTAAACTTGGCTACACAGGAACTGAATTACAAAACAGAATAGGGTCTCAAATGTAGAAAACCAACTTATGCTTGCTTAAGGGGAAAGGTGAGTTGGGGTGCTGCATAAAACCAGAGATTGAAATTAGCACAGATACCTTTCCATAAGCCAAATATGTAATAGACAAGAGCTACTGCTTGCTCAACGAAGTGGACTCAACACCCCATATTAAACGCCTAAGAATATACCTGACTAGTAAGAATCTTAAAACCTATGGATTTATATGTCTCCGAAAGAGAATCAAGCGTGTGTACAGCGGCATAAACGCAGCAGTGAAAGGATTGGTGAGGTTCGGTGAGCAAATGAAGACCCTTTGAAGTCATATTGCATGGTACCCATTCCACGGTTCTCAACTCTCCAGGTTTAAGGGATTCTTCCTTCAGATAAAACATGCATGTGGAACCCAGAGTATGATCCAACGTGTGATCGGGAAACGTGTTCAAATGTGTCTCAGTTTTCGTCCCCTGGTACTCGGGTGCAACATTCCAGACGCTTTACTAACACTCTCCCCACTTGGAGAGTCAGTGCCTTTAACCTCCTCTTTGGCCCAGTTTGCAATTTCTGCGGAAAATGAACAGGAATAGGGAGAACCAATGAGAGACTAACTGGAGGTGTCTGGACGGGTAAATTTAACTCTCATTTCCCACCAAGAAGGGGAATTAACCAAAGGCTCAGCGAGGCATGCCGGAACCACACTAGGGCCTGAAGCAATCCTGCGGTGTTGCGGCCAGCTCACAAGAAATCGAGTTGAAGAAAGGAGCTCAGGGACCCTGTAATTCACAAACCTGCAGAGTTATACATGACAGCTATCGTCCAAAAATATATTGAAGTAAGGCTGCCAAGAGGACTTGAAAGCGGGGCAGAATTGCAGGAAACCGATTTCAGGAGGTAGACTGGAATTGCATGTAAAGCATAGGAAAAGAGGCAGAACGTCCACAATGATGCACTTGGCCAAAAAGGGCGTATGCGTTTTTTCCTGAATATATTCAGGAAAAAACGCATACGAACTTTTTGGCCAACCAAGCAAGCTTGCAAAGGAAATCTGCACTCCAATGAAGTCTCACTGCCCCCCGGTCAAAAGGGCCATATGAAAAAAGTGTAAAATCCAGAAAGGCAGGACAGTCCATGGAGAACTGGGAGCCTTCTTATGCTGATGGGCGGGATGTAAATTGCCAACAGCCACTCTGGAGAAGTGTATGGTGTTTCCTGAAACATCTAAAAAACAAAGCAACAGAGCCTAGGGCACTTCCACTTATGGTCCTATAGCTTAGGGAAATTAAAATCAAAAAGACACAGCCACCCCAAAGTTTGGGACGGCTCTGTTTACAAGAAGCTCTTTTACGGTACAAGTTCAATATCGCAGAAAGCGAAAAATGGATAAAGAAGTTGTGGTACTTACGTACAATGCAATATCACTCAGCAATGAAATGTATGTCATCAGGCCCGTAGCAGCATAATGAGTGGATTCAGGTACGATGATTCTAAGTGAAATAAGTCACACAGAAAAAGAAACATCATAAGATATCACTAATACACGGAATGTAAACTTGGCTACACAGGAACTGAATTACAAAACAGAATAGGGTCTCAAATGTAGAAAACCAACTTATGCTTACTTAAGGGGAAAGGTGAGTTGGGGTGCTGCATAAAACCAGAGATTGAAATTAACACAGATACCTTTCCATAAGCCAAATATGTAATAGACAAGAGCTACTCCTTGCTCAACGAAGTGGACTCAACACCCCATATTAAACGCCTAAGAATATACCTGACTAGTAAGAATCTTAAAGCCTATGGATTTATATGTCTCCGAAAGAGAATCAAGCGTGTGTACAGTGGCATAAACGCAGCAGTGAAAGGATTGGTGAGGTTCGGTGAGCAAATGAAGACCCTTTGAAGTCATATTGCATGGTACCCATTCCACGGTTCTCAACTCTCCAGGTTTAAGGGATTCTTCCTTCAGCTAAAACATGCATGTGGAACCCAGAGTATGATCCACCGTGTGATCGGGAAACGTGTTCAAATGTGTCTCAGTTTTCGTCCCCTGGTACTCGGGTGCAACATTCCAGACGCTTTACTAACACTCTCCCCACTTGGAGAGTCAGTGCCTTTAACCTCCTGTTTGGCCCAGTTTGCAATTTCTGCGGAAAATGAACAGGAATAGGGAGAACACATGAGAGACTAGCTGGAGGTGTCTGGACGGGCAAATTTAACTCTCATTTCCCACCAGGAAGAGGAATTAACCAAAGGCTCAGCGAGCCATGCCGGAACCACACTAGGGCCTGAAGCAATCCTGCGGTGTTGCGGCCAGCTCACAAGAAAGCGAGTTGAAGAAAGGAGCTCAGGGGCCCTGTAATTCACAAACCTGCAGAGTTATACATGACAGCTATCATCCAAAAATATATTGAAGTAAGGCTGCCAAGAGGACTTGAAAGCGGGGCCGAATTGCAGGAAACCGATTTCAGGAGGTAGACTGGAATTGCATGTAAAGCATAGGAAAAGAGGCAGAACGTCCACAATGATGCACTTGGCCAAAAAGCGCGTATGCGTTTTTTCCTGAATATATTCAGGAAAAAACGCATATGCCCTTTTTGGCCACCCAAGCAAGCTTGCAAAGGAAATCTGCACTACAATGAAGTCTCACTGCCCCCCGGTCAAAAGGGCCATCTGAAAAAAGTGTAAAATCCAGAAAGGCAAGACAGGCCATGGAGAACTGAGAGCCTTCTTATGCTGATGGGCGGGATGTAAATTGCCAACAGCCACTCTGGAGAAGTGTATGGTGTTTCCTGAAACATCTAAAAAACAAAGCAACAGAGCCTAGGGCACTTCCACTTATGGTCCTATAGCTTAGGGAAATTAAAATCAAAAAGACACAGCCACCCCAAAGTTTGGGACAGCTCGGTTTACAAGAACCTCGTTTACGGTACAAGTTCAATATCGCAGAAAGCGAAAAATGGATAAAGAAGTTGTGGTACTTACGTACAATGCAATATCACTCAGCAATGAAATCTATGTCATCAGGCCAGTAGCAGCATAATGAGTGGATTCAGGTACGATGATTCTAAGTGAAATAAGTCACACAGAAAAAGAAACATCATAAGATATCACTAATACACGGAATGTAAACTTGGCTACACAGGAACTGAATTACAAAACAGAATAGGGTCTCAAATGTAGAAAACCAACTTATGCTTCCTTAAGGGGAAAGGTGAGTTGGGGTGCTGCATAAAACCAGAGATTGAAATTAGCACAGATACCTTTCCATAAGCCAAATATGTAATAGACAAGAGCTACTGCTTGCTCAACGAAGTGGACTCAACACCCCATATTAAACGCCTAAGAATATACCTGACTAGTAAGAATCTTAAAACCTATGGATTTATATGTCTCCGAAAGAGAATCAAGTGTGTGTACAGCGGCATAAACGCAGCAGTGATAAGATTGGTGAGGTTCGGTGAGCAAATTCAGACCCTTTGAAGTCATATTGCATGGTACCCATTCCATGGTTCTCAACTCTCCAGGTTTAAGGGATTCTTCCTTCAGCTAAAACATGCATGTGGAACCCAGACAATGATCCACCGAGTGATCGGGAAACGTTTTCAAATGTGTCTCAGGTTTCTTCCCCTTGTACTCGGGTGCAACATTGCAGACGCTTTACTAACACTCTCCCCACTTGGAGAGTCAGTGCCTTTAACCTCCTGTTTGGCCCAGTTTGCAATTTCTGCGGAAAATGAACAGGAATAGGGAGAACCAATGAGAGACTAGCTGGAGGTGTCTGGACGGGCAAATTTAACTCTCATTTCCCACCAGGAAGAGGAATTAACCAAAGGCTCAGCGTGCCATGCCGGTACCACACTAGGGCCTGAAGCAATCCTGCAGTGTTGCGGCCAGCTCACAAGAAAGCGAGTTGAAGAAAGGAGCTCAGGGGCCCTGTAATTCACAAACCTGCAGAGTTATAAATGAAAGCTATCGTCCAAAAATATATTGAAGTAAGGCTGCCAAGAGGACTTGAAAGTGGGGCAGAATTGCAGGAAACTGATTTCAGGAGGTAGACTGGAATTGCATGTAAAGCATAGGAAAAGAGGCAGAACGTCCACAATGATGCACTTGGCCAAAAAGGGCGTATGCGTTTTTTCCTGAATATATTCAGGAAAAAACGCATATGCACTTTTTGGCCAACCAAGCAAGCTTGCAAAGGAAATCTGAACTACAATGAAGTCTCACTGCCCCCCGGTCAAAAGGGCCATCTGAAAAAAGTGTAAAATCCAGAAAGGCAGGACAGTCCATGGAGAACTGGGAGCCTTCTTATGCTGATGGGCGGGATGTAAATTGCCAACAGCCACTCGGGAGAAGTGTATGGTGTTTCCTGAAACATCTAAAAAACAAAGCAACAGAGCCTAGGGCACTTCCACTTATGGTCCTATAGATTAGGGAAATTAAAAGAAAAAGACACAGCCACCACAAAATTTGGGACGGCTCTGTTTACAAGAACCTCTTTTACGATACAAGTTCAATATCGCAGAAAGAGAAAAATGGATAAAGAAGTTGTGGTACTTACGTACAATGCAATATCACTCAGCAATGAAATCTATGTCATCAGGCCAGGAGCAACATAATGAGTGGATTCAGGTACGATGATTCTAAGTGAAATAAGTCACACAGAAAAAGAAACATCATAAGATATCACTAATACACGGAATGTAAACTTGGCTACACAGGAACTGAATTACAAAACAGAATAGGGTCTCAAATGTAGAAAACCAACTTATGCTTGCTTAAGGGGAAAGGTGAGTTGGGGTGCTGCATAAAACCAGAGATTGAAATTAACACAGATACCTTTCCATAAGCCAAATATGTAATAGACAAGAGCTACTGCTTGCTCAACGAAGTGGACTCAACACCCCATATTAAACGCCTAAGAATATACCTGACTAGTAAGAATCTTAAAACCTATGGATTTATATGTCTCCGAAAGAGAATCAAGCGTGTGTACAGTGGCATAAACGCAGCAGTGAAAGGATTGGTGAGGTTCGGTGAGCAAATGAAGACCCTTTGAAGTCATATTGCATGGTACCCATTCCACGGTTCTCAACTCTCCAGGTTTAAGGGATTCTTCCTTCAGCTAAAACATGCATGTGGAACCCAGAGTATGATCCAACGTGTGATCGGGAAACGTGTTCAAATGTGTCTCAGTTTTCGTCCCCTGGTACTCGGGTGCAACATTCCAGACGCTTTACTAACACTCTCCCCACTTGGAGAGTCAGTGCCTTTAACCTCCTGTTTGGCCCAGTTTGCAATTTCTGCAGAAAATGAACAGGAATAGGGAGAACCAATGAGAGACTAGCTGGAGGTGTCTGGACGGGCAAATTTAACTCTCATTTCCCACCAGGAAGAGGAATTAACCAAAGGCTCAGCGTGCCATGCCACTACCACACTAGGGCCTGAAGCAATCCTGCAGTGTTGCGGCCAGCTCACAAGAAAGTGAGTTGAAGAAAGGAGCTCAGGGGCACTGTAATTCACAAACCTGCAGAGTTATAAATGACAGCTATCATCCAAAAATATATTGAAGTAAGGCTGCCAAGAGGACTTGAATGCGGGGCAGAATTGCAGGAAACCGATTTCAGGAGGTAGACTGGAATTGCATGTAAAGCATAGGAAAAGAGGTAGAACGTCCACAATGATGCACTTGGCCAAAAACGGTGTATGCGTTTTTTCCTGAATATATTCAGGAAAAAACGCATACGCCCTTTTTGGCCAACCAAGCAAGCTTGCAAAGGAAATCTGCACTACAATGAAGTCTCACTGCCCCCCGGTCAGAAGGGCCATCTGAAAAAAGTGTAAAACCCAGAAAGGCAGGACAGGCCATGGAGAACAGGGAGCCTAGTTAGGCTGATGGGCGGGATGTAAATTGCCAACAGCCACTCTGCAGAAGTGTATGGTGTTTCCTGAAACATCTAAAAAACAAAGCAACAGAGCCTAGGGCACTTCCACTTATGGTCCTATAGCTTAGGGAAATTAAAATCAAAAAGACACAGCCACCCCAAAGTTTGGGACGGCTCTGTTTACAAGAAGCTCGTTTACGGTACAAGTTCAATATCGCAGAAAGAGAAAAATGGATAAAGAAGTTGTGGTACTAACGTACAATGCAATATCACTCAGCAATGAAATCTATGTCATCAGGCACATAGCAGCATAATGAGTGGATTCAGGTACGATGATTCTAAGTGAAATATGTCACAAAGAAAAAGAAACATCATAAGATATCACTAATACACGGAATGTAAACTTGGCTACACAGGAACTGAATTACAAAACAGAATAGGGTCTCAAATGTAGAAAACCAACTTATGCTTGCTTAAGGGGAAAGGTGAGTTGGGGTGCTGCATAAAACCAGAGATTGAAATTAACACAGATACCTTTCCATAAGACAAATATGTAATAGACAAGAGCTACTGCTTGCTCAACGAAGTGGACTCAACACCCCATATTAAACGCCTAAGAATATACCTGACTAGTAAGAATCTTAAAACCTATGGATTTATATGTCTCCGAAAGAGAATCAAGCGTGTGTATAGCGGCATAAACGCAGCAGTGAAAGGATTGGTGAGGTTCGGTGAGCAAATGCAGACCCTTTGAAGTCATATTGCATGGTACCCATTCCATGGTTCTCAACTCTCCAGGTTTAAGGGATTCTTCCTTCAACTAAAACATGCATGTGGAACCCAGAGTATGATCCACCGTGTGATCGGGAAACATGTTCAAATGTGTCTCAGTTTTCGTCCCCTGGTACTCGGGTGCAACATTCCAGACGCTTTACTAACACTCTCCCCACTTGGAGAGTCAGTGCCTTTAACCTCCTGTTTGGCCCAGTTTGCAATTTCTGCGGAATATGAACAGGAATAGGGAGAACCAATGAGAGACTAGCTGGAGGTGTCTGGACGGGCAAATTTAACTCTCATTTCCCACCAGGAAGAGGAATTAACCAAAGGCTCAGCGAGGCATGCCGGAACCACACTAGGGCCTGAAGCAATCCTGCGGTGTTGCGGCCAGCTCACAAGAAAGTGAGTTGAAGAAAGGAGCTCAGGGGCCCTGTAATTCACAAACCTGCAGAGTTATACATGACAGCTATCGTCCAAAAATATATTGAAGTAAGGCTGCCAAGAGGACTTGAAAGCGGGGCAGAATTGCAGGAAACCGATTTCAGGAGGTAGACTGGAATTGCATGTAAAGCATAGGAAAAGAGGCAGAACGTCCACAATGATGCACTTGGCCAAAAAGGGCGTATGCGTTTTTTCCTGAATATATTCAGGAAAAAACGCATACGCCCTTTTTGGCCAACCAAGCAAGCTTGCAAAGGAAATCTGCACTACAATGAAGTCTCACTGCCCCCCGGTCAAAAGGGCCATATGAAAAAAGTGTAAAATCCAGAAAGGCAGGACAGTCCATGGAGAACTGGGAGCCTTCTTATGCTGATGGGCGGGATGTAAATTGCCAACAGCCACTCTGGAGAAGTGTATGGTGTTTCCTGAAACATCTAAAAAACAAAGCAACAGAGCCTAGGGCACTTCCACTTATGGTCCTATAGCTTAGGGAAATTAAAATCAAAAAGAAACAGCCACCCCAAAGTTTGGGACGGCTCTGTTTACAAGAAGCTCTTTTACGGTACAAGTTCAATATCGCAAAAAGCGAAAAATGGATAAAGAAGTTGTGGTACTTACGTACAATGCAATATCACTCAGCAATGAAATGTATGTCATCAGGCCAGTAGCAGCATAATGAGTGGATTCAGGTACGATGATTCTAAGTGAAATAAGTCACACAGAAAAAGAAACATCATAAGATATCACTAATACACGGAATGTAAACTTGGCTACACAGGAACTGAATTACAAAACAGAATAGGGTCTCAAATGTAGAAAACCAACTTATGCTTGCTTAAGGGGAAAGGTGAGTTGGGGTGCTGCATAAAACCAGAGATTGAAATTAACACAGATACCTTTCCATAAGCCAAATATGTAATAGACAAGAGCTACTGCTTGCTCAACGAAGTGGACTCAACACCCCATATTAAACGCCTAAGAATATACCTGACTAGTAAGAATCTTAAAACCTATGGATTTATATGTCTCCGAAAGAGAATCAAGCGTGTGTACAGCGGCATAAACGCAGCAGTGAAAGGATTGGTGAGGTTCGGTGAGCAAATGAAGACCCTTTGAAGTCATATTGCATGGTACCCATTCCACGGTTCTCAACTCTCCAGGTTTTAGGGATTCTTCCTTCAGATAAAACATGCATGTGGAACCCAGAGTATGATCCAACGTGTGATCGGGAAACGTGTTCAAATGTGTCTCAGTTTTCGTCCACTGGTACTCGGGTGCAACATTCCAGACGCTTTACTAACACTCTCCCCACTTGGAGAGTCAGTGCCTTTAACCTCCTCTTTGGCCCAGTTTGCAATTTCTGCGGAAAATGAACAGGAATAGGGAGAACCAATGAGAGACTAACTGGAGGTGTCTGGACGGGTAAATTTAACTCTCATTTCCCACCAAGAAGGGGAATTAACCAAAGGCTCAGCGAGCCATGCCGGAACCACATTAGGGCCTGAAGCAATCCTGCGGTGTTGCGGCCAGCTCACAAGAAATCGAGTTGAAGAAAGGAGCTCAGGGACCCTGTAATTCACAAACCTGCAGAGTTATACATGACAGCTATCGTCCAAAAATATATTGAAGTAAGGCTGCCAAGAGGACTTGAAAGCGGGGCAGAATTGCAGGAAACCGATTTCAGGAGGTAGACTGGAATTGCATGTAAAGCATAGGAAAAGAGGCAGAACGTCCACAATGATGCACTTGGCCAAAAAGGGCGTATGCGTTTTTTCCTGAATATATTCAGGAAAAAACGCATACGCCCTTTTTGGCCAACCAAGCAAGCTTGCAAAGGAAATCTGCACTCCAATGAAGTCTCACTGCCCCCCGGTCAAAAGGGCCATCTGAAAAAAGTGTAAAATCCAGAAAGGCAGGACAGTCCATGGAGAACTGGGAGCCTTGTTATGCTGATGGGCGGGATGTAAATTGCCAACAGCCACTCTGGAGAAGTGTATGGTGTTTCCTGAAACATCTAAAAAACAAAGCAACAGAGCCTAGGGCACTTCCACTTATGGTCCTATAGCTTAGGGAAATTAAAATCAAAAAGACACAGCCACCCCAAAGTTTGGGACGGCTCTGTTTACAAGAAGCTCTTTTACGGTACAAGTTCAATATCGCAGAAAGCGAAAAATGGATAAAGAAGTTGTGGTACTTACGTACAATGCAATATCACTCAGCAATGAAATGTATGTCATCAGGCCCGTAGCAGCATAATGAGTGGATTCAGGTACGATGATTCTAAGTGAAATAAGTCACACAGAAAAAGAAACATCATAAGATATCACTAATACACGGAATGTAAACTTGGCTACACAGGAACTGAATTACAAAACAGAATAGGGTCTCAAATGTAGAAAACCAACTTATGCTTGCTTAAGGGGAAAGGTGAGTTGGGGTGCTGCATAAAACCAGAGATTGAAATTAACACAGATACCTTTCCATAAGCCAAATATGTAATAGACAAGAGCTACTGCTTGCTCAACGAAGTGGACTCAACACCCCATATTAAACGCCTAAGAATATACCTGACTAGTAAGAATCTTAAAACCTATGGATTTATATGTCTCCGAAAGAGAATCAAGCGTGTGTATAGCGGCATAAACGCAGCAGTGAAAGGATTGGTGAGGTTCGGTGAGCAAATGCAGACCCTTTGAAGTCATATTGCATGGTACCCATTCCATGGTTCTCAACTCTCCAGGTTTAAGGGATTCTTCCTTCAACTAAAACATGCATGTGGAACCCAGAGTATGATCCACCGTGTGATCGGGAAACATGTTCAAATGTGTCTCAGTTTTCGTCCCCTGGTACTCGGGTGCAACATTCCAGACGCTTTACTAACACTCTCCCCACTTGGAGTGTCAGTGCCTTTAACCTCCTGTTTGGCCCAGTTTGCAATTTCTGCGGAATATGAACAGGAATAGGGAGAACCAATGAGAGACTAGCTGGAGGTGTCTGGACGGGCAAATTTAACTCTCATTTCCCACCAGGAAGAGGAATTAACCAAAGGCTCAGCGTGCCATGCCAGTACCACACTAGGGCCTGAAGCAATCCTGCAGTGTTGCGGCCAGCTCACAAGAAAGCGAGTTGAAGAAAGGAGCTCAGGGGCACTGTAATTCACAAACCTGCAGAGTTATAAATGACAGCTATCGTCCAAAAATATACTGAAGTAAGGCTTCCAAGAGGACTTGAAAGCGGGGCAGAATTGCAGGAAACCGATTTCAGGAGGTAGACTGGAATTGCATGTAAAGCATAGGAAAAGAGGCAGAACGTCCACAATGATGCACTTGGCCAAAAAGGGCGTATGCGTTTTTTCCTGAATATATTCAGGAAAAAACGCATACGCCCTTTTTGGCCAACCAAGCAAGCTTGCAAAGGAAATCTGCACTACAATGAAGTCTCACTGCCCCCCGGTCAGAAGGGCCATCTGAAAAAAGTGTAAAACCCAGAAAGGCAGGACAGGCCATGGAGAACTGGGAGCCTAGTTAGGCTGATGGGCGGGATGTAAATTGCCAACAGCCACTCTGCAGAAGTGTATGGTGTTTCCTGAAACATCTAAAAAACAAAGCAACAGAGCCTAGGGCACTTCCACTTATGGTCCTATAGCTTAGGGAAATTAAAATCAAAAAGACACAGCCACCCCAAAATTTGGGACGGCTCTGTTTACAGGAACCTCATTTACGGTACAAGTTCAATATCACAGAAAGCGAAAAATGGATAAAGAAGTTGTGGTACTAACGTACAATGCAATATCACTCAGCAATTAAATCTATGTCATCAGGCCCATAACAGCATAATGAGTGGATTCAGGTACGATGATTGTAAGTGAAATATGTCACACAGAAAAAGAAACATCATAAGATATCACTAATACACGGAATGTAAACTTGGCTACACAGGAACTGAATTACAAAACAGAATAGTGTCTCAAATGTAGAAAACCATCTTATGCTTGCTTAAGGGGAAAGGTGAGTTGGGGTGCTGCATAAAACCAGAGATTGAAATTAGCACAGATACCTTTCCATAAGCCAAATATGTAATAGACAAGAGCTACTGCTTGCTCAGCGAAGTGGACTCAACACCCCATATTAAACGCCTAAGGATATACCTGACTAGTAAGAATCTTAAAACCTATTGATTTATATGTCTCCGAAAGAGAATCAAGTGTGTGTACTGCGGCATAAACGCAGCAGTGATAGGATTGGTGAGGTTCGGTGAGCAAATGCAGACCCTTTGAAGTCATATTGCATGGTACCCATTCCATGGTTCTCAACTCTCCAGGTTTAAGGGATTCTTCCTTCAGCTAAAACATGCATGTGGAACCCAGAGTATGATCCACCGTGTGATCGGGAAACGTGTTCAAATGTGTCTCAGTTTTCGTCCCCTGGTACTCGGGTGCAACATTCCAGACGCTTTACTAACACTCTCCCCACTTGGAGAGTCAGTGCCTTTAAACTCCTGTTTGGCCCAGTTTGCAATTTCTGCGGAAAATGAACAGGAATAGGGAGAACCAATGAGAGACTAACTGGAGGTGTCTGGACGGGTAAATTTAACTCTCATTTCCCACCAAGAAGAGGAATTAACCAAAGGCTCAGCGAGCCATGCCGGAACCACACTAGGGCCTGAAGCAATCCTGCGGTGTTGCGGCCAGCTCACAAGAAAGCGAGTTGAAGAAAGGAGCTCAGGGACCCTGTAATTCACAAACATGCAGAGTTCTAAATGACAGCTATCGTCCAAAAATATATTGAAGTAAGGCTGCCAAGAGGACTTGAAAGCGGGTCAGAATTGCAGGAAACCGATTTCAGGAGGTAGACTGGAATTGCATGTAAAGCATAGGAAAAGAAGCAGAACGTCCACAATGATGCACTTGGCCAAAAAGGGCGTATGCGTTTTTTCCTGAATATATTCAGGAAAAAACGCATACGCCCTTTTTGGCCAACCAAGGAAGCTTGCAAAGGAAATCTGCACTACAATGAAGTCTCACTGCCCCCCGGTCAAAAGGGCCATCTGAAAAAAGTGTAAAATCCAGAAAGGCAGGACAGTCCATGGAGAACTGGGAGCCTTGCTATGCTGATGGGCGGGATGTAAATTGCCAACAGCCACTCTGCAGAAGTTTATGGTGTTTCCTGAAACATCTAAAAAACAAAGCAACAGAGCCTAGGGCACTTCCACTTATGGTCCTATAGCTTAGGGAAATAAAAATCAAAAAAAACAGCCACCCCAAAGTTTGGGACGGCTCTGTTTACAAGAAGCTCTTTTACGGTACAAGTTCAATATCGCAGAAAGCGAAAAATGGATAAAGAAGTTGTGGTACTTACGTACAATGCAATATCACTCAGCAATGAAATGTATGTCATCAGGCCAGTAGCAGCATAATGAGTGGATTCAGGTACGATGATTCTAAGTGAAATAAGTCACACAGAAAAAGAAACATCATAAGATATCACTAATACACGGAATGTAAACTTGGCTACACAGGAACTGAATTACAAAACAGAATAGGGTCTCAAATGTAGAAAACCAACTTATGCTTGCTTAAGGGGAAAGGTGAGTTGGGGTGCTGCATAAAACCAGAGATTGAAATTAACACAGATACCTTTCCATAAGCCAAATATGTAATAGACAAGAGCTACTCCTTGCTCAACTAAGTGGACTCAACATCCCATATTAAACGCCTAAGAATATACCTGACTAGTAAGAATCTTAAAACCTATGGATTTATATGTCTCCGAAAGAGAATCAAGCGTGTGTACAGCGGCATAAACGCAGCAGTGAAAGGATTGGTGAGGTTCGGTGAGCAAATGAAGACCCTTTGAAGTCATATTGCATGGTACCCATTCCACGGTTCTCAACTCTCCAGGTTTAAGGGATTCTTCCTTCAGCTAAAACATGCATGTGGAACCCAGAGTATGATCCACCGTGTGATCGGGAAACGTGTTCAAATGTGTCTCAGTTTTCGTCCCCTGGTACTCGGGTGCAACATTCCAGACGCTTTACTAACACTCTCCCCACTTGGAGAGTCAGTGCCTTTAACCTCCTGTTTGGCCCAGTTTGCAATTTCTGCAGAAAATGAACAGGAATAGGGAGAACCAATGAGAGACTAACTGGAGGTGTCTGGACGGGCAAATTTAACTCTCATTTCCCACCAGGAAGAGGAATTAACCAAAGGCTCAGCCTGCCATGCCAGTACCACACTAGGGCCTGAAGCAATCCTGCAGTGTTGCGGCCAGCTCACAAGAAATCGAGTTGAAGAAAGGAGCTCAGGGGCACTGTAATTCACAAACCTGCAGAGTTATAAATGACAGCTATCGTCCAAAAATATATTGAAGTAAGGCTGCCAAGAGGACTTGAAAGCGGGGCAGAATTGCAGGAAACCGATTTCAGGAGGTAGACTGGAATTGCATGTAAAGCATAGGAAAAGAGGCAGAACGTCCACAATGATGCACTTGGCCAAAAAGGGCGTATGCGTTTTTTCCTGAATATATTCAGGAAAAAACGCATACGCCCTTTTTGGCCAACCAAGCAAGCTTGCAAAGGATATCTGCACTACAATGAAGTCTCACTGCCCCGCGGTCAGAAGGGCCATCTGAAAAAAGTGTAAAACCCAGAAAGGCAGGACAGGCCATGGAGAACTGGGAGCCTAGTTATGCTGATGGGCGGGATGTAAATTGCCAACAGCCACTCTGCAGAAGTGTATGGTGTTTCCTGAAACATCTAAAAAACAAAGCAACAGAGCCTAGGGCACTTCCACTTATGGTCCTATAGCTTAGGGAAATTAAAATCAAAAAGACACAGCCACCCCAAAATTTGGGACGGCTCTGTTTACAGGAACCTCATTTACGGTACAAGTTCAATATCACAGAAAGCGAAAAATGGATAAAGAAGTTGTGGTACTAACGTACAATGCAATATCACTCAGCAATTAAATCTATGTCATCAGGCCCATAGTAGCATAATGAGTGGATTCAGGTACGATGATTCTAAGTGAAATATGTCACACAGAAAAAGAAACATCATAAGATATCACTAATACACGGAATGTAAACTTGGCTACACAGGAACTGAATTACAAAACAGAATAGGGTCTCAAATGTAGAAAACCAACTTATGCTTGCTTAAGGGGAAAGGTGAGTTGGGGTGCTGCATAAAACCAGAGATTGAAATTAGCACAGATACCTTTCCATAAGCCAAATATGTAATAGACAAGAGCTACTGCTTGCTCAACGAAGTGGACTCAACACCCCATATTAAACGCCTAAGGATATACCTGTCTAGTAAGAATCTTAAAACCTATTGATTTATATGTCTCCGAAAGAGAATCAAGTGTGTGTACAGCGGCATAAACGCAGCAGTGATAGGATTGGTGAGGTTCGGTGAGCAAATGCAGACCCTTTGAAGTCATATTGCATGGTACCCATTCCATGGTTCTCAACTCTCCATGTTTAAGGGATTCTTCCTTCAGCTAAAACATGCATGTGGAACCCAGAGTATGATCCACCGTGTGATCGGGAAACGTGTTCAAATGTGTCTCAGTTTTCGTCCACTGGTACTCGGGTGCAACATTCCAGACGCTTTACTAACACTCTCCCCACTTGGAGAGTCAGTGCCTTTAACCTCCTGTTTGGCCCAGTTTGCAATTTCTGCGGAAAATGAACAGGAATAGGGAGAACCAATGAGAGACTAACTGGAGGTGTCTGGACGGGTAAATTTAACTCTCATTTCCCACCAAGAAGAGGAATTAACCAAAGGCTCAGCGAGCCATGCCGGAACCACACTAGGGCCTGACGCAATCCTGCGGTGTTGTGGCCAGCTCACAAGAAATCGAGTTGAAGAAAGGAGCTCAGGGTCCCTGTAATTCACAAACCTGCAGAGTTATACATGACAGCTATCGTCCAAAAATATATTGAAGTAAGGCTGCCAAGAGGACTTGAAAGCGGGGCAGAATTGCAGGAAACCGATTTCAGGAGGTAGACTGGAATTGCATGTAAAGCATAGGAAAAGAGGCAGAACGTCCACAATGATGCACTTGGCCAAAAAGGGCGTATGCGTTTTTTCCTGAATATATTCAGGAAAAAACGCATACGCCCTTTTTGGCCAACCAAGGAAGCTTGCAAAGGAAATCTGCACTACAATGAAGTCTCACTGCCCCCCGGTCAAAAGGGCCATCTGAAAAAAGTGTAAAATCCAGAAAGGCAGGACAGTCCATGGAGAACTGGGAGCCTTGTTATGCTGATGGGCGGGATGTAAATTGCCAACAGCCACTCTGGAGAAGTGTATGGTGTTTCCTGAAACATCTAAAAAACAAAGCAACAGAGCCTAGGGCACTTCCACTTATGGTCCTATAGCTTAGGGAAATTAAAATCAAAAAGAAACAGCCACCCCAAAGTTTGGGACGGCTCTGTTTACAAGAAGCTCTTTTACGGTACAAGTTCAATATCGCAGAAAGCGAAAAATGGATAAAGAAGTTGTGGTACTTACGTACAATGCAATATCACTCAGCAATGAAATGTATGTCATCAGGCCAGTAGCAGCATAATGAGTGGATTCAGGTACGATGATTCTAAGTGAAATAAGTCACACAGAAAAAGAAACATCATAAGATATCACTAATACACGGAATGTAAACTTGGCTACACAGGAACTGAATTACAAAACAGGATAGGGTCTCAAATGTAGAAAACCAACTTATGCTTGCTTAAGGGGAAAGGTGAGTTGGGGTGCTGCATAAAACCAGAGATTGAAATTAACACAGATACCTTTCCATAAGCCAAATATGTAATAGACAAGAGCTACTCCTTGCTCAACGAAGTGGACTCAACACCCCATATTAAACGCCTAAGAATATACCTGACTAGTAAGAATCTTAAAACCTATGGATTTATATGTCTCTGAAAGAGAATCAAGCATGTGTACAGCGGCATAAACGCAGCAGTGAAAGGATTGGTGAGGTTCGGTGAGCAAATGAAGACCCTTTGAAGTCATATTGCATGGTACCCATTCCACGGTTCTCAACTCTCCAGGTTTAAGGGATTCTTCCTTCAGCTAAAACATGCATGTGGAACCCAGAGTATGATCCAACGTGTGATCGGGAAACGTGTTCAAATGTGTCTCAGTTTTCGTCCCCTGGTACTCGGGTGCAATATTCCAGACGCTTTACTAACACTCTCCCCACTTGGAGAGTCAGTGCCTTTAACCTCCTGTTTGGCCCAGTTTGCAATTTCTGCAGAAAATGAACAGGAATAGGGAGAACCAATGAGAGACTAGCTGGAGGTGTCTGGACGGGCAAATTTTACTCTCATTTCCCACCAGGAAGAGGAATTAACCAAAGGCTCAGCGGGCCATGCCAGTACCACACTAGGGCCTGAAGCAATCCTGCAGTGTTGCGGCCAGCTCACAAGAAAGCGAGTTGAAGAAAGGAGCTCAGGGGCCCTGTAATTCACAAACCTGCAGAGTTATACATGACAGCTATCATCCAAAAATATATTGAAGTAAGGCTGCCAAGAGGACTTGAAAGCGGGGCAGAATTGCAGGAAACCGATTTCAGGAGGTAGACAGGAATTGCATGTAAAGCATAGGAAAAGAGGCAGAACGTCCACAATGATGCACTTGGCCAAAAAGGGCGTATGCGTTTTTTCCTGAATATATTCAGGAAAAAACGCATACGCCCTTTTTGGCCAACCAAGCAAGCTTGCAAAGGAAATCTGCACTACAATGAAGTCTCACTGCCCCCCGGTCAGAAGGGCCATCTGAAAAAAGTGTAAAACCCAGAAAGGCACGACAGGCCATGGAGAACTGGGAGCCTAGTTAGGCTGATGGGCGGGATGTAAATTGCCAACAGCCACTCTGGAGAAGTGTATGGTGTTTCCTGAAACATCTAAAAAACAAAGCAACAGAGCCTAGAGCACTTCCACTTATGGTCCTATAGCTTAGGGAAATTAAAATCAAAAAGACACAGCCACCCCAAAATTTGGGACGGCTCTGTTTACAGGAACCTCATTTACGGTACAAGTTCAATATCACAGAAAGCGAAAAATGGATAAAGAAGTTGTGGTACTAACGTACAATGCAATATCACTCAGCAATTAAATCTATGTCATCAGGCCCATAGCAGCATAATGAGTGGATTCAGGTACGATGATTCTAAGTGAAATATGTCACACAGAAAAAGAAACATCATAAGATATCACTAATACACGGAATGTAAACTTGGCTACACAGGAACTGAATTACAAAACAGAATAGGGTCTCAAATGTAGAAAACCAACTTATGCTTGCTTAAGGGGAAAGGTGAGTTGGGGTGCTGCATAAAACCAGAGATTGAAATTAGCACAGATACCTTTCCATAAGCCAAATATGTAATAGACAAGAGCTACTGCTTGCTCAACGAAGTGGACTCAACACCCCATATTAAACGCCTAAGGATATATCTGACTAGTAAGAAACTTAAAACCTATTGATTTATATGTCTCCGAAAGAGAATCAAGTGTGTGTACAGCGGCATAAACGCAGCAGTGATAGGATTGGTGAGGTTCGGTGAGCAAATGCAGACCCTTTGAAGTCATATTGCATGGTACCCATTCCATGGTTCTCAACTCTCCATGTTTATGGGATTCTTCCTTCAGCTTAAACATGCATGTGGAACCCAGAGTATGATCCACCGTGTGATCGGGAAACGTGTTCAAATGTGTCTCAGTTTTCGTCCCATGGTACTCGGGTGTAACATTCCAGACGCTTTACTAACACTCTCCCCACTTGGAGAGTCAGTGCCTTTAACCTCCTGTTTGGCCCAGTTTGCAATTTCTGCGGAAAATGAACAGGAATAGGGGAACCAATGAGAGACTAACTGGAGGTGTCTGGACGGGTAAATTTAACTCTCATTTCCCACCAAGAAGAGGAATTAACCAAAGGCTCAGCGAGCCATGCCGGAACCACACTAGGGCCTGAAGCAATCCTGCGGTGTTGCGGCCAGCTCACAAGAAATCGAGTTGAAGAAAGGAGCTCAGGGACCCTGTAATTCACAAACCTGCAGAGTTATACATGACAGCTATCGTCCAAAAATATATTGAAGTAAGGCTGCCAAGAGGACTTGAAAGCGGGGCAGAATTGCAGGAAACCGATTTCAGGAGGTAGACTGGAATTGCATGTAAAGCATAGGAAAAGAGGCAGAACGTCCACAATGATGCACTTGGCCAAAAAGGGCGTATGCGTTTTTTCCTGAATATATTCAGGAAAAAACGCATACGCCCTTTTTGGCCAACCAAGCAAGCTTGCAAAGGAAATCTGCACTCCAATGAAGTCTCACTGCCCCCCGGTCAAAAGGGCCATCTGAAAAAAGTGTAAAATCCAGAAAGGCAGGACAGTCCATGGAGAACTGGGAGCCTTGTTATGCTGATGGGCGGGATGTAAATTGCCAACAGCCACTCTGGAGAAGTGTATGGTGTTTCCTGAAACATCTAAAAAACAAAGCAACAGAGCCTAGGGCAATTCCACTTATGGTCCTATAGCTTAGGGAAATTAAAATCAAAAAGACACAGCCACCCCAAAGTTTGGGACGGCTCTGTTTACAAGAAGCTCTTTTACGGTACAAGTTCAATATCGCAGAAAGCGAAAAATGGATAAAGAAGTTGTGGTACTTACGTACAATGCAATATCACTCAGCAATGAAATGTATGTCATCAGGCCAGTAGCAGCATAATGAGTGGATTCAGGTACGATGATTCTAAGTGAAATAAGTCACACAGAAAAAGAAACATCATAAGATATCACTAATACACGGAATGTAAACTTGGCTACACAGGAACTGAATTACAAAACAGAATAGGGTCTCAAATGTAGAAAACCAACTTATGCTTACTTAAGGGGAAAGGTGAGTTGGGGTGCTGCATAAAACCAGAGATTGAAATTAACACAGATACCTTTCCATAAGCCAAATATGTAATAGACAAGAGCTACTGCTTGCTCAACGAAGTGGACTCAACACCCCATATTAAACGCCTAAGAATATACCTGACTAGTAAGAATCTTAAAACCTATGGATTTATATGTCTCCGAAAGAGAATCAAGCGTGTGTACAGTGTCATAAACGCAGCAGTGAAAGGATTGGTGAGGTTCGGTGAGCAAATGAAGACCCTTTGAAGTCATATTGCATGGTACCCATTCCACGGTTCTCAACTCTCCAGGTTTAAGGGATTCTTCCTTCAGCTAAAACATGCATGTGGAACCCAGAGTATGATCCAACGTGTGATCGGGAAACGTGTTCAAATGTGTCTCAGTTTTCGTCCCCTGGTACTCGGGTGCAACATTCCAGACGCTTTACTAACACTCTCCCCACTTGGAGAGTCAGTGCCTTTAACCTCCTGTTTGGCCCAGTTTGCAATTTCTGCAGAAAATGAACAGGAATAGGGAGAACCAATGAGAGACTAGCTGGAGGTGTCTGGACGGGTAAATTTAACTCTCATTTCCCACCAGGAAGAGGAATTAACCAAAGGCTCAGCGTGCCATGCCATTACCACACTAGGGCCTGAAGCAATCCTGCAGTGTTTCGGCCAGCTCACAAGAAAGCGAGTTGAAGAAAGGAGCTCAGGGGCACTGTAATTCACAAACCTGCAGAGTTATAAATGACAGCTATCATCCAAAAATATATTGAAGTAAGGCTGCCAAGAGGACTTGAATGCGGGGCAGAATTGCAGGAAACCGATTTCAGGAGGTAGACAGGAATTGCATGTAAAGCATAGGAAAAGAGGCAGAACGTCCACAATGATGCACTTGGCCAAAAAGGGCGTATGCGTTTTTTCCTGAATATATTCAGGAAAAAACGCATACGCACTTTTTGGCCAACCAAGCAAGCTTGCAAAGGAAATCTGCACTACAATGAAGTCTCACTGCCCCCCGGTCAGAAGGGCCATCTGAAAAAAGTGTAAAACCCAGAAAGGCACGACAGGCCATGGAGAACTGGGAGCCTAGTTAGGCTGATGGGCGGGATGTAAATTGCCAACAGCCACTCTGGAGAAGTGTATGGTGTTTCCTGAAACATCTAAAAAACAAAGCAACAGAGCCTAGGGCACTTCCACTTATGGTCCTATAGCTTAGGGAAATTAAAATCAAAAAGACACAGCCACCCCAAAATTTGGGACGGCTCTGTTTACAGGAACCTCATTTACGGTACAAGTTCAATATCACAGAAATCGAAAAATGGATAAAGAAATTGTGGTACTAACGTACAATGCAATATCACTCAGCAATTAAATCTATGTCATCAGGCCCATAGCAGCATAATGAGTGGATTCAGGTACGATGATTCTAAGTGAAATATGTCACACAGAAAAAGAAACATCATAAGATATCACTAATACACGGAATGTAAACTTGGCTACACAGGAACTGAATTACAAAACAGAATAGGGTCTCAAATGTAGAAAACCAACTTATGCTTGCTTAAGGGGAAAGGTGAGTTGGGGTGCTGCATAAAACCAGAGATTGAAATTAGCACAGATACCTTTCCATAAGCCAAATATGTAATAGACAAGAGCTACTGCTTGCTCAACGAAGTGGACTCAACACCCCATATTAAACGCCTAAGAATATACCTGACTAGTAAGAATCTTAAAACCTATGGATTTATATGTCTCCGAAAGAGAATCAAGCGTGTGTACAGCGGCATAAACGCAGCAGTGAAAGGATTGGTGAGGTTCGGTGAGCAAATGAAGACCCTTTGAAGTCATATTGCATGGTACCCATTCCACGGTTCTCAACTCTCCAGGTTTAAGGGATTCTTCCTTCAGATAAAACATGCATGTGGAACCCAGAGTATGATCCAACGTGTGATCGGGAAACGTGTTCAAATGTGTCTCAGTTTTCGTCCCCTGGTACTCGGGTGCAACATTCCAGACGCTTTACTAACACTCTCCCCACTTGGAGAGTCAGTGCCTTTAACCTCCTCTTTGGCCCAGTTTGCAATTTCTGCGGAAAATGAACAGGAATAGGGAGAACCAATGAGAGACTAACTGGAGGTGTCTGGACGGGTAAATTTAACTCTCATTTCCCACCAAGAAGGGGAATTAACCAAAGGCTCAGCGAGGCATGCCGGAACCACACTAGGGCCTGAAGCAATCCTGCGGTGTTGCGGCCAGCTCACAAGAAATCGAGTTGAAGAAAGGAGCTCAGGGACCCTGTAATTCACAAACCTGCAGAGTTATACATGACAGCTATCGTCCAAAAATATATTGAAGTAAGGCTGCCAAGAGGACTTGAAAGCGGGGCAGAATTGCAGGAAACCGATTTCAGGAGGTAGACTGGAATTGCATGTAAAGCATAGGAAAAGAGGCAGAACGTCCACAATGATGCACTTGGCCAAAAAGGGCGTATGCGTTTTTTCCTGAATATATTCAGGAAAAAACGCATACGAACTTTTTGGCCAACCAAGCAAGCTTGCAAAGGAAATCTGCACTCCAATGAAGTCTCACTGCCCCCCGGTCAAAAGGGCCATATGAAAAAAGTGTAAAATCCAGAAAGGCAGGACAGTCCATGGAGAACTGGGAGCCTTCTTATGCTGATGGGCGGGATGTAAATTGCCAACAGCCACTCTGGAGAAGTGTATGGTGTTTCCTGAAACATCTAAAAAACAAAGCAACAGAGCCTAGGGCACTTCCACTTATGGTCCTATAGCTTAGGGAAATTAAAATCAAAAAGACACAGCCACCCCAAAGTTTGGGACGGCTCTGTTTACAAGAAGCTCTTTTACGGTACAAGTTCAATATCGCAGAAAGCGAAAAATGGATAAAGAAGTTGTGGTACTTACGTACAATGCAATATCACTCAGCAATGAAATGTATGTCATCAGGCCCGTAGCAGCATAATGAGTGGATTCAGGTACGATGATTCTAAGTGAAATAAGTCACACAGAAAAAGAAACATCATAAGATATCACTAATACACGGAATGTAAACTTGGCTACACAGGAACTGAATTACAAAACAGAATAGGGTCTCAAATGTAGAAAACCAACTTATGCTTACTTAAGGGGAAAGGTGAGTTGGGGTGCTGCATAAAACCAGAGATTGAAATTAACACAGATACCTTTCCATAAGCCAAATATGTAATAGACAAGAGCTACTCCTTGCTCAACGAAGTGGACTCAACACCCCATATTAAACGCCTAAGAATATACCTGACTAGTAAGAATCTTAAAGCCTATGGATTTATATGTCTCCGAAAGAGAATCAAGCGTGTGTACAGTGGCATAAACGCAGCAGTGAAAGGATTGGTGAGGTTCGGTGAGCAAATGAAGACCCTTTGAAGTCATATTGCATGGTACCCATTCCACGGTTCTCAACTCTCCAGGTTTAAGGGATTCTTCCTTCAGCTAAAACATGCATGTGGAACCCAGAGTATGATCCACCGTGTGATCGGGAAACGTGTTCAAATGTGTCTCAGTTTTCGTCCCCTGGTACTCGGGTGCAACATTCCAGACGCTTTACTAACACTCTCCCCACTTGGAGAGTCAGTGCCTTTAACCTCCTGTTTGGCCCAGTTTGCAATTTCTGCGGAAAATGAACAGGAATAGGGAGAACACATGAGAGACTAGCTGGAGGTGTCTGGACGGGCAAATTTAACTCTCATTTCCCACCAGGAAGAGGAATTAACCAAAGGCTCAGCGAGCCATGCCGGAACCACACTAGGGCCTGAAGCAATCCTGCGGTGTTGCGGCCAGCTCACAAGAAAGCGAGTTGAAGAAAGGAGCTCAGGGGCCCTGTAATTCACAAACCTGCAGAGTTATACATGACAGCTATCATCCAAAAATATATTGAAGTAAGGCTGCCAAGAGGACTTGAAAGCGGGGCCGAATTGCAGGAAACCGATTTCAGGAGGTAGACTGGAATTGCATGTAAAGCATAGGAAAAGAGGCAGAACGTCCACAATGATGCACTTGGCCAAAAAGCGCGTATGCGTTTTTTCCTGAATATATTCAGGAAAAAACGCATATGCCCTTTTTGGCCACCCAAGCAAGCTTGCAAAGGAAATCTGCACTACAATGAAGTCTCACTGCCCCCCGGTCAAAAGGGCCATCTGAAAAAAGTGTAAAATCCAGAAAGGCAAGACAGGCCATGGAGAACTGAGAGCCTTCTTATGCTGATGGGCGGGATGTAAATTGCCAACAGCCACTCTGGAGAAGTGTATGGTGTTTCCTGAAACATCTAAAAAACAAAGCAACAGAGCCTAGGGCACTTCCACTTATGGTCCTATAGCTTAGGGAAATTAAAATCAAAAAGACACAGCCACCCCAAAGTTTGGGACAGCTCGGTTTACAAGAACCTCGTTTACGGTACAAGTTCAATATCGCAGAAAGCGAAAAATGGATAAAGAAGTTGTGGTACTTACGTACAATGCAATATCACTCAGCAATGAAATCTATGTCATCAGGCCAGTAGCAGCATAATGAGTGGATTCAGGTACGATGATTCTAAGTGAAATAAGTCACACAGAAAAAGAAACATCATAAGATATCACTAATACACGGAATGTAAACTTGGCTACACAGGAACTGAATTACAAAACAGAATAGGGTCTCAAATGTAGAAAACCAACTTATGCTTCCTTAAGGGGAAAGGTGAGTTGGGGTGCTGCATAAAACCAGAGATTGAAATTAGCACAGATACCTTTCCATAAGCCAAATATGTAATAGACAAGAGCTACTGCTTGCTCAACGAAGTGGACTCAACACCCCATATTAAACGCCTAAGAATATACCTGACTAGTAAGAATCTTAAAACCTATGGATTTATATGTCTCCGAAAGAGAATCAAGTGTGTGTACAGCGGCATAAACGCAGCAGTGATAAGATTGGTGAGGTTCGGTGAGCAAATTCAGACCCTTTGAAGTCATATTGCATGGTACCCATTCCATGGTTCTCAACTCTCCAGGTTTAAGGGATTCTTCCTTCAGCTAAAACATGCATGTGGAACCCAGACAATGATCCACCGAGTGATCGGGAAACGTTTTCAAATGTGTCTCAGGTTTCTTCCCCTTGTACTCGGGTGCAACATTGCAGACGCTTTACTAACACTCTCCCCACTTGGAGAGTCAGTGCCTTTAACCTCCTGTTTGGCCCAGTTTGCAATTTCTGCGGAAAATGAACAGGAATAGGGAGAACCAATGAGAGACTAGCTGGAGGTGTCTGGACGGGCAAATTTAACTCTCATTTCCCACCAGGAAGAGGAATTAACCAAAGGCTCAGCGTGCCATGCCGGTACCACACTAGGGCCTGAAGCAATCCTGCAGTGTTGCGGCCAGCTCACAAGAAAGCGAGTTGAAGAAAGGAGCTCAGGGGCCCTGTAATTCACAAACCTGCAGAGTTATAAATGAAAGCTATCGTCCAAAAATATATTGAAGTAAGGCTGCCAAGAGGACTTGAAAGTGGGGCAGAATTGCAGGAAACTGATTTCAGGAGGTAGACTGGAATTGCATGTAAAGCATAGGAAAAGAGGCAGAACGTCCACAATGATGCACTTGGCCAAAAAGGGCGTATGCGTTTTTTCCTGAATATATTCAGGAAAAAACGCATATGCACTTTTTGGCCAACCAAGCAAGCTTGCAAAGGAAATCTGAACTACAATGAAGTCTCACTGCCCCCCGGTCAAAAGGGCCATCTGAAAAAAGTGTAAAATCCAGAAAGGCAGGACAGTCCATGGAGAACTGGGAGCCTTCTTATGCTGATGGGCGGGATGTAAATTGCCAACAGCCACTCGGGAGAAGTGTATGGTGTTTCCTGAAACATCTAAAAAACAAAGCAACAGAGCCTAGGGCACTTCCACTTATGGTCCTATAGATTAGGGAAATTAAAAGCAAAAAGACACAGCCACCACAAAATTTGGGACGGCTCTGTTTACAAGAACCTCTTTTACGATACAAGTTCAATATCGCAGAAAGAGAAAAATGGATAAAGAAGTTGTGGTACTTACGTACAATGCAATATCACTCAGCAATGAAATCTATGTCATCAGGCCAGGAGCAACATAATGAGTGGATTCAGGTACGATGATTCTAAGTGAAATAAGTCACACAGAAAAAGAAACATCATAAGATATCACTAATACACGGAATGTAAACTTGGCTACACAGGAACTGAATTACAAAACAGAATAGGGTCTCAAATGTAGAAAACCAACTTATGCTTGCTTAAGGGGAAAGGTGAGTTGGGGTGCTGCATAAAACCAGAGATTGAAATTAACACAGATACCTTTCCATAAGCCAAATATGTAATAGACAAGAGCTACTGCTTGCTCAACGAAGTGGACTCAACACCCCATATTAAACGCCTAAGAATATACCTGACGAGTAAGAATCTTAAAACCTATGGATTTATATGTCTCCGAAAGAGAATCAAGCGTGTGTACAGTGGCATAAACGCAGCAGTGAAAGGATTGGTGAGGTTCGGTGAGCAAATGAAGACCCTTTGAAGTCATATTGCATGGTACCCATTCCACGGTTCTCAACTCTCCAGGTTTAAGGGATTCTTCCTTCAGCTAAAACATGCATGTGGAACCCAGAGTATGATCCAACGTGTGATCGGGAAACGTGTTCAAATGTGTCTCAGTTTTCGTCCCCTGGTACTCGGGTGCAACATTCCAGACGCTTTACTAACACTCTCCCCACTTGGAGAGTCAGTGCCTTTAACCTCCTGTTTGGCCCAGTTTGCAATTTCTGCAGAAAATGAACAGGAATAGGGAGAACCAATGAGAGACTAGCTGGAGGTGTCTGGACGGGCAAATTTAACTCTCATTTCCCACCAGGAAGAGGAATTAACCAAAGGCTCAGCATGCCATGCCACTACCACACTAGGGCCTGAAGCAATCCTGCAGTGTTGCGGCCAGCTCACAAGAAAGTGAGTTGAAGAAAGGAGCTCAGGGGCACTGTAATTCACAAACCTGCAGAGTTATAAATGACAGCTATCATCCAAAAATATATTGAAGTAAGGCTGCCAAGAGGACTTGAATGCGGGGCAGAATTGCAGGAAACCGATTTCAGGAGGTAGACTGGAATTGCATGTAAAGCATAGGAAAAGAGGTAGAACGTCCACAATGATGCACTTGGCCAAAAACGGTGTATGCGTTTTTTCCTGAATATATTCAGGAAAAAACGCATACGCCCTTTTTGGCCAACCAAGCAAGCTTGCAAAGGAAATCTGCACTACAATGAAGTCTCACTGCCCCCCGGTCAGAAGGGCCATCTGAAAAAAGTGTAAAACCCAGAAAGGCAGGACAGGCCATGGAGAACAGGGAGCCTAGTTAGGCTGATGGGCGGGATGTAAATTGCCAACAGCCACTCTGCAGAAGTGTATGGTGTTTCCTGAAACATCTAAAAAACAAAGCAACAGAGCCTAGGGCACTTCCACTTATGGTCCTATAGCTTAGGGAAATTAAAATCAAAAAGACACAGCCACCCCAAAGTTTGGGACGGCTCTGTTTACAAGAAGCTCGTTTACGGTACAAGTTCAATATCGCAGAAAGAGAAAAATGGATAAAGAAGTTGTGGTACTAACGTACAATGCAATATCACTCAGCAATGAAATCTATGTCATCAGGCACATAGCAGCATAATGAGTGGATTCAGGTACGATGATTCTAAGTGAAATATGTCACAAAGAAAAAGAAACATCATAAGATATCACTAATACACGGAATGTAAACTTGGCTACACAGGAACTGAATTACAAAACAGAATAGGGTCTCAAATGTAGAAAACCAACTTATGCTTGCTTAAGGGGAAAGGTGAGTTGGGGTGCTGCATAAAACCAGAGATTGAAATTAACACAGATACCTTTCCATAAGACAAATATGTAATAGACAAGAGCTACTGCTTGCTCAACGAAGTGGACTCAACACCCCATATTAAACGCCTAAGAATATACCTGACTAGTAAGAATCTTAAAACCTATGGATTTATATGTCTCTGAAAGAGAATCAAGCGTGTGTATAGCGGCATAAACGCAGCAGTGAAAGGATTGGTGAGGTTCGGTGAGCAAATGCAGACCCTTTGAAGTCATATTGCATGGTACCCATTCCATGGTTCTCAACTCTCCAGGTTTAAGGGATTCTTCCTTCAACTAAAACATGCATGTGGAACCCAGAGTATGATCCACCGTGTGATCGGGAAACATGTTCAAATGTGTCTCAGTTTTCGTCCCCTGGTACTCGGGTGCAACATTCCAGACGCTTTACTAACACTCTCCCCACTTGGAGAGTCAGTGCCTTTAACCTCCTGTTTGGCCCAGTTTGCAATTTCTGCGGAATATGAACAGGAATAGGGAGAACCAATGAGAGACTAGCTGGAGGTGTCTGGACGGGCAAATTTAACTCTCATTTCCCACCAGGAAGAGGAATTAACCAAAGGCTCAGCGAGGCATGCCGGAACCACACTAGGGCCTGAAGCAATCCTGCGGTGTTGCGGCCAGCTCACAAGAAAGTGAGTTGAAGAAAGGAGCTCAGGGGCCCTGTAATTCACAAACCTGCAGAGTTATACATGACAGCTATCGTCCAAAAATATATTGAAGTAAGGCTGCCAAGAGGACTTGAAAGCGGGGCAGAATTGCAGGAAACCGATTTCAGGAGGTAGACTGGAATTGCATGTAAAGCATAGGAAAAGAGGCAGAACGTCCACAATGATGCACTTGGCCAAAAAGGGCGTATGCGTTTTTTCCTGAATATATTCAGGAAAAAACGCATACGCCCTTTTTGGCCAACCAAGCAAGCTTGCAAAGGAAATCTGCACTACAATGAAGTCTCACTGCCCCCCGGTCAAAAGGGCCATATGAAAAAAGTGTAAAATCCAGAAAGGCAGGACAGTCCATGGAGAACTGGGAGCCTTCTTATGCTGATGGGCGGGATGTAAATTGCCAACAGCCACTCTGGAGAAGTGTATGGTGTTTCCTGAAACATCTAAAAAACAAAGCAACAGAGCCTAGGGCACTTCCACTTATGGTCCTATAGCTTAGGGAAATTAAAATCAAAAAGAAACAGCCACCCCAAAGTTTGGGACGGCTCTGTTTACAAGAAGCTCTTTTACGGTACAAGTTCAATATCGCAAAAAGCGAAAAATGGATAAAGAAGTTGTGGTACTTACGTACAATGCAATATCACTCAGCAATGAAATGTATGTCATCAGGCCAGTAGCAGCATAATGAGTGGATTCAGGTACGATGATTCTAAGTGAAATAAGTCACACAGAAAAAGAAACATCATAAGATATCACTAATACACGGAATGTAAACTTGGCTACACAGGAACTGAATTACAAAACAGAATAGGGTCTCAAATGTAGAAAACCAACTTATGCTTGCTTAAGGGGAAAGGTGAGTTGGGGTGCTGCATAAAACCAGAGATTGAAATTAACACAGATACCTTTCCATAAGCCAAATATGTAATAGACAAGAGCTACTGCTTGCTCAACGAAGTGGACTCAACACCCCATATTAAACGCCTAAGAATATACCTGACTAGTAAGAATCTTAAAACCTATGGATTTATATGTCTCCGAAAGAGAATCAAGCGTGTGTACAGCGGCATAAACGCAGCAGTGAAAGGATTGGTGAGGTTCGGTGAGCAAATGAAGACCCTTTGAAGTCATATTGCATGGTACCCATTCCACGGTTCTCAACTCTCCAGGTTTTAGGGATTCTTCCTTCAGATAAAACATGCATGTGGAACCCAGAGTATGATCCAACGTGTGATCGGGAAACGTGTTCAAATGTGTCTCAGTTTTCGTCCCCTGGTACTCGGGTGCAACATTCCAGACGCTTTACTAACACTCTCCCCACTTGGAGAGTCAGTGCCTTTAACCTCCTCTTTGGCCCAGTTTGCAATTTCTGCGGAAAATGAACAGGAATAGGGAGAACCAATGAGAGACTAACTGGAGGTGTCTGGACGGGTAAATTTAACTCTCATTTCCCACCAAGAAGGGGAATTAACCAAAGGCTCAGCGAGCCATGCCGGAACCACATTAGGGCCTGAAGCAATCCTGCGGTGTTGCGGCCAGCTCACAAGAAATCGAGTTGAAGAAAGGAGCTCAGGGACCCTGTAATTCACAAACCTGCAGAGTTATACATGACAGCTATCGTCCAAAAATATATTGAAGTAAGGCTGCCAAGAGGACTTGAAAGCGGGGCAGAATTGCAGGAAACCGATTTCAGGAGGTAGACTGGAATTGCATGTAAAGCATAGGAAAAGAGGCAGAACGTCCACAATGATGCACTTGGCCAAAAAGGGCGTATGCGTTTTTTCCTGAATATATTCAGGAAAAAACGCATACGCCCTTTTTGGCCAACCAAGCAAGCTTGCAAAGGAAATCTGCACTCCAATGAAGTCTCACTGCCCCCCGGTCAAAAGGGCCATCTGAAAAAAGTGTAAAATCCAGAAAGGCAGGACAGTCCATGGAGAACTGGGAGCCTTGTTATGCTGATGGGCGGGATGTAAATTGCCAACAGCCACTCTGGAGAAGTGTATGGTGTTTCCTGAAACATCTAAAAAACAAAGCAACAGAGCCTAGGGCACTTCCACTTATGGTCCTATAGCTTAGGGAAATTAAAATCAAAAAGACACAGCCACCCCAAAGTTTGGGACGGCTCTGTTTACAAGAAGCTCTTTTACGGTACAAGTTCAATATCGCAGAAAGCGAAAAATGGATAAAGAAGTTGTGGTACTTACGTACAATGCAATATCACTCAGCAATGAAATGTATGTCATCAGGCCCGTAGCAGCATAATGAGTGGATTCAGGTACGATGATTCTAAGTGAAATAAGTCACACAGAAAAAGAAACATCATAAGATATCACTAATACACGGAATGTAAACTTGGCTACACAGGAACTGAATTACAAAACAGAATAGGGTCTCAAATGTAGAAAACCAACTTATGCTTGCTTAAGGGGAAAGGTGAGTTGGGGTGCTGCATAAAACCAGAGATTGAAATTAACACAGATACCTTTCCATAAGCCAAATATGTAATAGACAAGAGCTACTGCTTGCTCAACGAAGTGGACTCAACACCCCATATTAAACGCCTAAGAATATACCTGACTAGTAAGAATCTTAAAACCTATGGATTTATATGTCTCCGAAAGAGAATCAAGCGTGTGTATAGCGGCATAAACGCAGCAGTGAAAGGATTGGTGAGGTTCGGTGAGCAAATGCAGACCCTTTGAAGTCATATTGCATGGTACCCATTCCATGGTTCTCAACTCTCCAGGTTTAAGGGATTCTTCCTTCAACTAAAACATGCATGTGGAACCCAGAGTATGATCCACCGTGTGATCGGGAAACATGTTCAAATGTGTCTCAGTTTTCGTCCCCTGGTACTCGGGTGCAACATTCCAGACGCTTTACTAACACTCTCCCCACTTGGAGTGTCAGTGCCTTTAACCTCCTGTTTGGCCCAGTTTGCAATTTCTGCGGAATATGAACAGGAATAGGGAGAACCAATGAGAGACTAGCTGGAGGTGTCTGGACGGGCAAATTTAACTCTCATTTCCCACCAGGAAGAGGAATTAACCAAAGGCTCAGCGTGCCATGCCAGTACCACACTAGGGCCTGAAGCAATCCTGCAGTGTTGCGGCCAGCTCACAAGAAAGCGAGTTGAAGAAAGGAGCTCAGGGGCACTGTAATTCACAAACCTGCAGAGTTATAAATGACAGCTATCGTCCAAAAATATACTGAAGTAAGGCTGCCAAGAGGACTTGAAAGCGGGGCAGAATTGCAGGAAACCGATTTCAGGAGGTAGACTGGAATTGCATGTAAAGCATAGGAAAAGAGGCAGAACGTCCACAATGATGCACTTGGCCAAAAAGGGCGTATGCGTTTTTTCCTGAATATATTCAGGAAAAAACGCATACGCCCTTTTTGGCCAACCAAGCAAGCTTGCAAAGGAAATCTGCACTACAATGAAGTCTCACTGCCCCCCGGTCAGAAGGGCCATCTGAAAAAAGTGTAAAACCCAGAAAGGCAGGACAGGCCATGGAGAACTGGGAGCCTAGTTAGGCTGATGGGCGGGATGTAAATTGCCAACAGCCACTCTGCAGAAGTGTATGGTGTTTCCTGAAACATCTAAAAAACAAAGCAACAGAGCCTAGGGCACTTCCACTTATGGTCCTATAGCTTAGGGAAATTAAAATCAAAAAGACACAGCCACCCCAAAATTTGGGACGGCTCTGTTTACAGGAACCTCATTTACGGTACAAGTTCAATATCACAGAAAGCGAAAAATGGATAAAGAAGTTGTGGTACTAACGTACAATGCAATATCACTCAGCAATTAAATCTATGTCATCAGGCCCATAACAGCATAATGAGTGGATTCAGGTACGATGATTGTAAGTGAAATATGTCACACAGAAAAAGAAACATCATAAGATATCACTAATACACGGAATGTAAACTTGGCTACACAGGAACTGAATTACAAAACAGAATAGTGTCTCAAATGTAGAAAACCATCTTATGCTTGCTTAAGGGGAAAGGTGAGTTGGGGTGCTGCATAAAACCAGAGATTGAAATTAGCACAGATACCTTTCCATAAGCCAAATATGTAATAGACAAGAGCTACTGCTTGCTCAACGAAGTGGACTCAACACCCCATATTAAACGCCTAAGGATATACCTGACTAGTAAGAATCTTAAAACCTATTGATTTATATGTCTCCGAAAGAGAATCAAGTGTGTGTACTGCGGCATAAACGCAGCAGTGATAGGATTGGTGAGGTTCGGTGAGCAAATGCAGACCCTTTGAAGTCATATTGCATGGTACCCATTCCATGGTTCTCAACTCTCCAGGTTTAAGGGATTCTTCCTTCAGCTAAAACATGCATGTGGAACCCAGAGTATGATCCACCGTGTGATCGGGAAACGTGTTCAAATGTGTCTCAGTTTTCGTCCCCTGGTACTCGGGTGCAACATTCCAGACGCTTTACTAACACTCTCCCCACTTGGAGAGTCAGTGCCTTTAAACTCCTGTTTGGCCCAGTTTGCAATTTCTGCGGAAAATGAACAGGAATAGGGAGAACCAATGAGAGACTAACTGGAGGTGTCTGGACGGGTAAATTTAACTCTCATTTCCCACCAAGAAGAGGAATTAACCAAAGGCTCAGCGAGCCATGCCGGAACCACACTAGGGCCTGAAGCAATCCTGCGGTGTTGCGGCCAGCTCACAAGAAAGCGAGTTGAAGAAAGGAGCTCAGGGACCCTGTAATTCACAAACATGCAGAGTTCTAAATGACAGCTATCGTCCAAAAATATATTGAAGTAAGGCTGCCAAGAGGACTTGAAAGCGGGTCAGAATTGCAGGAAACCGATTTCAGGAGGTAGACTGGAATTGCATGTAAAGCATAGGAAAAGAAGCAGAACGTCCACAATGATGCACTTGGCCAAAAAGGGCGTATGCGTTTTTTCCTGAATATATTCAGGAAAAAACGCATACGCCCTTTTTGGCCAACCAAGGAAGCTTGCAAAGGAAATCTGCACTACAATGAAGTCTCACTGCCCCCCGGTCAAAAGGGCCATCTGAAAAAAGTGTAAAATCCAGAAAGGCAGGACAGTCCATGGAGAACTGGGAGCCTTGCTATGCTGATGGGCGGGATGTAAATTGCCAACAGCCACTCTGCAGAAGTTTATGGTGTTTCCTGAAACATCTAAAAAACAAAGCAACAGAGCCTAGGGCACTTCCACTTATGGTCCTATAGCTTAGGGAAATAAAAATCAAAAAAAACAGCCACCCCAAAGTTTGGGACGGCTCTGTTTACAAGAAGCTCTTTTACGGTACAAGTTCAATATCGCAGAAAGCGAAAAATGGATAAAGAAGTTGTGGTACTTACGTACAATGCAATATCACTCAGCAATGAAATGTATGTCATCAGGCCAGTAGCAGCATAATGAGTGGATTCAGGTACGATGATTCTAAGTGAAATAAGTCACACAGAAAAAGAAACATCATAAGATATCACTAATACACGGAATGTAAACTTGGCTACACAGGAACTGAATTACAAAACAGAATAGGGTCTCAAATGTAGAAAACCAACTTATGCTTGCTTAAGGGGAAAGGTGAGTTGGGGTGCTGCATAAAACCAGAGATTGAAATTAACACAGATACCTTTCCATAAGCCAAATATGTAATAGACAAGAGCTACTCCTTGCTCAACGAAGTGGACTCAACATCCCATATTAAACGCCTAAGAATATACCTGACTAGTAAGAATCTTAAAACCTATGGATTTATATGTCTCCGAAAGAGAATCAAGCGTGTGTACAGCGGCATAAACGCAGCAGTGAAAGGATTGGTGAGGTTCGGTGAGCAAATGAAGACCCTTTGAAGTCATATTGCATGGTACCCATTCCACGGTTCTCAACTCTCCAGGTTTAAGGGATTCTTCCTTCAGCTAAAACATGCATGTGGAACCCAGAGTATGATCCACCGTGTGATCGGGAAACGTGTTCAAATGTGTCTCAGTTTTCGTCCCCTGGTACTCGGGTGCAACATTCCAGACGCTTTACTAACACTCTCCCCACTTGGAGAGTCAGTGCCTTTAACCTCCTGTTTGGCCCAGTTTGCAATTTCTGCAGAAAATGAACAGGAATAGGGAGAACCAATGAGAGACTAACTGGAGGTGTCTGGACGGGCAAATTTAACTCTCATTTCCCACCAGGAAGAGGAATTAACCAAAGGCTCAGCCTGCCATGCCAGTACCACACTAGGGCCTGAAGCAATCCTGCAGTGTTGCGGCCAGCTCACAAGAAATCGAGTTGAAGAAAGGAGCTCAGGGGCACTGTAATTCACAAACCTGCAGAGTTATAAATGACAGCTATCGTCCAAAAATATATTGAAGTAAGGCTGCCAAGAGGACTTGAAAGCGGGGCAGAATTGCAGGAAACCGATTTCAGGAGGTAGACTGGAATTGCATGTAAAGCATAGGAAAAGAGGCAGAACGTCCACAATGATGCACTTGGCCAAAAAGGGCGTATGCGTTTTTTCCTGAATATATTCAGGAAAAAACGCATACGCCCTTTTTGGCCAACCAAGCAAGCTTGCAAAGGATATCTGCACTACAATGAAGTCTCACTGCCCCGCGGTCAGAAGGGCCATCTGAAAAAAGTGTAAAACCCAGAAAGGCAGGACAGGCCATGGAGAACTGGGAGCCTAGTTATGCTGATGGGCGGGATGTAAATTGCCAACAGCCACTCTGCAGAAGTGTATGGTGTTTCCTGAAACATCTAAAAAACAAAGCAACAGAGCCTAGGGCACTTCCACTTATGGTCCTATAGCTTAGGGAAATTAAAATCAAAAAGACACAGCCACCCCAAAATTTGGGACGGCTCTGTTTACAGGAACCTCATTTACGGTACAAGTTCAATATCACAGAAAGCGAAAAATGGATAAAGAAGTTGTGGTACTAACGTACAATGCAATATCACTCAGCAATTAAATCTATGTCATCAGGCCCATAGTAGCATAATGAGTGGATTCAGGTACGATGATTCTAAGTGAAATATGTCACACAGAAAAAGAAACATCATAAGATATCACTAATACACGGAATGTAAACTTGGCTACACAGGAACTGAATTACAAAACAGAATAGGGTCTCAAATGTAGAAAACCAACTTATGCTTGCTTAAGGGGAAAGGTGAGTTGGGGTGCTGCATAAAACCAGAGATTGAAATTAGCACAGATACCTTTCCATAAGCCAAATATGTAATAGACAAGAGCTACTGCTTGCTCAACGAAGTGGACTCAACACCCCATATTAAACGCCTAAGGATATACCTGTCTAGTAAGAATCTTAAAACCTATTGATTTATATGTCTCCGAAAGAGAATCAAGTGTGTGTACAGCGGCATAAACGCAGCAGTGATAGGATTGGTGAGGTTCGGTGAGCAAATGCAGACCCTTTGAAGTCATATTGCATGGTACCCATTCCATGGTTCTCAACTCTCCATGTTTAAGGGATTCTTCCTTCAGCTAAAACATGCATGTGGAACCCAGAGTATGATCCACCGTGTGATCGGGAAACGTGTTCAAATGTGTCTCAGTTTTCGTCCACTGGTACTCGGGTGCAACATTCCAGACGCTTTACTAACACTCTCCCCACTTGGAGAGTCAGTGCCTTTAACCTCCTGTTTGGCCCAGTTTGCAATTTCTGCGGAAAATGAACAGGAATAGGGAGAACCAATGAGAGACTAACTGGAGGTGTCTGGACGGGTAAATTTAACTCTCATTTCCCACCAAGAAGAGGAATTAACCAAAGGCTCAGCGAGCCATGCCGGAACCACACTAGGGCCTGACGCAATCCTGCGGTGTTGTGGCCAGCTCACAAGAAATCGAGTTGAAGAAAGGAGCTCAGGGTCCCTGTAATTCACAAACCTGCAGAGTTATACATGACAGCTATCGTCCAAAAATATATTGAAGTAAGGCTGCCAAGAGGACTTGAAAGCGGGGCAGAATTGCAGGAAACCGATTTCAGGAGGTAGACTGGAATTGCATGTAAAGCATAGGAAAAGAGGCAGAACGTCCACAATGATGCACTTGGCCAAAAAGGGCGTATGCGTTTTTTCCTGAATATATTCAGGAAAAAACGCATACGCCCTTTTTGGCCAACCAAGGAAGCTTGCAAAGGAAATCTGCACTACAATGAAGTCTCACTGCCCCCCGGTCAAAAGGGCCATCTGAAAAAAGTGTAAAATCCAGAAAGGCAGGACAGTCCATGGAGAACTGGGAGCCTTGTTATGCTGATGGGCGGGATGTAAATTGCCAACAGCCACTCTGGAGAAGTGTATGGTGTTTCCTGAAACATCTAAAAAACAAAGCAACAGAGCCTAGGGCACTTCCACTTATGGTCCTATAGCTTAGGGAAATTAAAATCAAAAAGAAACAGCCACCCCAAAGTTTGGGACGGCTCTGTTTACAAGAAGCTCTTTTACGGTACAAGTTCAATATCGCAGAAAGCGAAAAATGGATAAAGAAGTTGTGGTACTTACGTACAATGCAATATCACTCAGCAATGAAATGTATGTCATCAGGCCAGTAGCAGCATAATGAGTGGATTCAGGTACGATGATTCTAAGTGAAATAAGTCACACAGAAAAAGAAACATCATAAGATATCACTAATACACGGAATGTAAACTTGGCTACACAGGAACTGAATTACAAAACAGGATAGGGTCTCAAATGTAGAAAACCAACTTATGCTTGCTTAAGGGGAAAGGTGAGTTGGGGTGCTGCATAAAACCAGAGATTGAAATTAACACAGATACCTTTCCATAAGCCAAATATGTAATAGACAAGAGCTACTCCTTGCTCAACGAAGTGGACTCAACACCCCATATTAAACGCCTAAGAATATACCTGACTAGTAAGAATCTTAAAACCTATGGATTTATATGTCTCTGAAAGAGAATCAAGCATGTGTACAGCGGCATAAACGCAGCAGTGAAAGGATTGGTGAGGTTCGGTGAGCAAATGAAGACCCTTTGAAGTCATATTGCATGGTACCCATTCCACGGTTCTCAACTCTCCAGGTTTAAGGGATTCTTCCTTCAGCTAAAACATGCATGTGGAACCCAGAGTATGATCCAACGTGTGATCGGGAAACGTGTTCAAATGTGTCTCAGTTTTCGTCCCCTGGTACTCGGGTGCAATATTCCAGACGCTTTACTAACACTCTCCCCACTTGGAGAGTCAGTGCCTTTAACCTCCTGTTTGGCCCAGTTTGCAATTTCTGCAGAAAATGAACAGGAATAGGGAGAACCAATGAGAGACTAGCTGGAGGTGTCTGGACGGGCAAATTTTACTCTCATTTCCCACCAGGAAGAGGAATTAACCAAAGGCTCAGCGGGCCATGCCAGTACCACACTAGGGCCTGAAGCAATCCTGCAGTGTTGCGGCCAGCTCACAAGAAAGCGAGTTGAAGAAAGGAGCTCAGGGGCCCTGTAATTCACAAACCTGCAGAGTTATACATGACAGCTATCATCCAAAAATATATTGAAGTAAGGCTGCCAAGAGGACTTGAAAGCGGGGCAGAATTGCAGGAAACCGATTTCAGGAGGTAGACTGGAATTGCATGTAAAGCATAGGAAAAGAGGCAGAACGTCCACAATGATGCACTTGGCCAAAAAGGGCGTATGCGTTTTTTCCTGAATATATTCAGGAAAAAACGCATACGAACTTTTTGGCCAACCAAGCAAGCTTGCAAAGGAAATCTGCACTCCAATGAAGTCTCACTGCCCCCCGGTCAAAAGGGCCATATGAAAAAAGTGTAAAATCCAGAAAGGCAGGACAGTCCATGGAGAACTGGGAGCCTTGTTATGCTGATGGGCGGGATGTAAATTGCCAACAGCCACTCTGCAGAAGTGTATGGTGTTTCCTGAAACATCTAAAAAACAAAGCAACAGAGCCTAGGGCACTTCCACTTATGGTCCTATAGCTTAGGGAAATTAAAATAAAAAAGACACAGCCACCCCAAAGTTTGGGACAGCTCTGTTTAAAAGAACCTCGTTTACGGTACAAGTTCAATATCACAGAAAGCGAAAAATGGATAAAGAAGTTGTGGTACTTACGTACAATGCAATATCACTCAGCAATGAAATCTATGTCATCAGGCCAGTAGCAGCATAATGAGTGGATTCAGGTATGATGATTCTAAGTGAAATAAGTCACACAGAAAAACAAACATCATAAGATATCACTAATACACGGAATGTAAACTTGGCTACACAGGAACTGAATTACAAAACAGAATAGGGTCTCAAATGTAGAAAACCAATTTATGCTTGCTTAAGGGGAAAGGTGAGTTGGGGTGCTGCATAAAACCAGAGATTGAGATTAGCACAGATACCTTTCCATAAGCCAAATATGTAATAGACAAGAGCTACTGGTTGCTCAACGAAGTGGACTCAACACCCCATATTAAACGCCTAAGAATATACCTGACTAGTAAGAATCTTAAAACCTATGGATTTATATGTCTCCGAAAGAGAATCAAGCGTGTGTACAGCGGCATAAACGGAGCAGTGATAAGATTAGTGAGGTTCGGTGAGCAAATGCAAACCCTTTGAAGTCATATTGCATGGTACCCATTCCATGGTTCTCAACTCTCCAGGTTTAAGGGATTCTTCCTTCAACTAAAACATGCATGTGGAACCCAGAGTATGATCCACCGTGTGATCGGGAAACATGTTCAAATGTGTCTCAGTTTTCGTCCCCTGGTACTCGGGTGCAACATTCCAGACGCTTTACTAACACTCTCCCGACTTGGAATGTCAGTGCCTTTAACCTCCTGTTTGGCCCAGTTTGCAATTTCTGCGGAATATGAACAGGAATAGGGAGAACCAATGAGAGACTAGCTGGAGGTGTCTAGACGGGCAAATTTAACTCTCATTTTCCACCAGGAAGAGGAATTAACCAAAGGCTCAGCGAGGCATGCCGGAACCACACTAGGGCCTGAAGCAATCCTGCGGTGTTGCGGCCAGCTCACAAGAAAGTGAGTTGAAAAAAGGAGCTCAGGGGCCCTGTAATTCACAAACCTGCAGAGTTATACATGACAGCTATCGTCCAAAAATATATTGAAGTAAGGCTGCCAAGAGGACTTGAAAGCGGGGCAGAATTGCAGGAAACCGATTTCAGGAGGTAGACTGGAATTGCATGTAAAGCATAGGAAAAGAGGCAGAACGTCCACAATGATGCACTTGGCCAAAAAGGGCGTATGCGTTTTTTCCTGAATATATTCAGGAAAAAACGCATACGCCCTTTTTGGCCAACCAAGCAAGCTTGCAAAGGAAATCTGCACTCCAATGAAGTCTCACTGCCCCCCGGTCAAAAGGGCCATATGAAAAAAGTGTAAAATCCAGAAAGGCAGGACAGTCCATGGAGAACTGGGAGCCTTGTTATGCTGATGGGCGGGATGTAAATTGCCAACAGCCACTCTGGAGAAGTGTATGGTGTTTCCTGAAACATCTAAAAAACAAAGCAACAGAGCCTAGGGCACTTCCACTTATGGTCCTATAGCTTAGGGAAATTAAAATCAAAAAGAAACAGCCACCCCAAAGTTTGGGATGGCTCTGTTTACAAGAAGCTCTTTTACGGTACAAGTTCAATATCGCAGAAAGCGAAAAATGGATAAAGAAGTTGTGGTACTTACGTACAATGCAATATCACTCAGCAATGAAATGTATGTCATCAGGCCAGTAGCAGCATAATGAGTGGATTCAGGTACGATGATTCTAAGTGAAATAAGTCACACAGAAAAAGAAACATCATAAGATATCACTAATACACGGAATGTAAACTTGGCTACACAGGAACTGAATTACAAAACAGAATAGGGTCTCAAATGTAGAAAACCAACTTATGCTTGCTTAAGGGGAAAGGTGAGTTGGGGTGCTGCATAAAACCAGAGATTGAAATTAACACAGATACCTTTCCATAAGCCAAATATGTAATAGACAAGAGCTACTCCTTGCTCAACGAAGTGGACTCAACACCCCATATTAAACGCCTAAGAATATACCTGACTAGTAAGAATCTTAAAACCTATGGATTTATATGTCTCCGAAAGAGAATCAAGCGTGTGTACAGTGGCATAAACGCAGCAGTGAAAGGATTGGTGAGGTTCGGTGAGCAAATGAAGACCCTTTGAAGTCATATTGCATGGTACCCATTCCACGGTTCTCAACTCTCCAGGTTTAAGGGATTCTTCCTTCAGCTAAAACATGCATGTGGAACCCAGAGTATGATCCACCGTGTGATCGGGAAACGTGTTCAAATGTGTCTCAGTTTTCGTCCCCTGGTACTCGGGTGCAACATTCCAGACGCTTTACTAACACTCTCCCCACTTGGAGAGTCAGTGCCTTTAACCTCCTGTTTGGCCCAGTTTGCAATTTCTGCAGAAAATGAACAGGAATAGGGAGAACCAATGAGAGACTAGCTGGAGGTGTCTGGACGGGTAAATTTAACTCTCATTTCCCACCAGGAAGAGGAATTATCCAAAGGCTCAGCGTGCCATGCCATTACCACACTAGGGACTGAAGCAATCCTGCAGTGTTTCGGCCAGCTCACAAGAAAGCGAGTTGAAGAAAGGAGCTCAGGGGCACTGTAATTCACAAACCTGCAGAGTTATAAATGACAGCTATCATCCAAAAATATATTGAAGTAAGGCTGCCAAGAGGACTTGAATGCAGGGCAGAATTGCACGAAACCGATTTCAGGAGGTAGACTGGAATTGCATGTAAAGCATAGGAAAAGAGGCAGAACGTCCACAATGATGCACTTGGCCAAAAAGGGCGTATGCGTTTTTTCCTGAATATATTCAGGAAAAAACGCATACGCCCTTTTTGGCCAACCAAGCAAGCTTGCAAAGGATATCTGCACTACAATGAAGTCTCACTGCCCCCCGGTCAGAAGGGCCATCTGAAAAAAGTGTAAAACCCAGAAAGGCAGGACAGGCCATGGAGAACTGGGAGCCTAGTTAGGCTGATGGGCGGGATGTAAATTGCCAACAGCCACTCTGCAGAAGTGTATGGTGTTTCCTGAAACATCTAAAAAACAAAGCAACAGAGCCTAGGGCACTTCCACTTATGGTCCTATAGCTTAGGGAAATTAAAATCAAAAAGACACAGCCACCCCAAAATTTGGGACGGCTCTGTTTACAGGAACCTCATTTACGGTACAAGTTCAATATCAC
This sequence comes from Pseudorca crassidens, assembly GCF_039906515.1. Classification (NCBI taxonomy): domain Eukaryota; kingdom Metazoa; phylum Chordata; class Mammalia; order Artiodactyla; family Delphinidae; genus Pseudorca; species Pseudorca crassidens. Next base: position 1,066,884 of record NW_027135942.1, read on the forward strand.
AGAAAGCGAAAAATGGATAAAGAAGTTGTGGTACTAACGTACAATGCAATATCACTCAGCAATTAAATCTATGTCATCAGGCCCATAGTAGCATAATGAGTGGATTCAGGTACAATGATTCTAAGTGAAATATGTCACACAGAAAAAGAAACATCATAAGATATCACTAATACACGGAATGTAAACTTGGCTACACAGGAACTGAATTACAAAACAGAATAGGGTCTCAAATGTAGAAAACCAACTTATGCTTGCTTAAGGGGAAAGGTGAGTTGGGGTGCTGCATAAAACCAGAGATTGAAATTAGCACAGATACCTTTCCATAAGCTAAATATGTAATAGACAAGAGCTACTGCTTGCTCAACGAAGTGGACTCAACACCCCATATTAAACGCCTAAGGATATACCTGACTAGTAAGAATCTTAAAACCTATTGATTTATATGTCTCCGAAAGAGAATCAAGTGTGTGTACAGCGGCATAAATGCAGCAGTGATAGGAATGGTGAGGTTCGGTGAGCAAATGCAGACCCTTTGAAGTCATATTGCATGGTACCCATTCCATGGTTCTCAACTCTCCATGTTTAAGGGATTCTTCCTTCAGCTAAAACATGCATGTGGAACCCAGAGTATGATCCACCGTGTGATCGGGAAACGTGTTCAAATGTGTCTCAGTTTTCGTCCACTGGTACTCAGGTTCAACATTCCAGACGCTTTACTAACACTCTCCCCACTTGGAGAGTCAGTGCCTTTAACCTCCTGTTTGGCCCAGTTTGCAATTTCTGCGGAAAATGAACAGGAATAGGGAGAACCAATGAGAGACTAACTGGAGGTGTCTGGACGGGTAAATTTAACTCTCATTTCCCACCAAGAAGAGGAATTAACCAAAGGCTCAGCGAGCCATGCCGGAACCACACTAGGGCCTGAAGCAATCCTGCGGTGTTGCGGCCAGCTCACAAGAAATCGAGTTGAAGAAAGGAGCTCAGGGACCCTGTAATTCACAAACCTGCAGAGTTATACATGACAGCTATCGTCCAAAAATATATTGAAGTAAGGCTGCCAAGAGGACTTGAAAGCGGGGCAGAATTGCAGGAAACCGATTTCAGGAGGTAGACTGGAATTGCATGTAAAGCATAGGAAAAGAGGCAGAACGTCCACAATGATGCACTTGGCCTAAAAGGGCGTATGCGTTTTTTCCTGAATATATTCAGGAAAAAACGCATACGCCCTTTTTGGCCAACCAAGGAAGCTTGCAAAGGAAATCTGCACTACAATGAAGTCTCACTGCCCCCCGGTCAAAAGGGCCATCTGAAAAAAGTGTAAAATCCAGAAAGGCAGGACAGTCCATGGAGAACTGGGAGCCTTGTTATGCTGATGGGCGGGATGTAAATTGCCAACAGCCACTCTGCAGAAGTGTATGGTGTTTCCTGAAACATCTAAAAAACAAAGCAACAGAGCCTAGGGCACTTCCACTTATGGTCCTATAGCTTAGGGAAATTAAAATCAAAAAGACACAGCCACCCCAAAGTTTCGGACGGCTCTGTTTACAAGAAGCTCTTTTACGGTACAAGTTCAATATCGCAGAAAGCGAAAAATGGATAAAGAAGTTGTGGTACTTACGTACAATGCAATATCACTCAGCAATGAAATGTATGTCATCAGGCCAGTAGCAGCATAATGAGTGGATTCAGGTACGATGATTCTAAGTGAAATAAGTCACACAGAAAAAGAAACATCATAAGATATCACTAATACACGGAATGTAAACTTGGCTACACAGGAACTGAATTACAAAACAGAATAGGGTCTCAAATGTAGAAAACCAACTTATGCTTGCTTAAGGGGAAAGGTGAGTTGGGGTGCTGCATAAATCCAGAGATTGAAATTAACACAGATACCTTTCCATAAGCCAAATATGTAATAGACAAGAGCTACTCCTTGCTCAACGAAGTGGACTCAACACCCCATATTAAACGCCTAAGAATATACCTGACTAGTAAAAATCTTAAAACCAATGGATTTATATGTCTCTGAAAGAGAATCAAGCATGTGTACAGCGACATAAACGCAGCAGTGAAAGGATTGGTGAGGTTCGGTGAGCAAATGAAGACCCTTTGAAGTCATATTGCATGGTACCCATTCCACGGTTCTCAACTCTCCAGGTTTAAGGGATTCTTCCTTCAGCTAAAACATGCATGTGGAACCCAGAGTATGATCCAACGTGTGATCGGGAAACGTGTTCAAATGTGTCTCAGTTTTCGTCCCCTGGTACTCGGGTGCAATATTCCAGACGCTTTACTAACACTCTCCCCACTTGGAGAGTCAGTGCCTTTAACCTCCTGTTTGGCCCAGTTTGCAATTTCTGCAGAAAATGAACAGGAATAGGGAGAACCAATGAGAGACTAGCTGGAGGTGTCTGGACGGGCAAATTTTACTCTCATTTCCCACCAGGAAGAGGAATTAACCAAAGGCTCAGCGTGCCATGCCAGTACCACACTAGGGCCTGAAGCAATCCTGCAGTGTTGCGGCCAGCTCACAAGAAAGCGAGTTGAAGAAAGGAGCTCAGGGGCACTGTAATTCACAAACCTGCAGAGTTATAAATGACAGCTATCGTCCAAAAATATATTGAAGTAAGGCTGCCAAGAGGACTTGAAAGCGGGGCAGAATTGCAGGAAACCGATTTCAGGAGGTAGACTGGAATTGCATGTAAAGCATAGGAAAAGAGGCAGAACGTCCACAATGATGCACTTGGCCAAAAAGGGCGTATGCGTTTTTTCCTGAATATATTCAGGAAAAAACGCATACGCCCTTTTTGGCCAACGAAGCAAGCTTGCAAAGGAAATCTGCACTACAATGAAGTCTCACTGCCCCCCGGTCAGAAGGGCCATCTGAAAAAAGTGTAAAACCCAGAAAGGCAGGACAGGCCATGGAGAACTGGGAGCCTAGTTAGGCTGATGGGCGGGATGTAAATTGCCAACAGCCACTCTGGAGAAGTGTATGGTGTTTCCTGAAACATCTAAAAAACAAAGCAACAGAGCCTAGGGCACTTCCACTTATGGTCCTATAGCTTAGGGAAATTAAAATCAAAAAGACACAGCCACCCCAAAATTTGGGACGGCTCTGTTTACAGGAACCTCATTTACGGTACAAGTTCAATATCACAGAAAGCGAAAAATGGATAAAGAAGTTGTGGTACTAACGTACAATGCAATATCACTCAGCAATTAAATCTATGTCATCAGGCCCATAGCAGCATAATGAGTGGATTCAGGTACGATGATTCTAAGTGAAATATGTCACACAGAAAAAGAAACATCATAAGATATCACTAATACACGGAATGTAAACTTGGCTACACAGGAACTGAATTACAAAACAGAATAGGGTCTCAAATGTAGAAAACCAACTTATGCTTGCTTAAGGGGAAAGGTGAGTTGGGGTGCTGCATAAAACCAGAGATTGAAATTAGCACAGATACCTTTCCATAAGCCAAATATGTAATAGACAAGAGCTACTGCTTGCTCAACAAAGTGGACTCAACACCCCATATTAAACGCCTAAGAATATACCTGACTAGTAAGAATCTTAAAACCTATGGATTTATATGTCTCCGAACGAGAATCAAGCGTGTGTACAGTGGCATAAACGCAGCAGTGAAAGGATTGGTGAGGTTCGGTGAGCAAATGAAGACCCTTTGAAGTCATATTGCATGGTACCCATTCCACGGTTCTCAACTCTCCAGGTTTAAGGGATTCTTCCTTCAGCTAAAACATGCATGTGGAACCCAGAGTATGATCCACCGTGTGATCAGGAAACGTGTTCAAATGTGTGTCAGTTTTCGTCCCCTGGTACTCGGGTGCAACATTCCAGACGCTTTACTAACACTCTCCCCACTTGGAGAGTCAGTGCCTTTAACCTCCTGTTTGGCCCAGTTTGCAATTTCTGCAGAAAATGAACAGGAATAGGGAGAACCAATGAGAGACTAGCTGGAGGTGTCTGGACGGGTAAATTTAACTCTCATTTCCCACCAGGAAGAGGAATTAACCAAAGGCTCAGCGTGCCATGCCATTACCACACTAGGGACTGAAGCAATCCTGCAGTGTTTCGGCCAGCTCACAAGAAAGCGAGTTGAAGAAAGGAGCTCAGGGGCACTGTAATTCACAAACCTGCAGAGTTATAAATGACAGCTATCATCCAAAAATATATTGAAGTAAGGCTGCCAAGAGGACTTGAATGCGGGGCAGAATTGCAGGAAACCGATTTCAGGAGGTAGACTGGAATTGCATGTAAAGCATAGGAAAAGAGGCAGAACGTCCACAATAATACACTTGGCCAAAAACGGTGTATGCGTTTTTTCCTGAATATATTCAGGAAAAAACGCATACGCCCTTTTTGGCCAACCAAGCAAGCTTGCAAAGGAAATCTGCACTACAATGAAGTCTCACTGCCCCCCGGTCAGAATGGCCATCTGTAAAAAGTGTAAAACCCAGAAAGGCAGGACAGGCCATGGAGAAATGGGAGCCTAGTTAGGCTGATGGGCGGGATGTAAATTGCCAACAGCCACTCTGGAGAAGTGTATGGTGTTTCCTGAAACATCTAAAAAACAAAGCAACAGAGCCTAGGGCACTTCCACTTATGGTCCTATAGCTTAGGGAAATTAAAATCAAAAAGACACAGCCACCCCAAAATTTGGGACGGCTCTGTTTACAGGAACCTCATTTACGGTACAAGTTCAATATCACAGAAAGCGAAAAATGGATAAAGAAGTTGTGGTACTAACGTACAATGCAATATCACTCAGCAATTAAATCTATGTCATCAGGCCCATAGCAGCATAATGAGTGGATTCAGGTACGATGATTCTAAGTGAAATATGTCACACAGAAAAAGAAACATCATAAGATATCACTAATACACGGAATGTAAACTTGGCTACACAGGAACTGAATTACAAAACAGAATAGGGTCTCAAATGTAGAAAACCAACTTATGCTTGCTTAAGGGGAAAGGTGAGTTGGGGTGCTGCATAAAACCAGAGATTGAAATTAGCACAGATACCTTTCCATAAGACAAATATGTAATAGACAAGAGCTACTGCTTGCTCAACGAAGTGGACTCAACACTGCATATTAAACGCCTAAGAATATACCTGACTAGTAAGAATCTTAAAACCTATGGATTTATATGTCTCCGAAAGAGAATCAAGTGTGTGTACAGCGGCATAAACGCAGCAGTGATAGGATTGGTGAGGTTCGGTGAGCAAATGCAGACCCTTTGAAGTCATATTGCATGGTACCCATTCCATGGTTCTCAACTCTCCAGGTTTAAGGGATTCTTCCTTCAGCTAAAACATGCATGTGGAACCCAGAGGATGATCCACCGTGTGATCGGGAAACGTGTTCAAATGTGTCTCAGTTTTCTTCCCCTGGTACTCGGGTGCAACATGCCAGACGCCTTACTAACACTCTCCCCACTTGGAGAGTCAGTGCCTTTAACGTCCTGTTTGGCCCAGTTTGCAATTTCTGCGGAAAATGAACAGGAATAGGGAGAACCAATGAGAGACTAGCTGGAGGTGTCTGGACGGGCAAATTTAACTCTCATTTCCCACCAAGAAGAGGAATTACCAAAGGCTCAGCGAGCCATGCCGGAACCACACTAGGCCCAGAAGCAATCCTGCGGTGTTGCGGCCAGCTCACAAGAAAGCGAGTTGAAGAAAGGAGCTCAGGGGCCCTGTAATTCACAAACCTGCAGAGTTCTAAATGACAGCTATCGTCCAAAAATATATTGAAGTAAGGCTGCCAAGAGGACTTGAAAGCGGGGCAGAATTGCAGGAAACTGATTTCAGGAGGTAGACTGGAATTGCATGTAAAGCATAGGAAAAGAGGCAGAACGTCCACAATGATGCACTTGGCCAAAAACGGCGTCTTCGTTTTGTCCTGAATATATTCAGGAAAAAACGCATACGCACTTTTTGGCCAACCAAGCAAGCTTGCAAAGGAAATCTGCACTACAATGAAGTCTCACTGCCCCCCGGTCAAAAGGGCCATCTGAAAAAAGTGTAAAATCCAGAAAGGCAGGACAGTCCATGGAGAACTGGGAGCCTTGTTATGCTGATGGGCGTGATGTAAATTGCCAACAGCCACTCTGGAGAAGTGTATGGTGTTTCCTGAAACATCTAAAAAACAAAGCAACAGAGCCTAGGGCACTTCCACTTATGGTCCTATAGCTTAGGGAAATTAAAATCAAAAAGACACAGCCACCCCAAAGTTTGGGACAGCTCTGTTTACAAGAACCTCGTTTACGGTACAAGTTCAATATCACAGAAAGCGAAAAATGGATAAAGAAGTTGTGGTACTAACGTACAATGCAATATCACTCAGCAATGAAATCTATGTCATCAGGCCCATAGCAGCATAATGAGTGGATTCAGGTACGATGATTCTAAGTGAAATATGTCACACAGAAAAAGAAACATCATAAGATATCACTAATACACGGAATGTAAACTTGGCTACACAGGAACTGAATTACAAAACAGAATAGGGTCTCAAATGTAGAAAACCAACTTATGCTTGCTTAAGGGGAAAGGGAGTTGGGGTGCTGCATAAAACCAGAGATTGAAATTAGCACAGATACCTTTCCATAAGACAAATATGTAATAGACAAGAGCTACTGCTTGCTCAACGAAGTGGACTCAACACCCCATATTAAACGCCTAAGAATATACCTGACTAGTAAGAATCTTAAAACCTATTGATTTATATGTCTCCGAAAGAGAATCAAGTGTGTGTACTGCGGCATAAACGCAGCAGTGATAGGACTGGTGAGGTTCGGTGAGCAAATGCAGACCCTTTGAAGTCATATTGCATGGTACCCATTCCATGGTTCTCAACTCTCCAGGTTTAAGGGATTCTTCCTTCAGCTAAAACATGCATGTGGAACCCAGAGTATGATCCACCGTGTGATCGGGAAACGTGTTCAAATGTGTCTCAGTTTTCGTCCCCTGGTACTCGGGTGCAACATTCCAGACGCTTTACTAACACTCTCCCCACTTGGAGAGTCAGTGCCTTTAACCTCCTGTTTGGCCCAGTTTGCAATTTCTGCGGAAAATGAACAGGAATAGGGAGAACCAATGAGAGACTAACTGGAGGTGTCTGGACGGGTAAATTTAACTCTCATTTCCCACCAAGAAGAGGAATTAACCAAAGGCTCAGCGAGCCATGCCGGAACCACACTAGGGCCTGAAGCAATCCTGCGGTGTTGCGGCCAGCTCACAAGAAAGCGAGTTGAAGAAAGGAGCTCAGGGACCCTGTAATTCACAAACCTGCAGAGTTCTAAATGACAGCTATCGTCCAAAAATATATTGAAGTAAGGCTGCCAAGAGGACTTGAAAGCGGGTCAGAATTGCAGGAAACCGATTTCAGGAGGTAGACTGGAATTGCATGTAAAGCATAGGAAAAGAAGCAGAACGTCCACAATGATGCACTTGGCCAAAAAGGGCGTATGCGTTTTTTCCTGAATATATTCAGGAAAAAACGCATACGCACTTTTTGGCCAACCAAGGAAGCTTGCAAAGGAAATCTGCACTACAATGAAGTCTCACTGCCCCCCGGTCAAAAGGGCCATCTGAAAAAAGTGTAAAATCCAGAAAGGCAGGATAGTCCATGGAGAACTGGGAGCCTTGTTATGCTGATGGGCGGGATGTAAATTGCCAACAGCCACTCTGCAGAAGTGTATGGTGTTTCCTGAAACATCTAAAAAACAAAGCAACAGAGCCTAGGGCACTTCCACTTATGGTCCTATAGCTTAGGGAAATAAAAATCAAAAAGAAACAGCCACCCCAAAGTTTGGGACGGCTCTGTTTACAAGAAGCTCTTTTACGGTACAAGTTCAATATCGCAGAAAGTGAAAAATGGATAAAGAAGTTGTGGTACTTACGTACAATGCAATATCACTCAGCAATGAAATGTATGTCATCAGGCCAGTAGCAGCATAATGAGTGGATTCAGGTACGATGATTCTAAGTGAAATAAGTCACACAGAAAAAGAAACATCATAAGATATCACTAATACACGGAATGTAAACTTGGCTACACAGGAACTGAATTACAAAACAGAATAGGGACTCAAATGTAGAAAACCAACTTATGCTTGCTTAAGGGGAAAGGTGAGTTGGGGTGCTGCATAAAACCAGAGATTGAAATTAACACAGATACCTTTCCATAAGCCAAATATGTAATAGACAAGAGCTACTCCTTGCTCAACGAAGTGGACTCAACATCCCATATTAAACGCCTAAGAATATACCTGACTAGTAAGAATCTTAAAACCTATGGATTTATATGTCTCCGAAAGAGAATCAAGCGTGTGTACAGCGGCATAAACGCAGCAGTGAAAGGATTGGTGAGGTTCGGTGAGCAAATGAAGACCCTTTGAAGTCATATTGCATGGTACCCATTCCACGGTTCTCAACTCTCCAGGTTTAAGGGATTCTTCCTTCAGCTAAAACATGCATGTGGAACCCAGAGTATGATCCAACGTGTGATCGGGAAACGTGTTCAAATGTGTCTCAGTTTTCGTCCCCTGGTACTCGGGTGCAACATTCCAGACGCTTTACTAACACTCTCCCCACTTGGAGAGTCAGTGCCTTTAACCTCCTGTTTGGCCCAGTTTGCAATTTCTGCAGAAAATGAACAGGAATAGGGAGAACCAATGAGAGACTAGCTGGAGGTGTCTGGACGGGCAAATTTAACTCTCATTTCCCACCAGGAAGAGGAATTAACCAAAGGCTCAGCGGGCCATGCCAGTACTACACTAGGGCCTGAAGCAATCCTGCAGTGTTGCGGCCAGCTCACAAGAAATCGAGTTGAAGAAAGGAGCTCAGGGGCACTGTAATTCACAAACCTGCAGAGTTATAAATGACAGCTATCGTCCAAAAATATATTGAAGTAAGGCTGCCAAGAGGACTTGAAAGCGGGGCAGAATTGCAGGAAACCGATTTCAGGAGGTAGACTGGAATTGCATGTAAAGCATAGGAAAAGAGGCAGAACGTCCACAATGATGCACTTGGCCAAAAAGGGTGTATGCGTTTTTTCCTGAATATATTCAGGAAAAAACGCATACGCCCTTTTTGGCCAACCAAGCAAGCTTGCAAAGGATATCTGCACTACAATGAAGTCTCACTGCCCCGCGGTCAGAAGGGCCATCTGAAAAAAGTGTAAAACCCAGAAAGGCAGGACAGGCCATGGAGAACTGGGAGCCTAGTTAGGCTGATGGGCGGGATGTAAATTGCCAACAGCCACTCTGCAGAAGTGTATGGTGTTTCCTGAAACATCTAAAAAACAAAGCAACAGAGCCTAGGGCACTTCCACTTATGGTCCTATAGCTTAGGGAATTTAAAATCAAAAAGACACAGCCACCCCAAAATTTGGGACGGCTCTGTTTACAGGAACCTCATTTACGGTACAAGTTCAATATCACAGAAAGCGAAAAATGGATAAAGAAGTTGTGGTACTAACGTACAATGCAATATCACTCAGCAATTAAATCTATGTCATCAGGCCCATAGTAGCATAATGAGTGGATTCAGGTACGATGATTCTAAGTGAAATATGTCACACAGAAAAAGAAACATCATAAGATATCACTAATACACGGAATGTAAACTTGGCTACACAGGAACTGAATTACAAAACAGAATAGGGTCTCAAATGTAGAAAACCAACTTATGCTTGCTTAAGGGGAAAGGTGAGTTGGGGTGCTGCATAAAACCAGAGATTGAAATTAGCACAGATACCTTTCCATAAGCCAAATATGTAATAGACAAGAGCTACTGCTTGCTCAACGAAGTGGACTCAACACCCCATATTAAACGCCTAAGGATATACCTGACTAGTAAGAATCTTAAAACCTATTGATTTATATGTCTCCGAAAGAGAATCAAGTGTGTGTACAGCGGCATAAACGCAGCAGTGATAGGATTGGTGAGGTTCGGTGAGCAAATGCAGACCCTTTGAAGTCATATTGCATGGTACCCATTCCATGGTTCTCAACTCTCCATGTTTAAGGGATTCTTCCTTCAGCTAAAACATGCATGTGGAACCCAGAGTATGATCCACCGTGTGATCGGGAAACGTGTTCAAATGTGTCTCAGTTTTCGTCCACTGGTACTCGGGTGCAACATTCCAGACGCTTTACTAACACTCTCCCCACTTGGAGAGTCAGTGCCTTTAACCTCCTGTTTGGCCCAGTTTGCAATTTCTGCGGAAAATGAACAGGAATAGGGAGAACCAATGAGAGACTAACTGGAGGTGTCTGGACGGGTAAATTTAACTCTCATTTCCCACCAAGAAGAGGAATTAACCAAAGGCTCAGCGAGCCATGCCGGAACCACACTAGGGCCTGAAGCAATCCTGCGGTGTTGTGGCCAGCTCACAAGAAATCGAGTTGAAGAAAGGAGCTCAGGGACCCTGTAATTCACAAACCTGCAGAGTTATAAATGACAGCTATCGTCCAAAAATATATTGAAGTAAGGCTGCCAAGAGGACTTGAAAGCGGGGCAGAATTGCAGGAAACCGATTTCAGGAGGTAGACTGGAATTGCATGTAAAGCATAGGAAAAGAGGCAGAACGTCCACAATGATGCACTTGGCCAAAAAGGGCGTATGCGTTTTTTCCTGAATATATTCAGGAAAAAACGCATACGCCCTTTTTGGCCAACCAAGGAAGCTTGCAAAGGAAATCTGCACTACAATGAAGTCTCACTGCCCCCCGGTCAAAAGGGCCATCTGAAAAAAGTGTAAAATCCAGAAAGGCAGGACAGTCCATGGAGAACTGGGAGCCTTGTTATGCTGATGGGCGGGATGTAAATTGCCAACAGCCACTCTGGAGAAGTGTATGGTGTTTCCTGAAACATCTAAAAAACAAAGCAACAGAGCCTAGGGCACTTCCACTTATGGTCCTATAGCTTAGGGAAATTAAAATCAAAAAGAAACAGCCACCCCAAAGTTTGGGACGGCTCTGTTTACAAGAAGCTCTTTTACGGTACAAGTTCAATATCGCAGAAAGCGAAAAATGGATAAAGAAGTTGTGGTACTTACGTACAATGCAATATCACTCAGCAATGAAATGTATGTCATCAGGCCAGTAGCAGCATAATGAGTGGATTCAGGTACGATGATTCTAAGTGAAATAAGTCACACAGAAAAAGAAACATCATAAGATATCACTAATACACGGAATGTAAACTTGGCTACACAGGAACTGAATTACAAAACAGAATAGGGTCTCAAATGTAGAAAACCAACTTATGCTTGCTTAAGGGGAAAGGTGAGTTGGGGTGCTGCATAAAACCAGAGATTGAAATTAACACAGATACCTTTCCATAAGCCAAATATGTAATAGACAAGAGCTACTCCTTGCTCAACGAAGTGGACTCAACACCCCATATTAAACGCCTAAGAATATACCTGACTAGTAAGAATCTTAAAACCTATGGATTTATATGTCTCTGAAAGAGAATCAAGCATGTGTACAGCGGCATAAACGCAGCAGTGAAAGGATTGGTGAGGTTCGGTGAGCAAATGAAGACCCTTTGAAGTCATATTGCATGGTACCCATTCCACGGTTCTCAACTCTCCAGGTTTAAGGGATTCTTCCTTCAGCTAAAACATGCATGTGGAACCCAGAGTATGATCCAACGTGTGATCGGGAAACGTGTTCAAATGTGTCTCAGTTTTCGTCCACTGGTACTCGGGTGCAACATTCCAGACGCTTTACTAACACTCTCCCCACTTGGAGAGTCAGTGCCTTTAACCTCCTGTTTGGCCCAGTTTGCAATTTCTGCGGAAAATGAACAGGAATAGGGAGAACCAATGAGAGAGTAACTGGAGGTGTCTGGACGGGTAAATTTAACTCTCATTTCCCACCAAGAAGAGGAATTAACCAAAGGCTCAGCGAGCCATGCCGGAACCACACTAGGGCCTGAAGCAATCCTGCGGTGTTGTGGCCAGCTCACAAGAAATCGAGTTGAAGAAAGGAGCTCAGGGACCCTGTAATTCACAAACCTGCAGAGTTATAAATGACAGCTATCGTCCAAAAATATATTGAAGTAAGGCTGCCAAGAGGACTTGAAAGCGGGGCAGAATTGCAGGAAACTGATTTCAGGAGGTAGACTGGAATTGCATGTAAAGCATAGGAAAAGAGGCAGAACGTCCACAATGATGCACTTGGCCAAAAAGGGCGTATGCGTTTTTTCCTGAATATATTCAGGAAAAAACGCATACGCCCTTTTTGGCCAACCAAGGAAGCTTGCAAAGGAAATCTGCACTACAATGAAGTCTCACTGCCCCCCGGTCAAAAGGGCCATCTGAAAAAAGTGTAAAATCCAGAAAGGCAGGACAGTCCATGGAGAACTGGGAGCCTTGTTATGCTGATGGGCGGGATGTAAATTGCCAACAGCCACTCTGGAGAAGTGTATGGTGTTTCCTGAAACATCTAAAAAACAAAGCAACAGAGCCTAGGGCACTTCCACTTATGGTCCTATAGCTTAGGGAAATTAAAATCAAAAAGAAACAGCCACCCCAAAGTTTGGGACGGCTCTGTTTACAAGAAGCTCTTTTACGGTACAAGTTCAATATCGCAGAAAGCGAAAAATGGATAAAGAAGTTGTGGTACTTACGTACAATGCAATATCACTCAGCAATGAAATGTATGTCATCAGGCCAGTAGCAGCATAATGAGTGGATTCAGGTACGATGATTCTAAGTGAAATAAGTCACACAGAAAAAGAAACATCATAAGATATCACTAATACACGGAATGTAAACTTGGCTACACAGGAACTGAATTACAAAACAGAATAGGGTCTCAAATGTAGAAAACCAACTTATGCTTGCTTAAGGGGAAAGGTGAGTTGGGGTGCTGCATAAAACCAGAGATTGAAATTAACACAGATACCTTTCCATAAGCCAAATATGTAATAGACAAGAGCTACTCCTTGCTCAACGAAGTGGACTCAACACCCCATATTAAACGCCTAAGAATATACCTGACTAGTAAGAATCTTAAAACCTATGGATTTATATGTCTCTGAAAGAGAATCAAGCATGTGTACAGCGGCATAAACGCAGCAGTGAAAGGATTGGTGAGGTTCGGTGAGCAAATGAAGACCCTTTGAAGTCATATTGCATGGTACCCATTCCACGGTTCTCAACTCTCCAGGTTTAAGGGATTCTTCCTTCAGCTAAAACATGCATGTGGAACCCAGAGTATGATCCAACGTGTGATCGGGAAACGTGTTCAAATGTGTCTCAGTTTTCGTCCCCTGGTACTCGGGTGCAATATTCCAGACGCTTTACTAACACTCTCCCCACTTGGAGAGTCAGTGCCTTTAACCTCCTGTTTGGCCCAGTTTGCAATTTCTGCAGAAAATGAACAGGAATAGGGAGAACCAATGAGAGACTAGCTGGAGGTGTCTGGACGGGCAAATTTTACTCTCATTTCCCACCAGGAAGAGGAATTAACCAAAGGCTCAGCGGGCCATGCCAGTACCACACTAGGGCCTGAAGCAATCCTGCAGTGTTGCGGCCAGCTCACAAGAAAGCGAGTTGAAGAAAGGAGCTCAGGGGCACTGTAATTCACAAACCTGCAGAGTTATAAATGACAGCTATCGTCCAAAAATATATTGAAGTAAGGCTGCCAAGAGGACTTGAAAGCGGGGCAGAATTGCAGGAAACCGATTTCAGGAGGTAGACTGGAATTGCATGTAAAGCATAGGAAAAGAGGCAGAACGTCCACAATGATGCACTTGGCCAAAAAGGGTGTATGCGTTTTTTCCTGAATATATTCAGGAAAAAACGCATACGCCCTTTTTGGCCAACCAAGCAAGCTTGCAAAGGAAATCTGCACTACAATGAAGTCTCACTGCCCCCCGGTCAGAAGGGCCATCTGAAAAAAGTGTAAAACCCAGAAAGGCAGGACAGGCCATGGAGAACTGGGAGCCTAGTTAGGCTGATGGGCGGGATGTAAATTGCCAACAGCCACTCTGGAGAAGTGTATGGTGTTTCCTGAAACATCTAAAAAACAAAGCAACAGAGCCTAGGGCACTTCCACTTATGGTCCTATAGCTTAGGGAAATTTAAATCAAAAAGACACAGCCACCCCAAAATTTGGGACGGCTCTGTTTACAGGAACCTCATTTACGGTACAAGTTCAATATCACAGAAAGCAAAAAATGGATAAAGAAGTTGTGGTACTAACGTACAATGCAATATCACTCAGCAATTAAATCTATGTCATCAGGCCCATAGCAGCATAATGAGTGGATTCAGGTACGATGATTCTAAGTGAAATATGTCACACAGAAAAAGAAACATCATAAGATATCACTAATACACGGAATGTAAACTTGGCTACACAGGAACTGAATTACAAAACAGAATAGGGTCTCAAATGTAGAAAACCAACTTATGCTTGCTTAAGGGGAAATGTGAGTTGGGGTGCTGCATAAAACCAGAGATTGAAATTAGCACAGATACCTTTCCATAAGCCAAATATGTAATAGACAAGAGCTACTGCTTGCTCAACGAAGTGGACTCAACACCCCATATTAAACGCCTAAGGATATACCTGACTAGTAAGAATCTTAAAACCTATTGATTTATATGTCTCCGAAAGAGAATCAAGTGTGTGTACAGCGGCATAAACGCAGCAGTGATAGGATTGGTGAGGTTCGGTGAGCAAATGCAGACCCTTTGAAGTCATATTGCATGGTACCCATTCCATGGTTCTCAACTCTCCATGTTTAAGGGATTCTTCCTTCAGCTAAAACATGCATGTGGAACCCAGAGTATGATCCACCGTGTGATCGGGAAACGTGTTCAAATGTGTCTCAGTTTTCGTCCCATGGTACTCGGGTGCAACATTCCAGACGCTTTACTAACACTCTCCCCACTTGGAGAGTCAGTGCCTTTAACCTCCTGTTTGGCCCAGTTTGCAATTTCTGCGGAAAATGAACAGGAATAGGGAGAACCAATGAGAGACTAGCTGGAGGTGTCTGGACGGGCAAATTTAACTCTCATTTCCCACCAGGAAGAGGAATTAACCAAAGGCTCAGCGTGCCATGCCAGTACCACACTAGGGCCTGAAGCAATCCTGCAGTGTTGCGGCCAGCTCACAAGAAAGCGAGTTGAAGAAAGGAGCTCAGGGGCCCTGTAATTCACAAACCTGCAGAGTTATACATGACAGCTATCATCCAAAAATATATTGAAGTAAGGCTGCCAAGAGGACTTGAAAGCGGGGCAGAATTGCAGGAAACCGATTTCAGGAGGTAGACTGGAATTGCATGTAAAGCATAGGAAAAGAGGCAGAACGTCCACAATGATGCACTTGGCCAAAAAGGGCGTATGCGTTTTTTCCTGAATATATTCAGGAAAAAACGCATACGAACTTTTTGGCCAACCAAGCAAGCTTGCAAAGGAAATCTGCACTACAATGAAGTCTCACTGCCCCCCGGTCAAAAGGGCCATCTGAAAAAAGTGTAAAATCCAGAAAGGCAGGACAGTCCATGGAGAACTGGGAGCCTTGTTATGCTGATGGGCGGGATGTAAATTGCCAACAGCCACTCTGCAGAAGTGTATGGTGTTTCCTGAAACATCTAAAAAACAAAGCAACAGAGCCTAGGGCACTTCCACTTATGGTCCTATAGCTTAGGGAAATTAAAATCAAAAAGACACAGCCACCCCAAAATTTGGGACGGCTCTCTTTACAGGAACCTCATTTACGGTACAAGTTCAATATCACAGAAAGCGAAAAATGGATAAAGAAGTTGTGGTACTAACGTACAATGCAATATCACTCAGCAATTAAATCTATGTCATCAGGCCCGTAGCAGCATAATGAGTGGATTCAGGTACGATGATTCTAAGTGAAATATGTCGCACAGAAAAAGAAACATCATAAGATATCACTAATACACAGAATGTAAACTTGGCTACACAGGAACTGAATTACAAAACAGAATAGGGTCTCAAATGTAGAAAACCAACTTATGCTTGCTTAAGGGGAAAGGTGAGTTGGGGTGCTGCATAAAACCAGAGATTGAAATTAGCACAGATACCTTTCCATAAGCCAAATATGTAATAGACAAGAGCTACTGCTTGCTCAACGAAGTGGACTCAACACCCCATATTAAACGCCTAAGGATATACCTGACTAGTAAGAATCTTAAAACCTATTGATTTATATGTCTCCGAAAGAGAATCAAGTGTGTGTACAGCGGCATAAACGCAGCAGTGATAGGATTGGTGAGGTTCGGTGAGCAAATGCAGACCCTTTGAAGTCATATTGCATGGTACCCATTCCATGGTTCTCAACTCTCCATGTTTAAGGGATTCTTCCTTCAGCTAAAACATGCATGTGGAACCCAGAGTATGATCCACCGTGTGATCGGGAAACGTGTTCAAATGTGTCTCAGTTTTCGTCCCATGGTACTCGGGTGCAACATTCCAGACGCTTTACTAACACTCTCCCCACTTGGAGAGTCAGTGCCTTTAACCTCCTGTTTGGCCCAGTTTGCAATTTCTGCGGAAAATGAACAGGAATAGGGAGAACCAATGAGAGACTAACTGGAGGTGTCTGGACGGGTAAATTTAACTCTCATTTCCCACCAAGAAGAGGAATTAACCAAAGGCTCAGCGAGCCATGCTGGAACCACACTAGGGCCTGAAGCAATCCTGCGGTGTTGCGGCCAGCTCACAAGAAAGCGAGTTGAAGAAAGGAGCTCAGGGGCCCTGTAATTCACAAACCTGCAGAGTTATACATGACAGCTATCATCCAAAAATATTTTGAAGTAAGGCTGCCAAGAGGACTTGAAAGCGGGGCAGAATTGCAGGAAACCGATTTCAGGAGGTAGACTGGAATTGCATGTAAAGCATAGGAAAAGAGGCAGAACGTCCACAATGATGCACTTGGCCAAAAAGGGCGTATGCGTTTTTTCCTGAATATATTAAGGAAAAAACGCTTACGCCCTTTTTGGCCAACCAAGGAAGCTTGCAAAGGAAATCTGCACTACAATGAAGTCTCACTGCCCCCCGGTCAAAAGGGCCATCTGAAAAAAGTGTAAAATCCAGAAAGGCAGGACAGTCCATGGAGAACTGGGAGCCTTGTTATGCTGATGGGCGGGATGTAAATTGCCAACAGCCACTCTGCAGAAGTGTATGGTGTTTCCTGAAACATCTAAAAAACAAAGCAACAGAGCCTAGGGCACTTCCACTTATGGTCCTATAGCTTAGGGAAATTAAAATCAAAAAGAAACAGCCACCCCAAAGTTTCGGACGGCTCTGTTTACAAGAAGCTCTTTTACGGTACAAGTTCAATATCGCAGAAAGCGAAAAATGGATAAAGAAGTTGTGGTACTTACGTACAATGCAATATCACTCAGCAATGAAATGTATGTCATCAGGCCAGTAGCAGCATAATGAGTGGATTCAGGTACGATGATTCTAAGTGAAATAAGTCACACAGAAAAAGAAACATCATAAGATATCACTAATACACGGAATGTAAACTTGGCTACACAGGAACTGAATTACAAAACAGAATAGGGTCTCAAATGTAGAAAACCAACTTATGCTTGCTTAAGTGGAAAGGTGAGTTGGGGTGCTGCATAAAACCAGAGATTGAAATTAACACAGATACCTTTCCATAAGCCAAATATGTAATAGACAAGAGCTACTCCTTGCTCAACGAAGTGGACTCAACACCCCATATTAAACGCCTAAGAATATACCTGACTAGTAAGAATCTTAAAACCTATTGATTTATATGTCTCCGAAAGAGAATCAAGCGTGTGTACAGCGGCATAAACGCAGCAGTGAAAGGATTGGTGAGGTTCGGTGAGCAAATGAAGACCCTTTGAAGTCATATTGCATGGTACCCATTCCACGGTTCTCAACTCTCCATGTTTAAGGGATTCTTCCTTCAGCTAAAACATGCATGTGGAACCCAGAGTATGATCCAACGTGTGATCGGGAAACGTGTTCAAATGTGTCTCAGTTTTCGTCCCCTGGTACTCGGGTGCAACATTCCAGACGCTTTACTAACACTCTCCCCACTTGGAGAGTCAGTGCCTTTAACCTCCTGTTTGGCCCAGTTTGCAATTTCTGCAGAAAATGAACAGGAATAGGGAGAACCAATGAGAGACTAGCTGGAGGTGTCTGGACGGGCAAATTTAACTCTCATTTCCCACCAGGAAGAGGAATTAACCAAAGGCTGAGCGTGCCATGCTGGAACCACACTAGGGCCTGAAGCAATCCTGCGGTGTTGCGGCCAGCTCACAAGAAATCGAGTTGAAGAAAGGAGCTCAGGGACCCTGTAATTCACAAACCTGCAGAGTTATACATGACAGCTATCGTCCAAAAATATATTGAAGTAAGGCTGCCAAGAGGACTTGAAAGCGGGTCAGAATTGCAGGAAACCGATTTCAGGAGGTAGACTGGAATTGCATGTAAAGCATAGGAAAAGAGGCAGAACGTCCACAATGATGCACTTGGCCAAAAAGGGCGTATGCGTTTTTTCCTGAATATATTAAGGAAAAAACGCTTACGCCCTTTTTGGCCAACCAAGGAAGCTTGCAAAGGAAATCTGCACTACAATGAAGTCTCACTGCCCCCCGGTCAAAAGGGCCATCTGAAAAAAGTGTAAAATCCAGAAAGGCAGGACAGTCCATGGAGAACTGGGAGCCTTGTTATGCTGATGGGCGGGATGTAAATTGCCAACAGCCACTCTGCAGAAGTGTATGGTGTTTCCTGAAACATCTAAAAAACAAAGCAACAGAGCCTAGGGCACTTCCACTTATGGTCCTATAGCTTAGGGAAATTAAAATCAAAAAGAAACAGCCACCCCAAAGTTTGGGACGGCTCTGTTTACAAGAAGCTCTTTTACGGTACAAGTTCAATATCGCAGAAAGCGAAAAATGGATAAAGAAGTTGTGGTACTTACGTACAATGCAATATCACTCAGCAATGAAATGTATGTCATCAGGCCAGTAGCAGCATAATGAGTGGATTCAGGTACGATGATTCTAAGTGAAATAAGTCACACAGAAAAAGAAACATCATAAGATATCACTAATACACGGAATGTAAACTTGGCTACACAGGAACTGAATTACAAAACAGAATAGGGTCTCAAATGTAGAAAACCAACTTATGCTTGCTTAAGGGGAAAGGTGAGTTGGGGTGCTGCATAAAACCAGAGATTGAAATTAACACAGATACCTTTCCATAAGCCAAATATGTAATAGACAAGAGCTACTCCTTGCTCAACGAAGTGGACTCAACACCCCATATTAAACGCCTAAGAATATACCTGACTAGTAAGAATCTTAAAACCTATTGATTTATATGTCTCCGAAAGAGAATCAAGCGTGTGTACAGCGGCATAAACGCAGCAGTGAAAGGATTGGTGAGGTTCGGTGAGCAAACGAAGACCCTTTGAAGTCATATTGCATGGTACCCATTCCACGGTTCTCAACTCTCCATGTTTAAGGGATTCTTCCTTCAGCTAAAACATGCATGTGGAACCCAGAGTATGATCCAACGTGTGATCGGGAAACGTGTTCAAATGTGTCTCAGTTTTCGTCCCCTGGTACTCGGGTGCAACATTCCAGACGCTTTACTAACACTCTCCCCACTTGGAGAGTCAGTGCCTTTAACCTCCTGTTTGGCCCAGTTTGCAATTTCTGCAGAAAATGAACAGGAATAGGGAGAACCAATGAGAGACTAGCTGGAGGTGTCTGGACGGGCAAATTTAACTCTCATTTCCCACCAGGAAGAGGAATTAACCAAAGGCTCAGCGTGCCATGCCAGTACCACACTAGGGCCTGAAGCAATCCTGCAGTGTTGCGGCCAGCTCACAAGAAAGCGAGTTGAAGAAAGGAGCTCAGGGGCCCTGTAATTCACAAACCTGCAGAGTTATACATGACAGCTATCATCCAAAAATATATTGAAGTAAGGCTGCCAAGAGGACTTGAAAGCGGGGCAGAATTGCAGGAAACCGATTTCAGGAGGTAGACTGGAATTGCATGTAAAGCATAGGAAAAGAGGCAGAACGTCCACAATGATGCACTTGGCCAAAAAGGGCGTATGCGTTTTTTCCTGAATATATTCAGGAAAAAACGAATACGAACTTTTTGGCCAACCAAGCAAGCTTGCAAAGGAAATCTGCACTACAATGAAGTCTCACTGCCCCCCGGTCAAAAGGGCCATCTGAAAAAAGTGTAAAATCCAGAAAGGCAGGACAGTCCATGGAGTACTGGGAGCCTTGTTATGCTGATGGGCGGGATGTAAATTGCCAACAGCCACTCTGCAGAAGTGTATGGTGTTTCCTGAAACATCTAAAAAACAAAGCAACAGAGCCTAGGGCACTTCCACTTATGGTCCTATAGCTTAGGGAAATTAAAATAAAAAAGACACAGCCACCCCAAAGTTTGGGACAGCTCTGTTTAAAAGAACCTCGTTTACGGTACAAGTTCAATATCACAGAAAGCGAAAAATGGATAAAGAAGTTGTGGTACTTACGTACAATGCAATATCACTCAGCAATGAAATCTATGTCATCAGGCCAGTAGCAGCATAATGAGTGGATTCAGGTATGATGATTCTAAGTGAAATAAGTCACACAGAAAAACAAACATCATAAGATATCACTAATACACGGAATGTAAACTTGGCTACACAGGAACTGAATTACAAAACAGAATAGGGTCTCAAATGTAGAAAACCAATTTATGCTTGCTTAAGGGGAAAGGTGAGTTGGGGTGCTGCATAAAACCAGAGATTGAGATTAGCACAGATACCTTTCCATAAGCCAAATATGTAATAGACAAGAGCTACTGCTTGCTCAACGAAGTGGACTCAACACCCCATATTAAACGCCTAAGAATATACCTGACTAGTAAGAATCTTAAAACCTATGGATTTATATGTCTCCGAAAGAGAATCAAGCGTGTGTACAGCGGCATAAACGGAGCAGTGATAAGATTGGTGAGGTTCGGTGAGCAAATGCAAACCCTTTGAAGTCATATTGCATGGTACCCATTCCATGGTTCTCAACTCTCCATGTTTAAGGGATTCTTCCTTCAGCTAAAACATGCATGTGGAACCCAGAGTATGATCCACCGAGTGATCAGGAAACGTGTTCAAATGTGTCTCAGGTTTGTTCCCCTTGTACTCGGGTGCAACATTCCAGACGCTTTACTAACACTCTCCCCACTTGGAGAGTCAGTGCCTTTAACCTCCTGTTTGGCCCAGTTTGCAATTTCTGCAGAAAATGAACAGGAATAGGGAGAACCAATGAGAGACTAGCTGGAGGTGTCTGGACGGGCAAATTTAACTCTCATTTCCCACCAGGAAGAGGAATTAACCAAAGGCTCAGCGTGCCATGCCAGTACCACACTAGGGCCTGAAGCAATCCTGCAGTGTTGCGGCCAGCTCACAAGAAAGTGAGTTGAAGAAAGGAGCTCAGGGACCCTGTAATTCACAAACCTGCAGAGTTATAAATGACAGCTATCATCCAAAAATATATTGAAGTAAGGCTGCCAAGAGGACTTGAATGCGGGGCAGAATTGCAGGAAACCGATTTCAGGAGGTAGACTGGAATTGCATGTAAAGCATAGGAAAAGAGGCAGAACGTCCACAATGATGCACTTGGCCAAAAACGGTGTATGCGTTTTTTCCTGAATATATTCAGGAAAAAACGCATACGCCCTTTTTGGCCAACCAAGCAAGCTTGCAAAGGAAATCTGCACTACAATGAAGTCTCACTGCCCCCCGGTCAGAAGGGCCATCTGAAAAAAGTGTAAAACCCAGAAAGGCAGGACAGGCCATGGAGAACTGGGAGCCTAGTTAGGCTGATGGGCGGGATGTAAATTGCCAACAGCCACTCTGCAGAAGTGTATGGTGTTTCCTGAAACATCTAAAAAACAAAGCAACAGAGCCTAGGGCACTTCCACTTATGGTCCTATAGCTTAGGGAAATTAAAATCAAAAAGACACAGCCACCCCAAAGTTTGGGACGGCTCTGTTTACAAGAAGCTTGTTTACGGTACAAGTTCAATATCGCAGAAAGAGAAAAATGGATAAAGAAGTTGTGGTACTAACGTACAATGCAATATCACTCAGCAATTAAATCTATGTCATCAGGCCCATAGCAGCATAATGAGTGGATTCAGGTACGATGATTCTAAGTGAAATATGTCACAAAGAAAAAGAAACATCATAAGATATCACTAATACACGGAATGTAAACTTGGCTACACAGGAACTGAATTACAAAACAGAATAGGGTCTCAAATGTAGAAAACCAACTTATGCTTGCTTAAGGGGAAAGGTGAGTTGGGGTGCTGCATAAAACCAGAGATTGAAATTAACACAGATACCTTTCCATAAGACAAATATGTAATAGACAAGAGCTACTGCTTGCTCAACGAAGTGGACTCAACACCCCATATTAAACGCCTAAGAATATACCTGACTAGTAAGAATCTTAAAACCTATGGATTTATATGTCTCCGAAAGAGAATCAAGCGTGTGTATAGCGGCATAAACGCAGCAGTGAAAGGATTGGTGAGGTTCGGTGAGCAAATGCAGACCCTTTGAAGTCATATTGCATGGTACCCATTCCATGGTTCTCAACTCTCCAGGTTTAAGGGATTCTTCCTTCAACTAAAACATGCATGTGGAACCCAGAGTATGATCCACCGTGTGATCGGGAAACATGTTCAAATGTGTCTCAGTTTTCGTCCCCTGGTACTCGGGTGCAACATTCCAGACGCTTTACTAACACTCTCCCCACTTGGAGTGTCAGTGCCTTTAACCTCCTGTTTGGCCCAGTTTGCAATTTCTGCGGAATATGAACAGGAATAGGGAGAACCAATGAGAGACTAGCTGGAGGTGTCTGGACGGGCAAATTTAACTCTCATTTCCCACCAGGAAGAGGAATTAACCAAAGGCTCAGCGAGGCATGCCGGAACCACACTAGGGCCTGAAGCAATCCTGCGGTGTTGCGGCCAGCTCACAAGAAAGTGAGTTGAAGAAAGGAGCTCAGGGGCCCTGTAATTCACAAACCTGCAGAGTTATACATGACAGCTATCGTCCAAAAATATATTGAAGTAAGGCTGCCAAGAGGACTTGAAAGCGGGGCAGAATTGCAGGAAACCGATTTCAGGAGGTAGACTGGAATTGCATGTAAAGCATAGGAAAAGAGGCAGAACGTCCACAATGATGCACTTGGCCAAAAAGGGCGTATGCGTTTTTTCCTGAATATATTCAGGAAAAAACGCATACGCCCTTTTTGGCCAACCAAGCAAGCTTGCAAAGGAAATCTGCACTACAATGAAGTCTCACTGCCCCCCGGTCAAAAGGGCCATATGAAAAAAGTGTAAAATCCAGAAAGGCAGGACAGTCCATGGAGAACTGGGAGCCTTCTTATGCTGATGGGCGGGATGTAAATTGCCAACAGCCACTCTGGAGAAGTGTATGGTGTTTCCTGAAACATCTAAAAAACAAAGCAACAGAGCCTAGGGCACTTCCACTTATGGTCCTATAGCTTAGGGAAATTAAAATCAAAAAGAAACAGCCACCCCAAAGTTTGGGATGGCTCTGTTTACAAGAAGCTCTTTTACGGTACAAGTTCAATATCGCAGAAAGCGAAAAATGGATAAAGAAGTTGTGGTACTTACGTACAATGCAATATCACTCAGCAATGAAATCTATGTCATCAGGCCAGTAGCAGCATAATGAGTGGATTCAGGTACGATGATTCTAAGTGAAATAAGTCACACAGAAAAAGAAACATCATAAGATATCACTAATACACGGAATGTAAACTTGGCTACACAGGAACTGAATTACAAAACAGAATAGGGTCTCAAATGTAGAAAACCAACTTATGCTTGCTTAAGGGGAAAGGTGAGTTGGGGTGCTGCATAAAACCAGAGATTGAAATTAACACAGATACCTTTCCATAAGCCAAATATGTAATAGACAAGAGCTACTCCTTGCTCAACGAAGTGGACTCAACACCCCATATTAAACGCCTAAGAATATACCTGACTAGTAAGAATCTTAAAACCTATGGATTTATATGTCTCCGAAAGAGAATCAAGCGTGTGTACAGTGGCATAAACGCAGCAGTGAAAGGATTGGTGAGGTTCGGTGAGCAAATGAAGACCCTTTGAAGTCATATTGCATGGTACCCATTCCACGGTTCTCAACTCTCCAGGTTTAAGGGATTCTTCCTTCAGCTAAAACATGCATGTGGAACCCAGAGTATGATCCACCGTGTGATCGGGAAACGTGTTCAAATGTGTCTCAGTTTTCGTCCCCTGGTACTCGGGTGCAACATTCCAGACGCTTTACTAACACTCTCCCCACTTGGAGAGTCAGTGCCTTTAACCTCCTGTTTGGCCCAGTTTGCAATTTCTGCAGAAAATGAACAGGAATAGGGAGAACCAATGAGAGACTAGCTGGAGGTGTCTGGACGGGTAAATTTAACTCTCATTTCCCACCAGGAAGAGGAATTAACCAAAGGCTCAGCGTGCCATGCCATTACCACACTAGGGACTGAAGCAATCCTGCAGTGTTTCGGCCAGCTCACAAGAAAGCGAGTTGAAGAAAGGAGCTCAGGGGCACTGTAATTCACAAACCTGCAGAGTTATAAATGACAGCTATCATCCAAAAATATATTGAAGTAAGGCTGCC
This sequence comes from Pseudorca crassidens, assembly GCF_039906515.1. Taxonomy (NCBI): domain Eukaryota; kingdom Metazoa; phylum Chordata; class Mammalia; order Artiodactyla; family Delphinidae; genus Pseudorca; species Pseudorca crassidens. The sequence continues at coordinate 1,091,641 of NW_027135942.1, forward strand.
AAGAGGACTTGAATGCGGGGCAGAATTGCACGAAACCGATTTCAGGAGGTAGACTGGAATTGCATGTAAAGCATAGGAAAAGAGGCAGAACGTCCACAATAATACACTTGGCCAAAAACGGTGTATGCGTTTTTTCCTGAATATATTCAGGAAAAAACGCATACGCCCTTTTTGGCCAACCAAGCAAGCTTGCAAAGGAAATCTGCACTACAATGAAGTCTCACTGCCCCCCGGTCAGAAGGGCCATCTGTAAAAAGTGTAAAACCCAGAAAGGCAGGACAGGCCATGGAGAACTGGGAGCCTAGTTAGGCTGATGGGCGGGATGTAAATTGCCAACAGCCACTCTGGAGAAGTGTATGGTGTTTCCTGAAACATCTAAAAAACAAAGCAACAGAGCCTAGGGCACTTCCACTTATGGTCCTATAGCTTAGGGAAATTAAAATCAAAAAGACACAGCCACCCCAAAATTTGGGACGGCTCTGTTTACAGGAACCTCATTTACGGTACAAGTTCAATATCACAGAAAGCGAAAAATGGATAAAGAAGTTGTGGTACTAACGTACAATGCAATATCACTCAGCAATTAAATCTATGTCATCAGGCCCATAGCAGCATAATGAGTGGATTCAGGTACGATGATTCTAAGTGAAATATGTCACACAGAAAAAGAAACATCATAAGATATCACTAATACACGGAATGTAAACTTGGCTACACAGGAACTGAATTACAAAACAGAATAGGGTCTCAAATGTAGAAAACCAACTTATGCTTGCTTAAGGGGAAAGGTGAGTTGGGGTGCTGCATAAAACCAGAGATTGAAATTAGCACAGATACCTTTCCATAAGACAAATATGTAATAGACAAGAGCTACTGCTTGCTCAACGAAGTGGACTCAACACTCCATATTAAACGCCTAAGAATATACCTGACTAGTAAGAATCTTAAAACCTATGGATTTATATGTCTCCGAAAGAGAATCAAGTGTGTGTACAGCGGCATAAACGCAGCAGTGATAGGATTGGTGAGGTTCGGTGAGCAAATGCAGACCCTTTGAAGTCATATTGCATGGTACCCATTCCATGGTTCTCAACTCTCCAGGTTTAAGGGATTCTTCCTTCAGCTAAAACATGCATGTGGAACCCAGAGGATGATCCACCGTGTGATCGGGAAACGTGTTCAAATGTGTCTCAGTTTTCTTCCCCTGGTACTCGGGTGCAACATGCCAGATGCTTTACTAACACTCTCCCCACTTGGAGAGTCAGTGCCTTTAACGTCCTGTTTGGCCCAGTTTGCAATTTCTGCGGAAAATGAACAGGAATAGGGAGAACCAATGAGAGACTAGCTGGAGGTGTCTGGACGGGCAAATTTAACTCTCATTTCCCACCAAGAAGAGGAATTACCAAAGGCTCAGCGAGCCATGCCGGAACCACACTAGGCCCAGAAGCAATCCTGCGGTGTTGCGGCCAGCTCACAAGAAAGCGAGTTGAAGAAAGGAGCTCAGGGGCCCTGTAATTCACAAACCTGCAGAGTTCTAAATGACAGCTATCGTCCAAAAATATATTGAAGTAAGGCTGCCAAGAGGACTTGAAAGCGGGGCAGAATTGCAGGAAACCGATTTCAGGAGGTAGACTGGAATTGCATGTAAAGCATAGGAAAAGAGGCAGAACGTCCACAATGATGCACTTGGCCAAAAAGGGCGTATGCGTTTTTTCCTGAATATATTCAGGAAAAAACGCATACGCCCTTTTTGGCCAACCAAGGAAGCTTGCAAAGGAAATCTGCACTACAATGAAGTCTCACTGCCCCCCGGTCAAAAGGGCCATCTGAAAAAAGTGTAAAATCCAGAAAGGCAGGACAGTCCATGGAGAACTGGGAGCCTTGTTATGCTGATGGGCGGGATGTAAATTGCCAACAGCCACTCTGCAGAAGTGTATGGTGTTTCCTGAAACATCTAAAAAACAAAGCAACAGAGCCTAGGGCACTTCCACTTATGGTCCTATAGCTTAGGGAAATAAAAATCAAAAAGAAACAGCCACCCCAAAGTTTGGGACGGCTCTGTTTACAAGAAGCTCTTTTACGGTACAAGTTCAATATCGCAGAAAGCGAAAAATGGATAAAGAAGTTGTGGTACTTGCGTACAATGCAATATCACTCAGCAATGAAATGTATGTCATCAGGCCAGTAGCAGCATAATGAGTGGATTCAGGTACGATGATTCTAAGTGAAATAAGTCACACAGAAAAAGAAACATCATAAGATATCACTAATACATGGAATGTAAACTTGGCTACACAGGAACTGAATTACAAAACAGAATAGGGTCTCAAATGTAGAAAACCAACTTATGCTTGCTTAAGGGGAAAGGTGAGTTGGGGTGCTGCATAAAACCAGAGATTGAAATTAACACAGATACCTTTCCATAAGCCAAATATGTAATAGACAAGAGCTACTCCTTGCTCAACGAAGTGGACTCAACATCCCATATTAAACGCCTAAGAATATACCTGACTAGTAAGAATCTTAAAACCTATGGATTTATATGTCTCCGAAAGAGAATCAAGCGTGTGTACAGCGGCATAAACGCAGCAGTGAAAGGATTGGTGAGGTTCGGTGAGCAAATGAAGACCCTTTGAAGTCATATTGCATGGTACCCATTCCACGGTTCTCAACTCTCCATGTTTAAGGGATTCTTCCTTCAGCTAAAACATGCATGTGGAACCCAGAGTATGATCCAACGTGTGATCGGGAAACGTGTTCAAATGTGTCTCAGTTTTCGTCCCCTGGTACTCGGGTGCAACATTCCAGACGCTTTACTAACACTCTCCCCACTTGGAGAGTCAGTGCCTTTAACCTCCTGTTTGGCCCAGTTTGCAATTTCTGCGGAAAATGAACAGGAATAGGGAGAACCAATGAGAGACTAGCTCGAGGTGTCTGGACGGGCAAATTTAACTCTCATTTCCCACCAGGAAGAGGAATTAACCAAAGGCTCAGCGTGCCATGCCAGTACCACACTAGGGCCTGAAGCAATCCTGCAGTGTTGCGGCCAGCTCACAAGAAAGCAAGTTGAAGAAAGGAGCTCAGGGGCACTGTAATTCACAAACCTGCAGAGTTATAAATGACAGCTATCGTCCAAAAATATATTGAAGTAAGGCTGCCAAGAGGACTTGAAAGCGGGGCAGAATTGCAGGAAACCGATTTCAGGAGGTAGACTGGAATTGCATGTAAAGCATAGGAAAAGAGGCAGAACGTCCACAATGATGCACTTGGCCAAAAAGGGTGTATGCGTTTTTTCCTGAATATATTCAGGAAAAAACGCATACGCACTTTTTGGCCAACCAAGCAAGCTTGCAAAGGATATCTGCACTACAATGAAGTCTCACTGCCCCCCGGTCAGAAGGGCCATCTGAAAAAAGTGTAAAACCCAGAAAGGCAGGACAGGCCATGGAGAACTGGGAGCCTAGTTAGGCTGATGGGCGGGATGTAAATTGCCAACAGCCACTCTGCAGAAGTGTATGGTGTTTCCTGAAACATCTAAAAAACAAAGCAACAGAGCCTAGGGCACTTCCACTTATGGTCCTATAGCTTAGGGAAATTAAAATCAAAAAGACACAGCCACCCCAAAATTTGGGACGGCTCTGTTTACAGGAACCTCATTTACGGTACAAGTTCAATATCACAGAAAGCGAAAAATGGATAAAGAAGTTGTGGTACTAACGTACAATGCAATATCACTCAGCAATTAAATCTATGTCATCAGGCCCATAGTAGCATAATGAGTGGATTCAGGTACGATGATTCTAAGTGAAATAAGTCACACAGAAAAAGAAACATCATAAGATATCACTAATACACGGAATGTAAACTTGGCTACACAGGAACTGAATTACAAAACAGAATAGGGTCTCAAATGTAGAAAACCAACTTATGCTTGCTTAAGGGGAAAGGTGAGTTGGGGTGCTGCATAAAACCAGAGATTGAAATTAACACAGATACCTCTCCATAAGCCCAATATGTAATAGACAAGAGCTACTGCTTGCTCAACGAAGTGGACTCAACACCCCATATTAAACGCCTAAGAATATACCTGACTAGTAAGAATCTTAAAACCTATGGATTTATATGTCTCTGAAAGAGAATCAAGCATGTGTACAGCGGCATAAACACAGCAGTGAAAGGATTGGTGAGGTTTGGTGAGCAAATGCAGACCCTTTGAAGTCATATTGCATGGTACCCATTCCACGGTTCTCAACTCTCCATGTTTAAGGGATTCTTCCTTCAGCTAAAACATGCATGTGGAACCCAGAGTATGATCCACCGTGTGATCGGGAAACGTGTTCAAATGTGTCTCAGTTTTCGTCCACTGGTACTCAGGTTCAACATTCCAGACGCTTTACTAACACTCTCCCCACTTGGAGAGTCAGTGCCTTTAACCTCCTGTTTGGCCCAGTTTGCAATTTCTGCGGAAAATGAACAGGAATAGGGAGAACCAATGAGAGACTAGCTGGAGGTGTCTGGACGGGTAAATTTAACTCTCATTTCCCACCAAGAAGAGGAATTAACCAAAGGCTCAGCGAGCCATGCCGGAACCACACTAGGGCCTGAAGCAATCCTGCGGTGTTGCGGCCAGCTCACAAGAAATCGAGTTGAAGAAAGGAGCTCAGGGACCCTGTAATTCACAAACCTGCAGAGTTATATATGACAGCTATCGTCCAAAAATATATTGAAGTAAGGCTGCCAAGAGGACTTGAAAGCGGGGCAGAATTGCAGGAAACCGATTTCAGGAGGTAGACTGGAATTGCATGTAAAGCATAGGAAAAGAGGCAGAACGTCCACAATGATGCACTTGGCCTAAAAGGGCGTATGCGTTTTTTCCTGAATATATTCAGGAAAAAACGCATACGCACTTTTTGGCCAACCAAGGAAGCTTGCAAAGGAAATCTGCACTACAATGAAGTCTCACTGCCCCCCGGTCAAAAGGGCCATCTGAAAAAAGTGTAAAATCCAGAAAGGCAGGACAGTCCATGGAGAACTGGGAGCCTTGTTATGCTGATGGGCGGGATGTAAATTGCCAACAGCCACTCTGCAGAAGTGTATGGTGTTTCCTGAAACATCTAAAAAACAAAGCAACAGAGCCTAGGGCACTTCCACTTATGGTCCTATAGCTTAGGGAAATTAAAATCAAAAAGAAACAGCCACCCCAAAGTTTCAGACGGCTCTGTTTACAAGAAGCTCTTTTGCGGTACAAGTTCAATATCGCAGAAAGCGAAAAATGGATAAAGAAGTTGTGGTACTTACGTACAATGCAATATCACTCAGCAATGAAATGTATGTCATCAGGCCAGTAGCAGCATAATGAGTGGATTCAGGTACGATGATTCTAAGTGAAATAAGTCACACAGAAAAAGAAACATCATAAGATATCACTAATACACGGAATGTAAACTTGGCTACACAGGAACTGAATTACAAAACAGAATAGGGTCTCAAATGTAGAAAACCAACTTATGCTTGCTTAAGGGGAAAGGTGAGTTGGGGTGCTGCATAAATCCAGAGATTGAAATTAACACAGATACCTTTCCATAAGCCAAATATGTAATAGACAAGAGCTACTCCTTGCTCAACGAAGTGGACTCAACACCCCATATTAAACGCCTAAGAATATACCTGACTAGTAAGAATCTTAAAACCTATGGATTTATATGTCTCTGAAAGAGAATCAAGCATGTGTACAGCGACATAAATGCAGCAGTGAAAGGATTGGTGAGGTTCGGTGAGCAAATGAAGACCCTTTGAAGTCATATTGCATGGTACCCATTCCACGGTTCTCAACTCTCCAGGTTTAAGGGATTCTTCCTTCAGCTAAAACATGCATGTGGAACCCAGAGTATGATCCAACGTGTGATCGGGAAACGTGTTCAAATGTGTCTCAGTTTTCGTCCCCTGGTACTCGGGTGCAATATTCCAGACGCTTTACTAACACTCTCCCCACTTGGAGAGTCAGTGCCTTTAACCTCCTGTTTGGCCCAGTTTGCAATTTCTGCAGAAAATGAACAGGAATAGGGAGAACCAATGAGAGACTAGCTGGAGGTGTCTGGACGGGCAAATTTAACTCTCATTTCCCACCAGGAAGAGGAATTAACCAAAGGCTCAGCGTGCCATGCCAGTACCACACTAGGGCCTGAAGCAATCCTGCAGTGTTGCGGCCAGCTCACAAGAAAGCGAGTTGAAGAAAGGAGCTCAGGGGCACTGTAATTCACAAACCTGCAGAGTTATAAATGACAGCTATCGTCCAAAAATATATTGAAGTAAGGCTGCCAAGAGGACTTGAAAGCGGGGCAGAATTGCAGGAAACCGATTTCAGGAGGTAGACTGGAATTGCATGTAAAGCATAGGAAAAGAGGCAGAACGTCCACAATGATGCACTTGGCCAAAAAGGGCGTATGCGTTTTTTCCTGAATATATTCAGGAAAAAACGCATACGCCCTTTTTGGCCAACGAAGCAAGCTTGCAAAGGAAATCTGCACTACAATGAAGTCTCACTGCCCCCCGGTCAGAAGGGCCATCTGAAAAAAGTGTAAAACCCAGAAAGGCAGGACAGGCCATGGAGAACTGGGAGCCTAGTTAGGCTGATGGGCGGGATGTAAATTGCCAACAGCCACTCTGGAGAAGTGTATGGTGTTTCCTGAAACATCTAAAAAACAAAGCAACAGAGCCTAGGGCACTTCCACTTATGGTCCTATAGCTTAGGGAAATTAAAATCAAAAAGACACAGCCACCCCAAAATTTGGGACGGCTCTGTTTACAGGAACCTCATTTACGGTACAAGTTCAATATCACAGAAAGCGAAAAATGGATAAAGAAGTTGTGGTACTAACGTACAATGCAATATCACTCAGCAATGAAATGTATGTCATCAGGCCCATAGCAGCATAATGAGTGGATTCAGGTACGATGATTCTAAGTGAAATATGTCACACAGAAAAAGAAACATCATAAGATATCACTAATACACGGAATGTAAACTTGGCTACACAGGAACTGAATTACAAAACAGAATAGGGTCTCAAATGTAGAAAACCAACTTATGCTTGCTTAAGGGGAAAGGTGAGTTGGGGTGCTGCATAAAACCAGAGATTGAAATTAACACAGATACCTTTCCATAAGACAAATATGTAATAGACAATAGCTACTCCTTGCTCAACGAAGTGGACTCAACACCCCATATTAAACGCCTAAGAATATACCTGACTAGTAAGAATCTTAAAACCTATGGATTTATATGTCTCCGAAAGAGAATCAAGCGTGTGTACAGTGGCATAAACGCAGCAGTGAAAGGATTGGTGAGGTTCGGTGAGCAAATGAAGACCCTTTGAAGTCATATTGCATGGTACCCATTCCACGGTTCTCAACTCTCCAGGTTTAAGGGATTCTTCCTTCAGCTAAAACATGCATGTGGAACCCAGAGTATGATCCAACGTGTGATCGGGAAACGTGTTCAAATGTGTCTCAGTTTTCGTCCCCTGGTACTCGGGTGCAACATTCCAGACGCTTTACTAACACTCTCCCCACTTGGAGAGTCAGTGCCTTTAACCTCCTGTTTGGCCCAGTTTGCAATTTCTGCAGAAAATGAACAGGAATAGGGAGAACCAATGAGAGACTAGCTGGAGGTTTCTGGACGGGCAAATTTAACTCTCATTTCCCACCAGGAAGAGGAATTAACCACAGGCTCAGCGTGCCATGCCAGTACCACACTAGGGCCTGAAGCAATCCTGCAGTGTTGCGGCCAGCTCACAAGAAAGCGAGTTGAAGAAAGGAGCTCAGGGACCCTGTAATTCACAAACCTGCAGAGTTATAAATGACAGCTATCGTCCAAAAATATATTGAAGTAAGGCTGCCAAGAGGACTTGAAAGCGGGGCAGAATTGCAGGAAACCGATTTCAGGAGGTAGACTGGAATTGCATGTAAAGCATAGGAAAAGAGGCAGAACGTCCACAATGATGCACTTGGCCAAAAAGGGCGTATGCGTTTCTTCCTGAATATATTCAGGAAAAAACGCATACGCCCTTTTTGGCCAACCAAGCAAGCTTGCAAAGGAAATCTGCACTACAATGAAGTCTCACTGCCCCCCGGTCAGAAGGGCCATCTGAAAAAAGTGTAAAACCCAGAAAGGCAGGACAGGCCATGGAGAACTGGGAGCCTTGTTATGCTGATGGGCGGGATGTAAATTGCCAACAGCCACTCTGCAGAAGTGTATGGTGTTTCCTGAAACATCTAAAAAACAAAGCAACAGAGCCTAGGGCACTTCCACTTATGGTCCTATAGCTTAGGGAAATTAAAATAAAAAAGACACAGCCACCCCAAAGTTTGGGACAGCTCTGTTTAAAAGAACCTCGTTTACGGTACAAGTTCAATATCACAGAAAGCGAAAAATGGATAAAGAAGTTGTGGTACTTACGTACAATGCAATATCACTCAGCAATGAAATCTATGTCATCAGGCCCATAGCAGCATAATGAGTGGATTCAGGTATGATGATTCTAAGTGAAATAAGTCACACAGAAAAACAAACATCATAAGATATCACTAATACACGGAATGTAAACTTGGCTACACAGGAACTGAATTACAAAACAGAATAGGGTCTCAAATGTAGAAAACCAATTTATGCTTGCTTAAGGGGAAAGGTGAGTTGGGGTGCTGCATAAAACCAGAGATTGAGATTAGCACAGATACCTTTCCATAAGCCAAATATGTAATAGACAAGAGCTACTGCTTGCTCAACGAAGTGGACTCAACACCCCATATTAAACGCCTAAGAATATACCTGACTAGTAAGAATCTTAAAACCTATGGATTTATATGTCTCCGAAAGAGAATCAAGCGTGTGTACAGCGGCATAAACGGAGCAGTGATAAGATTGGTGAGGTTCGGTGAGCAAATGCAAACCCTTTGAAGTCATATTGCATGGTACCCATTCCATGGTTCTCAACTCTCCATGTTTAAGGGATTCTTCCTTCAGCTAAAACATGCATGTGGAACCCAGAGTATGATCCACCGAGTGATCAGGAAACGTGTTCAAATGTGTCTCAGGTTTCTTCCCCTTGTACTCGGGTGCAACATTCCAGACGCTTTACTAACACTCTCCCCACTTGGAGAGTCAGTGCCTTTAACCTCCTGTTTGGCCCAGTTTGCAATTTCTGCAGAAAATGAACAGGAATAGGGAGAACCAATGAGAGACTAGCTGGAGGTGTCTGGACGGGCAAATTTAACTCTCATTTCCCACCATGAAGAGGAATTAACCAAAGGCTCAGCGTGCCATGCCAGTACCACACTAGGGCCTGAAGCAATCCTGCAGTGTTGCGGCCAGCTCACAAGAAAGTGAGTTGAAGAAAGGAGCTCAGGGACCCTGTAATTCACAAACCTGCAGAGTTATAAATGACAGCTATCATCCAAAAATATATTGAAGTAAGGCTGCCAAGAGGACTTGAATGCGGGGCAGAATTGCAGGAAACCGATTTCAGGAGGTAGACTGGAATTGCATGTAAAGCATAGGAAAAGAGGCAGAACGTCCACAATGATGCACTTGGCCAAAAACGGTGTATGCGTTTTTTCCTGAATATATTCAGGAAAAAACGCATACGCCCTTTTTGGCCAACCAAGCAAGCTTGCAAAGGAAATCTGCACTACAATGAAGTCTCACTGCCCCCCGGTCAGAAGGGCCATCTGAAAAAAGTGTAAAACCCAGAAAGGCAGGACAAGCCATGGAGAACTGGGAGCCTAGTTAGGCTGATGGGCGGGATGTAAATTGCCAACAGCCACTCTGCAGAAGTGTATGGTGTTTCCTGAAACATCTAAAAAACAAAGCAACAGAGCCTAGGGCACTTCCACTTATGGTCCTATAGCTTAGGGAAATTAAAATCAAAAAGACACAGCCACCCCAAAGTTTGGGACGGCTCTGTTTACAAGAAGCTTGTTTACGGTACAAGTTCAATATCGCAGAAAGAGAAAAATGGATAAAGAAGTTGTGGTACTAACGTACAATGCAATATCACTCAGCAATTAAATCTATGTCATCAGGCCCATAGCAGCATAATGAGTGGATTCAGGTACGATGATTCTAAGTGAAATATGTCACACAGAAAAAGAAACATCATAAGATATCACTAATACACGGAATGTAAACTTGACTACACAGGAACTGAATTACAAAACAGAATAGGGTCTCAAATGTAGAAAACCAACTTATGCTTGCTTAAGGGGAAAGGTGAGTTGGGGTGCTGCATAAAACCAGAGATTGAAATTAACACAGATACCTTTCCATAAGACAAATATGTAATAGACAAGAGCTACTGCTTGCTCAACGAAGTGGACTCAACACCCCATATTAAACGCCTAAGAATATACCTGACTAGTAAGAATCTTAAAACCTATGGATTTATATGTCTCCGAAAGAGAATCAAGCGTGTGTATAGCGGCATAAACGCAGCAGTGAAAGGATTGGTGAGGTTCGGTGAGCAAATGCAGACCCTTTGAAGTCATATTGCATGGTACCCATTCCATGGTTCTCAACTCTCCAGGTTTAAGGGATTCTTCCTTCAACTAAAACATGCATGTGGAACCCAGAGTATGATCCACCGTGTGATCGGGAAACATGTTCAAATGTGTCTCAGTTTTCGTCCCCTGGTACTCGGGTGCAACATTCCAGACGCTTTACTAACACTCTCCCCACTTGGAGTGTCAGTGCCTTTAACCTCCTGTTTGGCCCAGTTTGCAATTTCTGCGGAATATGAACAGGAATAGGGAGAACCAATGAGAGACTAGCTGGAGGTGTCTGGACGGGCAAATTTAACTCTCATTTCCCACCAGGAAGAGGAATTAACCAAAGGCTCAGCGAGGCATGCCGGAACCACACTAGGGCCTGAAGCAATCCTGCGGTGTTGCGGCCAGCTCACAAGAAAGTGAGTTGAAGAAAGGAGCTCAGGGGCCCTGTAATTCACAAACCTGCAGAGTTATACATGACAGCTATCGTCCAAAAATATATTGAAGTAAGGCTGCCAAGAGGACTTGAAAGCGGGGCAGAATTGCAGGAAACCGATTTCAGGAGGTAGACTGGAATTGCATGTAAAGCATAGGAAAAGAGGCAGAACGTCCACAATGATGCACTTGGCCAAAAAGGGCGTATGCGTTTTTTCCTGAATATATTCAGGAAAAAACGCATACGCCCTTTTTGGCCAACCAAGCAAGCTTGCAAAGGAAATCTGCACTACAATGAAGTCTCACTGCCCCCCGGTCAAAAGGGCCATATGAAAAAAGTGTAAAATCCAGAAAGGCAGGACAGTCCATGGAGAACTGGGAGCCTTCTTATGCTGATGGGCGGGATGTAAATTGCCAACAGCCACTCTGGAGAAGTGTATGGTGTTTCCTGAAACATCTAAAAAACAAAGCAACAGAGCCTAGGGCACTTCCACTTATGGTCCTATAGCTTAGGGAAATTAAAATCAAAAAGAAACAGCCACCCCAAAGTTTGGGATGGCTCTGTTTACAAGAAGCTCTTTTACGGTACAAGTTCAATATCGCAGAAAGCGAAAAATGGATAAAGAAGTTGTGGTACTTACGTACAATGCAATATCACTCAGCAATGAAATGTATGTCATCAGGCCAGTAGCAGCATAATGAGTGGATTCAGGTACGATGATTCTAAGTGAAATAAGTCACACAGAAAAAGAAACATCATAAGATATCACTAATACACGGAATGTAAACTTGGCTACACAGGAACTGAATTACAAAACAGAATAGGGTCTCAAATGTAGAAAACCAACTTATGCTTGCTTAAGGGGAAAGGTGAGTTGGGGTGCTGCATAAAACCAGAGATTGAAATTAACACAGATACCTTTCCATAAGCCAAATATGTAATAGACAAGAGTTACTCCTTGCTCAACGAAGTGGACTCAACACCCCATATTAAACGCCTAAGAATATACCTGACTAGTAAGAATCTTAAAACCTATGGATTTATATGTCTCCGAAAGAGAATCAAGCGTGTGTACAGTGGCATAAACGCAGCAGTGAAAGGATTGGTGAGGTTCGGTGAGCAAATGAAGACCCTTTGAAGTCATATTGCATGGTACCCATTCCACGGTTCTCAACTCTCCAGGTTTAAGGGATTCTTCCTTCAGCTAAAACATGCATGTGGAACCCAGAGTATGATCCACCGTGTGATCGGGAAACGTGTTCAAATGTGTCTCAGTTTTCGTCCCCTGGTACTCGGGTGCAACATTCCAGACGCTTTACTAACACTCTCCCCACTTGGAGAGTCAGTGCCTTTAACCTCCTGTTTGGCCCAGTTTGCAATTTCTGCAGAAAATGAACAGGAATAGGGAGAACCAATGAGAGACTAGCTGGAGGTGTCTGGACGGGTAAATTTAACTCTCATTTCCCACCAGGAAGAGGAATTAACCAAAGGCTCAGCGTGCCATGCCATTACCACACTAGGGACTGAAGCAATCCTGCAGTGTTTCGGCCAGCTCACAAGAAAGTGAGTTGAAGAAAGGAGCTCAGGGGCACTGTAATTCACAAACCTGCAGAGTTATAAATGACAGCTATCATCCAAAAATATATTGAAGTAAGGCTGCCAAGAGGACTTGAATGCGGGGCAGAATTGCACGAAACCGATTTCAGGAGGTAGACTGGAATTGCATGTAAAGCATAGGAAAAGAGGCAGAACGTCCACAATAATACACTTGGCCAAAAACGGTGTATGCGTTTTTTCCTGAATATATTCAGGAAAAAACGCATACGCCCTTTTTGGCCAACCAAGCAAGCTTGCAAAGGAAATCTGCACTACAATGAAGTCTCACTGCCCCCCGGTCAGAAGGGCCATCTGTAAAAAGTGTAAAACCCAGAAAGGCAGGACAGGCCATGGAGAACTGGGAGCCTAGTTAGGCTGATGGGCGGGATGTAAATTGCCAACAGCCACTCTGGAGAAGTGTATGGTGTTTCCTGAAACATCTAAAAAACAAAGCAACAGAGCCTAGGGCACTTCCACTTATGGTCCTATAGCTTAGGGAAATTAAAATCAAAAAGACACAGCCACCCCAAAATTTGGGACGGCTCTGTTTACAGGAACCTCATTTACGGTACAAGTTCAATATCACAGAAAGCGAAAAATGGATAAAGAAGTTGTGGTACTAACGTACAATGCAATATCACTCAGCAATTAAATCTATGTCATCAGGCCCATAGCAGCATAATGAGTGGATTCAGGTACGATGATTCTAAGTGAAATATGTCACACAGAAAAAGAAACATCATAAGATATCACTAATACACGGAATGTAAACTTGGCTACACAGGAACTGAATTACAAAACAGAATAGGGTCTCAAATGTAGAAAACCAACTTATGCTTGCTTAAGGGGAAAGGTGAGTTGGGGTGCTGCATAAAACCAGAGATTGAAATTAGCACAGATACCTTTCCATAAGACAAATATGTAATAGACAAGAGCTACTGCTTGCTCAACGAAGTGGACTCAACACTCCATATTAAACGCCTAAGAATATACCTGACTAGTAAGAATCTTAAAACCTATGGATTTATATGTCTCTGAAAGAGAATCAAGTGTGTGTACAGCGGCATAAACGCAGCAGTGATAGGATTGGTGAGGTTCGGTGAGCAAATGCAGACCCTTTGAAGTCATATTGCATGGTACCCATTCCATGGTTCTCAACTCTCCAGGTTTAAGGGATTCTTCCTTCAGCTAAAACATGCATGTGGAACCCAGAGGATGATCCACCGTGTGATCGGGAAACGTGTTCAAATGTGTCTCAGTTTTCTTCCCCTGGTACTCGGGTGCAACATGCCAGACGCCTTACTAACACTCTCCCCACTTGGAGAGTCAGTGCCTTTAACGTCCTGTTTGGCCCAGTTTGCAATTTCTGCGGAAAATGAACAGGAATAGGGAGAACCAATGAGAGACTAGCTGGAGGTGTCTGGACGGGCAAATTTAACTCTCATTTCCCACCAAGAAGAGGAATTACCAAAGGCTCAGCGAGCCATGCCGGAACCACACTAGGCCCAGAAGCAATCCTGCGGTGTTGCGGCCAGCTCACAAGAAAGCGAGTTGAAGAAAGGAGCTCAGGGGCCCTGTAATTCACAAACCTGCAGAGTTCTAAATGACAGCTATCGTCCAAAAATATATTGAAGTAAGGCTGCCAAGAGGACTTGAAAGCGGGGCAGAATTGCAGGAAACCGATTTCAGGAGGTAGACTGGAATTGCATGTAAAGCATAGGAAAAGAGGCAGAACGTCCACAATGATGCACTTGGCCAAAAAGGGCGTATGCGTTTTTTCCTGAATATATTCAGGAAAAAACGCATACGCCCTTTTTGGCCAACCAAGGAAGCTTGCAAAGGAAATCTGCACTACAATGAAGTCTCACTGCCCCCCGGTCAAAAGGGCCATCTGAAAAAAGTGTAAAATCCAGAAAGGCAGGACAGTCCATGGAGAACTGGGAGCCTTGTTATGCTGATGGGCGGGATGTAAATTGCCAACAGCCACTCTGCAGAAGTGTATGGTGTTTCCTGAAACATCTAAAAAACAAAGCAACAGAGCCTAGGGCACTTCCACTTATGGTCCTATAGCTTAGGGAAATAAAAATCAAAAAGAAACAGCCACCCCAAAGTTTGGGACGGCTCTGTATAACAAGAAGCTCTTTTACGGTACAAGTTCAATATCGCAGAAAGCGAAAAATGGATAAAGAAGTTGTGGTACTTGCGTACAATGCAATATCACTCAGCAATGAAATGTATGTCATCAGGCCAGTAGCAGCATAATGAGTGGATTCAGGTACGATGATTCTAAGTGAAATAAGTCACACAGAAAAAGAAACATCATAAGATATCACTAATACATGGAATGTAAACTTGGCTACACAGGAACTGAATTACAAAACAGAATAGGGTCTCAAATGTAGAAAACCAACTTATGCTTGCTTAAGGGGAAAGGTGAGTTGGGGTGCTGCATAAAACCAGAGATTGAAATTAACACAGATACCTTTCCATAAGCCAAATATGTAATAGACAAGAGCTACTCCTTGCTCAACGAAGTGGACTCAACATCCCATATTAAACGCCTAAGAATATACCTGACTAGTAAGAATCTTAAAACCTATGGATTTATATGTCTCCGAAAGAGAATCAAGCGTGTGTACAGCGGCATAAACGCAGCAGTGAAAGGATTGGTGAGGTTCGGTGAGCAAATGAAGACCCTTTGAAGTCATATTGCATGGTACCCATTCCACGGTTCTCAACTCTCCATGTTTAAGGGATTCTTCCTTCAGCTAAAACATGCATGTGGAACCCAGAGTATGATCCAACGTGTGATCGGGAAACGTGTTCAAATGTGTCTCAGTTTTCGTCCCCTGGTACTCGGGTGCAACATTCCAGACGCTTTACTAACACTCTCCCCACTTGGAGAGTCAGTGCCTTTAACCTCCTGTTTGGCCCAGTTTGCAATTTCTGCGGAAAATGAACAGGAATAGGGAGAACCAATGAGAGACTAGCTGGAGGTGTCTGGACGGGCAAATTTAACTCTCATTTCCCACCAGGAAGAGGAATTAACCAAAGGCTCAGCGTGCCATGCCAGTACCACACTAGGGCCTGAAGCAATCCTGCAGTGTTGCGGCCAGCTCACAAGAAAGCAAGTTGAAGAAAGGAGCTCAGGGGCACTGTAATTCACAAACCTGCAGAGTTATAAATGACAGCTATCGTCCAAAAATATATTGAAGTAAGGCTGCCAAGTGGACTTGAAAGCGGGGCAGAATTGCAGGAAACCGATTTCAGGAGGTAGACTGGAATTGCATGTAAAGCATAGGAAAAGAGGCAGAACGTCCACAATGATGCACTTGGCCAAAAAGGGTGTATGCGTTTTTTCCTGAATATATTCAGGAAAAAACGCATACGCCCTTTTTGGCCAACCAAGCAAGCTTGCAAAGGATATCTGCACTACAATGAAGTCTCACTGCCCCCCGGTCAGAAGGGCCATCTGAAAAAAGTGTAAAACCCAGAAAGGCAGGACAGGCCATGGAGAACTGGGAGCCTAGTTAGGCTGATGGGCGGGATGTAAATTGCCAACAGCCACTCTGCAGAAGTGTATGGTGTTTCCTGAAACATCTAAAAAACAAAGCAACAGAGCCTAGGGCACTTCCACTTATGGTCCTATAGCTTAGGGAAATTAAAATCAAAAAGACACAGCCACCCCAAAATTTGGGACGGCTCTGTTTACAGGAACCTCATTTACGGTACAAGTTCAATATCACAGAAAGCGAAAAATGGATAAAGAAGTTGTGGTTCTAACGTACAATGCAATATCACTCAGCAATTAAATCTATGTCATCAGGCCCATAGTAGCATAATGAGTGGATTCAGGTACGATGATTCTAAGTGAAATAAGTCACACAGAAAAAGAAACATCATAAGATATCACTAATACACGGAATGTAAACTTGGCTACACAGGAACTGAATTACAAAACAGAATAGGGTCTCAAATGTAGAAAACCAACTTATGCTTGCTTAAGGGGAAAGGTGAGTTGGGGTGCTGCATAAAACCAGAGATTGAAATTAACACAGATACCTCTCCATAAGCCAAATATGTAATAGACAAGAGCTACTGCTTGCTCAACGAAGTGGACTCAACACCCCATATTAAACGCCTAAGAATATACCTGACTAGTAAGAATCTTAAAACCTATGGATTTATATGTCTCTGAAAGAGAATCAAGCATGTGTACAGCGGCATAAACGCAGCAGTGAAAGGATTGGTGAGGTTTGGTGAGCAAATGCAGACCCTTTGAAGTCATATTGCATGGTACCCATTCCACGGTTCTCAACTCTCCATGTTTAAGGGATTCTTCCTTCAGCTAAAACATGCATGTGGAACCCAGAGTATGATCCACCGTGTGATCGGGAAACGTGTTCAAATGTGTCTCAGTTTTCGTCCCCTGGTACTCGGGTGCAATATTCCAGACGCTTTACTAACACTCTCCCCACTTGGAGAGTCAGTGCCTTTAACCTCCTGTTTGGCCCAGTTTGCAATTTCTGCAGAAAATGAACAGGAATAGGGAGAACCAATGAGAGACTAGCTGGAGGTGTCTGGACGGGCAAATTTTACTCTCATTTCCCACCAGGAAGAGGAATTAACAAAAGGCTCAGCGTGCCATGCCAGTACCACACTAGGGCCTGAAGCAATCCTGCAGTGTTGCGGCCAGCTCACAAGAAAGCGAGTTGAAGAAAGGAGCTCAGGGGCACTGTAATTCACAAACCTGCAGAGTTATAAATGACAGCTATCGTCCAAAAATATATTGAAGTAAGGCTGCCAAGAGGACTTGAAAGCGGGGCAGAATTGCAGGAAACCGATTTCAGGAGGTAGACTGGAATTGCATGTAAAGCATAGGAAAAGAGGCAGAACGTCCACAATGATGCACTTGGCCAAAAAGGGCGTATGCGTTTTTTCCTGAATATATTCAGGAAAAAACGCATACGCCCTTTTTGGCCAACGAAGCAAGCTTGCAAAGGAAATCTGCACTACAATGAAGTCTCACTGCCCCCCGGTCAGAAGGGCCATCTGAAAAAAGTGTAAAACCCAGAAAGGCAGGACAGGCCATGGAGAACTGGGAGCCTAGTTAGGCTGATGGGCGGGATGTAAATTGCCAACAGCCACTCTGGAGAAGTGTATGGTGTTTCCTGAAACATCTAAAAAACAAAGCAACAGAGCCTAGGGCACTTCCACTTATGGTCCTATAGCTTAGGGAAATTAAAATCAAAAAGACACAGCCACCCCAAAATTTGGGACGGCTCTGTTTACAGGAACCTCATTTACGGTACAAGTTCAATATCACAGAAAGCGAAAAATGGATAAAGAAGTTGTGGTACTAACGTACAATGCAATATCACTCAGCAATGAAATGTATGTCATCAGGCCCATAGCAGCATAATGAGTGGATTCAGGTACGATGATTCTAAGTGAAATATGTCACACAGAAAAAGAAACATCATAAGATATCACTAATACACGGAATGTAAACTTGGCTACACAGGAACTGAATTACAAAACAGAATAGGGTCTCAAATGTAGAAAACCAACTTATGCTTGCTTAAGGGGAAAGGTGAGTTGGGGTGCTGCATAAAACCAGAGATTGAAATTAACACAGATACCTTTCCATAAGCCAAATATGTAATAGACAAGAGCTACTCCTTGCTCAACGAAGTGGACTCAACACCCCATATTAAACGCCTAAGAATATACCTGACTAGTAAGAATCTTAAAACCTATGGATTTATATGTCTCCGAAAGAGAATCAAGCGTGTGTACAGTGGCATAAACGCAGCAGTGAAAGGATTGGTGAGGTTCGGTGAGCAAATGAAGACCCTTTGAAGTCATATTGCATGGTACCCATTCCACGGTTCTCAACTCTCCAGGTTTAAGGGATTCTTCCTTCAGCTAAAACATGCATGTGGAACCCAGAGTATGATCCAACGTGTGATCGGGAAACGTGTTCAAATGTGTCTCAGTTTTCGTCCCCTGGTACTCGGGTGCAACATTCCAGACGCTTTACTAACACTCTCCCCACTTGGAGAGTCAGTGCCTTTAACCTCCTGTTTGGCCCAGTTTGCAATTTCTGCAGAAAATGAACAGGAATAGGGAGAACCAATGAGAGACAGGCTGGAGGTTTCTGGACGGGCAAATTTAACTCTCATTTCCCACCAGGAAGAGGAATTAACCACAGGCTCAGCGTGCCATGCCAGTACCACACTAGGGCCTGAAGCAATCCTGCAGTGTTGCGGCCAGCTCACAAGAAAGCGAGTTGAAGAAAGGAGCTCAGGGGCACTGTAATTCACAAACCTGCAGAGTTATAAATGACAGCTATCGTCCAAAAATATATTGAAGTAAGGCTGCCAAGAGGACTTGAAAGCGGGGCAGAATTGCAGGAAACCGATTTCAGGAGGTAGACTGGAATTGCATGTAAAGCATAGGAAAAGAGGCAGAACGTCCACAATGATGCACTTGGCCAAAAAGGGCGTATGCGTTTTTTCCTGAATATATTCAGGAAAAAACGCATACGCCCTTTTTGGCCAACCAAGCAAGCTTGCAAAGGAAATCTGCACTACAATGAAGTCTCACTGCCCCCCGGTCAGAAGGGCCATCTGAAAAAAGTGTAAAACCCAGAAAGGCAGGACAGGCCATGGAGAACTGGGAGCCTAGTTAGGCTGATGGGCGGGATGTAAATTGCCAAAAGCCACTCTGCAGAAGTGTATGGTGTTTCCTGAAACATCTAAAAAACAAAGCAACAGAGCCTAGGGCACTTCCACTTATGGTCCTATAGCTTAGGGAAATTAAAATCAAAAAGACACAGCCACCCCAAAATTTGGGACGGCTCTGTTTACAGGAACCTCATTTACGGTACAAGTTCAATATCACAGAAAGCGAAAAATGGATAAAGAAGTTGTGGTACTAACGTACAATGCAATATCACTCAGCAATTAAATCTATGTCATCAGGCCCATAGCAGCATAATGAGTGGATTCAGGTACGATGATTCTAAGTGAAATATGTCACACAGAAAAAGAAACATCATAAGATATCACTAATACACGGAATGTAAACTTGGCTACACAGGAACTGAATTACAAAACAGAATAGGGTCTCAAATGTAGAAAACCAACTTATGCTTGCTTAAGGGGAAAGGTGAGTTGGGGTGCTGCATAAAACCAGAGATTGAAATTAGCACAGATACCTTTCCATAAGCCAAATATGTAATAGACAAGAGCTACTGCTTGCTCAACGAAGTGGACTCAACACCCCATATTAAACGCCTAAGGATATACCTGACTAGTAAGAATCTTAAAACCTATTGATTTATATGTCTCCGAAAGAGAATCAAGTGTGTGTACAGCGGCATAAACGCAGCAGTGATAGGATTGGTGAGGTTCGGTGAGCAAATGCAGACCCTTTGAAGTCATATTGCATGGTACCCATTCCATGGTTCTCAACTCTCCATGTTTAAGGGATTCTTCCTTCAGCTAAAACATGCATGTGGAACCCAGAGTATGATCCACCGTGTGATCGGGAAACGTGTTCAAATGTGTCTCAGTTTTCGTCCCCTGGTACTCGGGTGCAACATTCCAGACGCTTTACTAACACTCTCCCCACTTGGAGAGTCAGTGCCTTTAACCTCCTGTTTGGCCCAGTTTGCAATTTCTGCGGAAAATGAACAGGAATAGGGAGAACCAATGAGAGACTAACTGGAGGTGTCTGGACGGGTAAATTTAACTCTCATTTCCCACCAAGAAGAGGAATTAACCAAAGGCTCAGCGAGCCATGCCGGAACCACACTAGGGCCTGAAGCAATCCTGCGGTGTTGCGGCCAGCTCACAAGAAATCGAGTTGAAGAAAGGAGCTCAGGGACCCTGTAATTCACAAACCTGCAGAGTTATACATGACAGCTATCGTCCAAAAATATATTGAAGTAAGGCTGCCAAGAGGACTTGAAAGCGGGGCAGAATTGCAGGAAACCGATTTCAGGAGGTAGACTGGAATTGCATGTAAAGCATAGGAAAAGAGGCAGAACGTCCACAATGATGCACTTGGCCAAAAAGGGCGTATGCGTTTTTTCCTGAATATATTCAGGAAAAAACGCATACGCCCTTTTTGGCCAACCAAGGAAGCTTGCAAAGGAAATCTGCACTACAATGAAGTCTCACTGCCCCCCGGTCAAAAGGGCCATCTGAAAAAAGTGTAAAATCCAGAAAGGCAGGACAGTCCATGGAGAACTGGGCACCTTGTTATGCTTATGGGCGGGATGTAAATTGCCAACAGCCACTCTGCAGAAGTGTATGGTGTTTCCTGAAACATCTAAAAAACAAAGCAACAGAGCCTAGGGCACTTCCACTTATGGTCCTATAGCTTAGGGAAATTAAAATCAAAAAGAAACAGCCACCCCAAAGTTTGGGACGGCTCTGTTTACAAGAAGCTCTTTTACGGTACAAGTTCAATATCGCAGAAAGCGAAAAATGGATAAAGAAGTTGTGGTACTTACGTACAATGCAATATCACTCAGCAATGAAATGTATGTCATCAGGCCAGTAGCAGCATAATGAGTGGATTCAGGTACGATGATTCTAAGTGAAATAAGTCACACAGAAAAAGAAACATCATAAGATATCACTAATACACGGAATGTAAACTTGGCTACACAGGAACTGAATTACAAAACAGAATAGGGTCTCAAATGTAGAAAACCAACTTATGCTTGCTTAAGGGGAAAGGTGAGTTGGGGTGCTGCATAAAACCAGAGATTGAAATTAACACAGATACCTCTCCATAAGCCAAATATGTAATAGACAAGAGCTACTGCTTGCTCAACGAAGTGGACTCAACACCCCATATTAAACGCCTAAGAATATACCTGACTAGTAAGAATCTTAAAACCTATGGATTTATATGTCTCTGAAAGAGAATCAAGCATGTGTACAGCGGCATAAACGCAGCAGTGAAAGGATTGGTGAGGTTTGGTGAGCAAATGAAGACCCTTTGAAGTCATATTGCATGGTACCCATTCCACGGTTCTCAACTCTCCAGGTTTAAGGGATTCTTCCTTCAGCTAAAACATGCATGTGGAACCCAGAGTATGATCCACCGTGTGATCGGGAAACGTGTTCAAATGTGTCTCAGTTTTCGTCCCATGGTACTCGGGTGCAACATTCCAGACGCTTTACTAACACTCTCCCCACTTGGAGAGTCAGTGCCTTTAACCTCCTCTTTGGCCCAGTTTGCAATTTCTGCGGAAAATGAACAGGAATAGGGAGAACCAATGAGAGACTAGCTGGAGGTGTCTGGACGGGCAAATTTAACTCTCATTTCCAACCAGGAAGAGGAATTAACCAAAGGCTCAGCGTGCCATGCCGGTACCACACTAGGGCCTGAAGCAATCCTGCAGTGTTGCGGCCAGCTCACAAGAAAGCGAGTTGAAGAAAAGAGCTCAGGGGCCCTGTAATTCACAAACCTGCAGAGTTATAAATGAAAGCTATCGTCCAAAAATATATTGAAGTAAGGCTGCCAAGAGGACTTGAAAGTGGGGCAGAATTGCAGGAAACCGATTTCAGGAGGTAGACTGGAATTGCATGTAAAGCATAGGAAAAGAGGCAGAACGTCCACAATGATGCACTTGGCCAAAAAGGGCGTATGCGTTTTTTCCTGAATATATTCAGGAAAAAACGCATATGCACTTTTTGGACAACCAAGCAAGGTTGCAAAGGAAATCTGCAATATAATGAAGTCTCACAGCTCCCCGGTCAAAAGGGCAATCTGAAAAAAGTGTAAAATCCAGAAAGGCAGGACAGGCCATGGAGAACTGGGAGTTTTGTTATGCCAATGGGCGTGATGTAAATTGCCAACAGCCACTCTGGAGAAGTGTATGGTGTTTCCTGAAACATCTAAAAAACAAAGCAACAGAGCCTAGGGCACTTCCACTTATGGTCCTATAGCTTAGGGAAATTAAAATCAAAAAGACACAGCCACCCCAAAGTTTGGGATGGCTCTGTTTACAAAAACCTCATTTACGGTACAAGTTCAATATCGCAGAAAGTGAAAAATGGATAAAGAACTTGTGGTACTTACGTACAATGCAATATCACTCAGCAATGAAATCTATGTCATCAGGCCAGTAGCAGCATAATGAGTGTATTCAGGTACGATGATTCTAAGTGAAATAAGTCACACAGAAAAAGAAACATCATAAGATATCACTAATACACAGAATGTAAACTTGTCTACATAGGAACTGAATTACAAAACAGAATAGGGTCTCAAATGTAGAAAACCAACTTATGCTTGCTTAAGGGGAAAGTTGAGTTGGGGTGCTGCATAAAACCACTGATTGAAATTAACACAGATACCTTTCCATAAGACAAATATGTAATAGACAAGAGCTACTGCTTGCTCAACGAAGTGGCCTCAACACCCCATATTAAACGCCTAAGAATATACCTGACTAGTAAAAATCTTAAAACCTATGGATTTATATGTCTCCGAAAGAGAATCAAGCGTGTGTATAGCGGCATAAACGCAGCAGTGAAAGGATTGGTGAGGTTCGGTGAGCAAATGCAGACCCTTTGAAGTCATATTGCATGGTACCCAATCCATGGTTCACAACTCTCCAGGTTTAAGGGATTCTTCCTTCAACTAAAACATGCATGTGGAACCCAGAGGATGATCCACCGTGTGATCGGGAAACATGTTCAAATGTGTCTCAGTTTTCGTCCCCTGGTACTCGGGTGCAACATTCCAGACGCTTTACTAACACTCTCCCCACTTGGAGTGTCAGTGCCTTTAACCTCCTGTTTGGCCCAGTTTGCAATTTCTGCGGAATATGAACAGGAATAGGGAGAACCAATGAGAGACTAGCTGGAGGTGTCTGGACGGGCAAATTTAACTCTCATTTCCCACCAGGAAGAGGAATTAACCAAAGGCTCAGCGAGCCATGCCGGGACCACACTAGGGCCTGAAGCAATCCTGCGGTGTTGCGGCCAGCTCACAAGAAAGCGAGTTGAAGAAAGGAGCTCAGGGGCCCTGTAATTCACAAACCTGCAGAGTTATACATGACAGCTATCGTCCAAAAATATATTGAAGTAAGGCTGCCAAGAGGACTTGAAAGCGGGGCAGAATTGCAGGAAACCGATTTCAGGAGGTAGACTGGAATTGCATGTAAAGCATAGGAAAAGAGGCAGAACGTCCACAATGATGCACTTGGCCAAAAAGGGCGTATGCGTTTTTTCCTGAATATATTCAGGAAAAAACGCATACGCCCTTTTTGGCCAACCAAGCAAGCTTGCAAAGGAAATCTGCACTACAATGAAGTCTCACTGCCCCCCGGTCAAAAGGGCCATCTGAAAAAAGTGTAAAATCCAGAAAGGCAGGACAGTCCATGGAGAACTGGGAGCCTTCTTATGCTGATGGGCGGGATGTAAATTGCCAACAGCCACTCTGGAGAAGTGTATGGTGTTTCCTGAAACATCTAAAAAACAAAGCAACAGAGCCTAGGGCACTTCCACTTATGGTCCTATAGCTTAGGGAAATTAAAATCAAAAAGACACAGCCACCCCAAAGTTTGGGACAGCTCTGTTTACAAGAACCTCGTTTACGGTACAAGTTCAATATCACAGAAAGCGAAAAATGGATAAAGAAGTTGTGGTACTAACGTACAATGCAATATCACTCAGCAATGAAATGTATGTCATCAGGCCAGTAGCAGCATAATGAGTGGATTCAGGTACGATGATTCTAAGTGAAATAAGTCACACAGAAAAAGAAACATCATAAGGTATCACTAATACACGGAATGTAAACTTGGCTACACAGGAACTGAATTACAAAACAGAATAGGGTCTCAAATGTAGAAAACCAACTTACGCTTGCTTACGAGGAAAGGTTAGTTGGGGTGCTGCATAAAACCAGAGATTGAAATTAACACAGATACCTTTCCATAAGCCAAATATGTAATAGACAAGAGCTACTGCTTGCTCAACGAAGTGGACTCAACACCACATATTAAAAGCCTAAGAATATACCTGAGTAGTAAAAATCTTAAAACCTATGGATTTATATGTCTCCGAAAGAGAATCAAATGTGTTTACAGCAGCATAAACGCAGCAGTGATAGGATTGCTGAGGTTTGGTGAGCAAATGCAGACCCTTTGAAGTCATATTGCATGGTACCCATTCCATGGTTCTCAACTCTCCAGGTTTAAGGGATTCTTCCTTCATCTAAAACATGCATGTGGAACCCAGAGTATGATCCACCGTGTGATCGGGAAACGTGTTCAAATGTGTTTCAGTTTTTGTCCCCTGGTACTCGGGTGCAACTTTCCAGACGCTTTACTAACACTCTCCCCACTTGGAGAGTCAGTGCCTTTAACCTCCTGTTTGGCCCAGTTTGCAATTTCTGCGGAAAATGAACAGGAATAGGGAGAACCAATGAGAGACTAGCTGGAGGTGTCTGGACGGGCAAATTTAACTCTCATTTCCCACCAAGAAGAGGAATTAACCAAAGGCTCAGCGAGCCATGCCCGAACCACACTAGGGCCTGAAGCAATCCTGTGGTGTTGCGGCCAGCTCACAAGAAAGCGAGTTGAAGAAAGGAGCTCAGGGGCACTGTATTTCACAAACCTGCAGAGTTATAAATGACAGCTATCGTACAAAAATATATTGAAGTAAGGCTGCCAAGAGGACTTGAAAGTGGGGCAGAATTGCAGGAAACCGATTTCAGGAGGTAGACTGGAATTGCATGTAAAGCATAGGAAAAGAGGCAGAACGTCCACAATGATGCACTTGGCCAAAAAGGACGTATGCGTTTTTTCCTGAATATATTCAGGAAAAAACGCATACGCCCTTTTTGGCCAACCAAGCAAGCTTGCAAAGGAAATCTGCACTACAATGAAGTCTCACTGCCCCCCTGTCAAAAGGGCCATCTGAAAAAAGTGCAAAATCCAGAAAGGCAGGACAGGCCATGGAGAACTGGGAGCCTAGTTAGACTGATGGGCGGGATGTAAATTGCCAACAGCCACTCTGGAGAAGTGTATGGTGTTTCCTGAAACATCTAAAAAACAAAGCAACAGAGCCTAGGGCACTTCCACTTATGGTCCTATAGCTTAGGGAAATTAAAATCAAAAAGACACAGCCACCCCAAAGTTTGGAACGGCTCTGTTTACAAGAACCTCGTTTACGGTACAAGTTCAATATCGCAGAAAGCAAAAAATGGATAAAGAAGTTGTGGTACTTACGTACAATGCAATATCACTCAGCAATGAAATCTATGTCATCAGGCCAGTAGCAGCATAATGAGTGGATTCAGGCACGATGATTCTAAGTGAAATAAGTCACACAGAAAAAGAAACATCATAAGATATCATTAATACACGGAATGTAAACTTGCCTACACAGGAACTGAATTACAAAACAGAATAGGGTCTCAAATGTAGAAAACCAACTTATGCTTCCTTAAGGGGAAAGGTGAGTTGGGGTGCTGCATAAAACCAGAGATTGAAATTAGCACAGATACCTTTCCATAAGCCAAATATGTAATAGAGAAGAGCTACTGCTTGCTCAACGAAGTGGACTCAACATCCCATATTAAACGCCTAAAAATATACCTGACTAGTAAGAATCTTAAAACCTATGGATTGATATGTCTACGAAAGAGAATCAAGCGTGTGTACAGCGGCATAAACGCAGCAGTGATAGGATTGGTGAGGTTCGGTGAGCAAATGCAGACCCTTTGAAGTCATATTGCATGGTACCCATTCCATGGTTCTCAACTCTCCAGGTTTAAGGGATTCTTCCTTCAGCTAAAACATGCATGTGGAACCCAGAGGATGATCCACCGTGTGATCGGGAAACGTGTTCAAATGTGTCTCAGTTTTCGTCCCCTGGTACTCGGGTGCAACATTCCAGATGCTTTACTAACACTCTCCCCACTTGGAGAGTCAGTGCCTTTAACCTCCTGTTTGGCCCAGTTTGCAATTTCTTCGGAAAATGAACAGGAATAGGGAGAACCAATGAGAGACTAGCTGGAGGTGTCTGGACGGGCAAATTTTACTCTCATTTCCCACCAGGAAGAAGAATTAACCAAAGGCTCAGCCTGCCGTGCCGGAACCACACTAGGGCATGAAGCAATCCTGCGGTGTTGCGGCCAGCTCACAAGAAAGCGAGTTGAAGAAAGGAGCTCAGGGGCACTGTAATTCACAAACCTTCAGAGTTATAAATGACAGCTATCGTCCAAAAATATATTGAAGTAAGGCTGCCAAGAGGACTTGAAAGCGGGGCAGAATTGCAGGAAACCGATTTCAGGAGGTAGACTGGAATTGCATGTAAAGCATAGGAAAAGAGGCAGAACGTCCACAATGATGCACTTGGCCAAAAAGGGCGTATTCTTTTTTTCCTGAATATATTCAGGAAAAAACGCATACGCCCTTTTTGGCCAACCAAGCAAGCTTACAAAGGAAATCTGCACTACAATGAAGTCTCACTGCCCCCCGGTCAAAAGGGCCATCTGAAAAAAGTGTAAAATCCAGAAAGGCAGGACAGACCATGGAGAACTGGGAGCCTTGTTATGCTGATGGGCGTGATGTAAATTGCCAACAGCCACTCTGGAGAAGTGTATGGTGTTTCCTGAAACATCTAAAAAACAAAGCAACAGAGCCTAGGGCACTTCCACTTATGGTCCTATAGCTTAGGGAAATTAAAATCAAAAAGACACAGCCACCTCAAAGTTTGGGACGGCTCTGTTTACAAGAAGCTCTTTTACGGTACAAGTTCAATATCGCAGAAAGCGAAAAATGGATAAAGAAGTTGTGGTACTTACGTACAATTCAATATCACTCAGCAATGAAATCTATGTCATCAGGCCAGTAGCAGCATAATGAGTGGATTCAGGTACGATGATTCTAAGTGAAATAAGTCACACAGAAAAAGAAACATCATAAGGTATCACTAATACACGGAATGTAAACTTGGCTACACAGGAACTGAATTACAAAACAGAATAGGGTCTCAAATGTAGAAAACCAACTTACGCTTGCTTACGAGGAAAGGTTAGTTGGGGTGCTGCATAAAACCAGAGATTGAAATTAACACAGATACCTTTCCATAAGCCAAATATGTAATAGACAAGAGCTACTGCTTGCTCAACGAAGTGGACTCAACACCACATATTAAAAGCCTAAGAATATACCTGAGTAGTAAAAATCTTAAAACCTATGGATTTATATGTCTCCGAAAGAGAATCAAATGTGTTTACAGCAGCATAAACGCAGCAGTGATAGGATTGCTGAGGTTTGGTGAGCAAATGCAGACCCTTTGAAGTCATATTGCATGGTACCCATTCCATGGTTCTCAACTCTCCAGGTTTAAGGGATTCTTCCTTCATCTAAAACATGCATGTGGAACCCAGAGTATGATCCACCGTGTGATCGGGAAACGTGTTCAAATGTGTTTCAGTTTTTGTCCCCTGGTACTCGGGTGCAACTTTCCAGATGCTTTACTAACACTCTCCCCACTTGGAGAGTCAGTGCCTTTAACCTCCTGTTTGGCCCAGTTTGCAATTTCTGCGGAAAATGAACAGGAATAGGGAGAACCAATGAGAGACTAGCTGGAGGTGTCTGGACGGGCAAATTTAACTCTCATTTCCCACCAAGAAGAGGAATTAACCAAAGGCTCAGCGAGCCATGCCCGAACCACACTAGGGCCTGAAGCAATCCTGTGGTGTTGCGGCCAGCTCACAAGAAAGCGAGTTGAAGAAAGGAGCTCAGGGGCACTGTAATTCACAAACCTGCAGAGTTATAAATGACAGCTATCGTACAAAAATATATTGAAGTAAGGCTGCCAAGAGGACTTGAAAGTGGGGCAGAATTGCAGGAAACCGATTTCAGGAGGTAGACTGGAATTGCATGTAAAGCATAGGAAAAGAGGCAGAACGTCCACAATGATGCACTTGGCCAAAAAGGACGTATGCGTTTTTTCCTGAATATATTCAGGAAAAAACGCATACGCCCTTTTTGGCCAACCAAGCAAGCTTGCAAAGGAAATCTGCACTACAATGAAGTCTCACTGCCCCCCTGTCAAAAGGGCCATCTGAAAAAAGTGCAAAATCCAGAAAGGCAGGACAGGCCATGGAGAACTGGGAGCCTAGTTAGACTGATGGGCGGGATGTAAATTGCCAACAGCCACTCTGGAGAAGTGTATGGTGTTTCCTGAAACATCTAAAAAACAAAGCAACAGAGCCTAGGGCACTTCCACTTATGGTCCTATAGCTTAGGGAAATTAAAATCAAAAAGACACAGCCACCCCAAAGTTTGGAACGGCTCTGTTTACAAGAACCTCGTTTACGGTACAAGTTCAATATCGCAGAAAGCAAAAAATGGATAAAGAAGTTGTGGTACTTACGTACAATGCAATATCACTCAGCAATGAAATCTATGTCATCAGGCCAGTAGCAGCATAATGAGTGGATTCAGGCACGATGATTCTAAGTGAAATAAGTCACACAGAAAAAGAAACATCATAAGATATCATTAATACACGGAATGTAAACTTGCCTACACAGGAACTGAATTACAAAACAGAATAGGGTCTCAAATGTAGAAAACCAACTTATGCTTGCTTAAGGGGAAAGGTGAGTTGGGGTGCTGCATAAAACCAGAGATTGAAATTAGCACAGATACCTTTCCATAAGCCAAATATGTAATAGAGAAGAGCTACTGCTTGCTCAACGAAGTGGACTCAACATCCCATATTAAACGCCTAAAAATATACCTGACTAGTAAGAATCTTAAAACCTATGGATTGATATGTCTACGAAAGAGAATCAAGCGTGTGTACAGCGGCATAAACGCAGCAGTGATAGGATTGGTGAGGTTCGGTGAGCAAATGCAGACCCTTTGAAGTCATATTGCATGGTACCCATTCCATGGTTCTCAACTCTCCAGGTTTAAGGGATTCTTCTTTCAGCTAAAACATGCATGTGGAACCCAGAGGATGATCCACCGTGTGATCGGGAAACGTGTTCAAATGTGTCTCAGTTTTCGTCCCCTGGTACTCGGGTGCAACATTCCAGATGCTTTACTAACACTCTCCCCACTTGGAGAGTCAGTGCCTTTAACCTCCTGTTTGGCCCAGTTTGCAATTTCTTCGGAAAATGAACAGGAATAGGGAGAACCAATGAGAGACTAGCTGGAGGTGTCTGGACGGGCAAATTTTACTCTCATTTCCCACCAGGAAGAAGAATTAACCAAAGGCTCAGCCTGCCGTGCCGGAACCACACTAGGGCATGAAGCAATCCTGCGGTGTTGCGGCCAGCTCACAAGAAAGCGAGTTGAAGAAAGGAGCTCAGGGGCACTGTAATTCACAAACCTTCAGAGTTATAAATGACAGCTATCGTCCAAAAATATATTGAAGTAAGGCTGCCAAGAGGACTTGAAAGCGGGGCAGAATTGCAGGAAACCGATTTCAGGAGGTAGACTGGAATTGCATGTAAAGCATAGGAAAAGAGGCAGAACGTCCACAATGATGCACTTGGCCAAAAAGGGCGTATTCTTTTTTTCCTGAATATATTCAGGAAAAAACGCATACGCCCTTTTTGGCCAACCAAGCAAGCTTGCAAAGGAAATCTGCACTACAATGAAGTCTCACTGCCCCCCCGGTCAGAAGGGCCATCTGAAAAAAGTGTAAAACCCAGAAAGGCAGGACAGGCCATGGAGAACTGGGAGCCTAGTTAGGCTGATGGGCGGGATGTAAATTGCCAACAGCCACTCTGGAGAAGTGTATGGTGTTTCCTGAAACATCTAAAAAACAAAGCAACAGAGCCTAGGGCACTTCCACTTATGGTCCTATAGCTTAGGGAAATTAAAATCAAAAAGACACAGCCACCCCAAAATTTGGGACGGCTCTGTTTACAGGAACCTCATTTACGGTACAAGTTCAATATCACAGAAAGCGAAAAATGGATAAAGAAGTTGTGGTACTAACGTACAATGCAATATCACTCAGCAATTAAATCTATGTCATCAGGCCCATAGCAGCATAATGAGTGGATTCAGGTACGATGATTCTAAGTGAAATATGTCACACAGAAAAAGAAACATCATAAGATATCACTAATACACGGAATGTAAACTTGGCTACACAGGAACTGAATTACAAAACAGAATAGGGTCTCAAATGTAGAAAACCAACTTATGCTTGCTTAAGGGGAAAGGTGAGTTGGGGTGCTGCATAAAACCAGAGATTGAAATTAGCACAGATACCTTTCCATAAGCCAAATATGTAATAGACAAGAGCTACTGCTTGCTCAACGAAGTGGACTCAACACCCCATATTAAACGCCTAAGGATATACCTGACTAGTAAGAATCTTAAAACCTATTGATTTATATGTCTCCGAAAGAGAATCAAGTGTGTGTACAGTGGCATAAACGCAGCAGTGATAGGATTGGTGAGGTTCGGTGAGCAAATGCAGACCCTTTGAAGTCATATTGCATGGTACCCATTCCATGGTTCTCAACTCTCCAGGTTTAAGGGATTCTTCCTTCAGCTAAAACATGCATGTGGAACCCAGAGTATGATCCACCGTGTGATCGGGAAACGTGTTCAAATGTGTCTCAGTTTTCGTCCCATGGTACTCGGGTGCAACATTCCAGACGCTTTACTAACACTCTCCCCACTTGGAGAGTCAGTGCCTTTAACCTCCTCTTTGGCCCAGTTTGCAATTTCTGCGGAAAATGAACAGGAATAGGGAGAACCAATGAGAGACTAGCTGGAGGTGTCTGGACGGGCAAATTTAACTCTCATTTCCAACCAGGAAGAGGAATTAACCAAAGGCTCAGCGTGCCATGCCGGTACCACACTAGGGCCTGAAGCAATCCTGCAGTGTTGCGGCCAGCTCACAAGAAAGCGAGTTGAAGAAAAGAGCTCAGGGTCCCTGTAATTCACAAACCTGCAGAGTTATAAATGAAAGCTATCGTCCAAAAATATATTGAAGTAAGGCTGCCAAGAGGACTTGAAAGTGGGGCAGAATTGCAGGAAACCGATTTCAGGAGGTAGACTGGAATTGCATGTAAAGCATAGGAAAAGAGGCAGAACGTCCACAATGATGCACTTGGCCAAAAAGGGCGTATGCGTTTTTTCCTGAATATATTCAGGAAAAAACGCATATGCACTTTTTGGACAACCAAGCAAGCTTGCAAAGGAAATCTGCACTATAATGAAGTCTCACAGCTCCCCGGTCAAAAGGGCAATCTGAAAAAAGTGTAAAATCCAGAAAGGCAGGACAGGCCATGGAGAACTGGGAGTTTTGTTATGCCAATGGGCGTGATGTAAATTGCCAACAGCCACTCTGGAGAAGTGTATGGTGTTTCCTGAAACATCTAAAAAACAAAGCAACAGAGCCTAGGGCACTTCCACTTATGGTCCTATAGCTTAGGGAAATTAAAATCAAAAAGACACAGCCACCCCAAAGTTTGGGATGGCTCTGTTTACAAAAACCTCATTTACGGTACAAGTTCAATATCGCAGAAAGTGAAAAATGGATAAAGAACTTGTGGTACTTACGTACAATGCAATATCACTCAGCAATGAAATCTATGTCATCAGGCCAGTAGCAGCATAATGAGTGTATTCAGGTACGATGATTCTAAGTGAAATAAGTCACACAGAAAAAGAAACATCATAAGATATCACTAATACACAGAATGTAAACTTGTCTACATAGGAACTGAATTACAAAACAGAATAGGGTCTCAAATGTAGAAAACCAACTTATGCTTGCTTAAGGGGAAAGTTGAGTTGGGGTGCTGCATAAAACCACTGATTGAAATTAACACAGATACCTTTCCATAAGACAAATATGTAATAGACAAGAGCTACTGCTTGCTCAACGAAGTGGCCTCAACACCCCATATTAAACGCCTAAGAATATACCTGACTAGTAAGAATCTTAAAACCTATGGATTTATATGTCTCCGAAAGAGAATCAAGCGTGTGTATAGCGGCATAAACGCAGCAGTGAAAGGATTGGTGAGGTTCGGTGAGCAAATGCAGACCCTTTGAAGTCATATTGCATGGTACCCAATCCATGGTTCACAACTCTCCAGGTTTAAGGGATTCTTCCTTCAACTAAAACATGCATGTGGAACCCAGAGTATGATCCACCGTGTGATCGGGAAACATGTTCAAATGTGTCTCAGTTTTCGTCCCCTGGTACTCGGGTGCAACATTCCAGACGCTTTACTAACACTCTCCCCACTTGGAGTGTCAGTGCCTTTAACCTCCTGTTTGGCCCAGTTTGCAATTTCTGCGGAATATGAACAGGAATAGGGAGAACCAATGAGAGACTAGCTGGAGGTGTCTGGACGGGCAAATTTAACTCTCATTTCCCACCAGGAAGAGGAATTAACCAAAGGCTCAGCGAGGCATGCCGGGACCACACTAGGGCCTGAAGCAATCCTGCGGTGTTGCGGCCAGCTCACAAGAAAGCGAGTTGAAGAAAGGAGCTCAGGGGCCCTGTAATTCACAAACCTGCAGAGTTATACATGACAGCTATCGTCCAAAAATATATTGAAGTAAGGCTGCCAAGAGGACTTGAAAGCGGGGCAGAATTGCAGGAAACCGATTTCAGGAGGTAGACTGGAATTGCATGTAAAGCATAGGAAAAGAGGCAGAACGTCCACAATGATGCACTTGGCCAAAAAGGGCGTATGCGTTTTTTCCTGAATATATTCAGGAAAAAACGCATACGCCCTTTTTGGCCAACCAAGCAAGCTTGCAAAGGAAATCTGCACTACAATGAAGTCTCACTGACCCCCGGTCAAAAGGGCCATCTGAAAAAAGTGTAAAATCCAGAAAGGCAGGACAGTCCATGGAGAACTGGGAGCCTTCTTATGCTGATGGGCGGGATGTAAATTGCCAACAGCCACTCTGGAGAAGTGTATGGTGTTTCCTGAAACATCTAAAAAACAAAGCAACAGAGCCTAGGGCACTTCCACTTATGGTCCTATAGCTTAGGGAAATTAAAATCAAAAAGACACAGCCACCCCAAAGTTTGGGACAGCTCTGTTTACAAGAACCTCGTTTACGGTACAAGTTCAATATCACAGAAAGCGAAAAATGGATAAAGAAGTTGTGGTACTAACGTACAATGCAATATCACTCAGCAATGAAATGTATGTCATCAGGCCAGTAGCAGCATAATGAGTGGATTCAGATACGATGATTCTAAGTGAAATAAGTCACACAGAAAAAGAAACATCATAAGGTATCACTAATACACGGAATGTAAACTTGGCTACACAGGAACTGAATTACAAAACAGAATAGGGTCTCAAATGTAGAAAACCAACTTACGCTTGCTTACGAGGAAAGGTTAGTTGGGGTGCTGCATAAAACCAGAGATTGAAATTAACACAGATACCTTTCCATAAGCCAAATATGTAATAGACAAGAGCTACTGCTTGCTCAACGAAGTGGACTCAACACCACATATTAAAAGCCTAAGAATATACCTGAGTAGTAAAAATCTTAAAACCTATGGATTTATATGTCTCCGAAAGAGAATCAAATGTGTTTACAGCAGCATAAACGCAGCAGTGATAGGATTGCTGAGGTTTGGTGAGCAAATGCAGACCCTTTGAAGTCATATTGCATGGTACCCATTCCATGGTTCTCAACTCTCCAGGTTTAAGGGATTCTTCCTTCATCTAAAACATGCATGTGGAACCCAGAGTATGATCCACCGTGTGATCGGGAAACGTGTTCAAATGTGTTTCAGTTTTTGTCCCCTGGTACTCGGGTGCAACTTTCCAGACGCTTTACTAACACTCTCCCCACTTGGAGAGTCAGTGCCTTTAACCTCCTGTTTGGCCCAGTTTGCAATTTCTGCGGAAAATGAACAGGAATAGGGAGAACCAATGAGAGACTAGCTGGAGGTGTCTGGACGGGCAAATTTAACTCTCATTTCCCACCAGGAAGAGGAATTAACCAAAGGCTCAGCGAGCCATGCCCGAACCACACTAGGGCCTGAAGCAATCCTGCGGTGTTGCGGCCAGCTCACAAGAAAGCGAGTTGAAGAAAGGAGCTCAGGGGCACTGTAATTCACAAACCTGCAGAGTTATACATGACAGCTATCGTCCAAAAATATATTGAAGTAAGGCTGCCAAGAGGACTTGAAAGCGGGGCAGAATTGCAGGAAACCGATTTCAGGAGGTAGACTGGAATTGCATGTAAAGCATAGGAAAAGAGGCAGAACGTCCACAATGATGCACTTGGCCAAAAAGGACATATGCGTTTTTTCCTGAATATATTCAGGAAAAAACGCATACGCACTTTTTGGCCAACCAAGCAAGCTTGCAAAGGAAATCTGCACTACAATGAAGTCTCACTGCCCCCCGGTCAAAAGGGCCATCTGAAAAAAGTGTAAAATCCAGAAAGGCAGGACAGGCCATGGAGAACTGGGAGCCTAGTTAGACTGATGGGCGGGATGTAAATTGCCAACAGCCACTCTGGAGAAGTGTATGGTGTTTCCTGAAACATCTAAAAAACAAAGCAACAGAGCCTAGGGCACTTCTACTTATGGTCCTATAGATTAGGGAAATTAAAATCAAAAAGACACAGCCACCCCAAAGTTTGGAACGGCTCTGTTTACAAGAACCTCGATTACGGTACAAGTTCAATATCGCAGAAAGCGAAAAATGGATAAAGAAGTTGTGGTACATACGTACAATGCAATATCACTCAGCAATGAAATCTATGTCATCAGGCCAGTAGCAGCATAATGAGTGGATTCAGGTACGATGATTCTAAGTGAAATAAGTCACACAGAAAAAGAAACATCATAAGATATCACTAATACACGGAATGTAAACTTGCCTACACAGGAACTGAATTACAAAACAGAATAGGGTCTCAAATGTAGAAAACCAACTTATGCTTGCTTAAGGGGAAAGGTGAGTTGGGGTGCTGCATAAAACCAGAGATTGAAATTAGCACAGATACCTTTCCATAAGCCAAATATGTAATAGACAAGAGCTACTGCTTGCTCAACGAAGTGGACTCAACACCACATATTAAACGCCTATGAATATACCTGACTAGTAAGAATCTTAAAACCTATGGATTTATATGTCTCTGAAAGAGAATCAAGCGTGTTTACAGCGGCATAAACGCAGCAGTGATAGGATTGGTGATGTTCGGTGAGCAAATGCAGACCCTTTGAAGTCATATTGCATGGTACCCATTCCATGGTTCTCAACTCTCCAGGTTTAAGGGATTCTTCCTTCA
Source organism: Pseudorca crassidens (assembly GCF_039906515.1). Classification (NCBI taxonomy): domain Eukaryota; kingdom Metazoa; phylum Chordata; class Mammalia; order Artiodactyla; family Delphinidae; genus Pseudorca; species Pseudorca crassidens. The sequence goes on from NW_027135942.1 coordinate 1,127,523, forward strand.
GCTAAAACATGCATGTGGAACCCAGAGTATGATCCACCATGTGATCGGGAAACATGTTCAAATGTGTCTCAGTTTTCGTCCCCTGGTACTCGGGTGCAACATTCCAGACGCTTTACTAACACTCTCCCCACTTGGAGAGTCAGTGCCTTTAACCTCCTGTTTGGCCCAGTTTGCAATTTCTGCGGAAAATGAACAGGAATAGGGAGAACCAATGAGAGAGTAGCCCGAGCTGTCTGGACGGGCAAATTTAACTCTCATTTCCCACCAGGAAGAGAAATTAATCAAAGGCTCAGCGAGCCATGCCGAAACCACACTAGGGCCTGAAGCAATCCTGCGGTGTTGCGGCCAGCTCAGAAGAAAGCGAGTTGAAGAAAGGAGCTCAGGGGCACTGTAATTCACAAACCTGCAGAGTTATAAATGACAGCTATCGTCCAAAAATATATTGAAGTATGGCTGCCAAGAGGACTTGAAAGCGGGGCAGAATTGCAGGAAACCGATTTCCGGAGGTAGACTGGAATTGCATGTAAAGCATAGGAAAAGAGGCAGAACGTCCACAATGATGCACTTGGCCAAAAAGGGCGTATTCTTTTTTTCCTGAATATATTCAGGAAAAAACGCATACGCCCTTTTTGGCCAACCAAGCAAGCTTGCAAAGGAAATCTGCACTACAATGAAGTCTCACTGCCCACCGGTCAAAAGGGCCATCTGAAAAAAGTGTAAAATCCAGAAAGGCAGGACAGACCATGGAGAACTGGAAGCCTACTTAGGCTGATGGGCGGGATGTAAATTGCCAACAGCCACTCTGGAGAAGTGTATGGTGTTTCCTGAAACATCTGAAAAACAAAGCAACAGAGCCTAGGGCACTTCCACTTATGGTCCTATAGCTTAGGGAAATTAAAATCAAAAAGAAACAGCCACCCCAAAGTTTGGGACGGCTCTGTTTACAAGAAGCTCTTTTACGGTACAAGTTCAATATCGCAGAAAGCGAAAAATGGATAAAGAAGTTGTGGTACTTACGTACAATGCAATATCACTCAGCAATGAAATGTATGTCATCAGGCCAGTAGCAGCATAATGAGTGGATTCAGGTACGATGATTCTAAGTGAAATAAGTCACACAGAAAAAGAAACATCATAAGATATCACTAATACACGGAATGTAAACTTGGCTACACAGGAACTGAATTACAAAACAGAATAGGGTCTCAAATGTAGAAAACCAACTTATGCTTGCTTAAGGGGAAAGGTGAGTTGGGGTGCTGCATAAAACCAGAGATTGAAATTAACACAGATACCTTTCCATAAGCCAAATATGTAATAGACAAGAGCTACTCCTTGCTCAACGAAGTGGACTCAACATCCCATATTAAACGCCTAAGAATATACCTGACTAGTAAGAATCTTAAAACCTATGGATTTATATGTCTCCGCAAGAGAATCAAGCGTGTGTACAGTGGCATAAAAGCAGCACTGAAAGGATTGGTGAGGTTCGGTGAGCAAATGAAGACCCTTTGAAGTCATATTGCATGGTACCCATTCCACGGTTCTCAACTCTCCAGGTTTAAGGGATTCTTCCTTCAGCTAAAACATGCATGTGGAACCCAGAGTATGATCCAACGTGTGATCGGGAAACGTGTTCAAATGTGTCTCAGTTTTCGTCCCCTGGTACTCGGGTGCAACATTCCAGACGCTTTACTAACACTCTCCCCATTTGGAGAGTCAGTGCCTTTAACCTCCTGTTTGGCCCAGTTTGCAATTTCTGCAGAAAATGAACAGGAATAGGGAGAACCAATGAGAGACTAGCTGGAGGTGTCTGGACGGGCAAATTTAACTCTCATTTCCCACCAGGAAGAGGAATTAACCAAAGGCTCAGCGTGCCATGCCAGTACCACACTAGGGCCTGAAGCAATCCTGCAGTGCTGCGGCCAGCTCACAAGAAAGCGAGTTGAAGAAAGGAGCTCAGGGGCACTGTAATTCACAAACCTGCAGAGTTATAAATGACAGCTATCATCCAAAAATATATTGAAGTAAGGCTGCCAAGAGGACTTGAATGCGGGGCAGAATTGCAGGAAACCAATTTCAGGAGGTAGACTGGAATTGCATGTAAAGCATAGGAAAAGAGGCAGAACGTCCACAATGATGCACTTTGCCAAAAACGGTGTATGCGTTTTTTCCTGAATATATTCAGGAAAAAACGCATACGCCCTTTTTGGCCAACCAAGCAAGCTTGCAAAGGAAATCTGCACTACAATGAAGTCTCACTGCCCCCCGGTCAGAAGGGCCATCTGAAAAAAGTGTAAAACCCAGAAAGGCAGGACAGGCCATGGAGAACTGGGAGCCTAGTTAGGCTGATGGGCGGGATGTAAATTGCCAACAGCCACTCTGCAGAAGTGTATGGTGTTTCCTGAAACATCTAAAAAACAAAGCAACAGAGCCTAGGGCACTTCCACTTATGGTCCCATAGCTTAGGGAAATTAAAATCAAAAAGACACAGCCACCCCAAAATTTGGGACGGCTCTGTTTACAGGAACCTCATTTACGGTACAAGTTCAATATCACAGAAAGCGAAAAATGGATAAAGAAGTTGTGGTACTAACGTACAATGCAATATCACTCAGCAATTAAATCTATGTCATCAGGCCCATAGCAGCATAATGAGTGGATTCAGGTACGATGATTGTAAGTGAAATATGTCACACAGAAAAAGAAACATCATAAGATATCACTAATACACGGAATGTAAACTTGGCTACACAGGAACTGAATTACAAAACAGAATAGGGTCTCAAATGTAGAAAACCAACTTATGCTTGCTTAAGGGGAAAGGTGAGTTGGGGTGCTGCATAAAACCAGAGATTGAAATTAGCACAGATACCTTTCCATAATACAAATATGTAATAGACAAGAGCTACTGCTTGCTCAACGAAGTGGACTCAACACCCCATATTAAACGCCTAAGAATATACCTGACTAGTAAGAATCTTAAAACCTATGGATTTATATGTCTCCGAAAGAGAATCAAGTGTGTGTACAGCGGCATAAACGCAGCAGTGATAGGATTGGTGAGGTTCGGTGAGCAAATGCAGACCCTTTGAAGTCATATTGCATGGTACCCATTCCATGGTTCTCAACTCTCCAGGTTTAAGAGATTCTTCCTTCAGCTAAAACATGCATGTGGAACCCAGAGTATGATCCACCGTGTGATCGGGAAACATGTTCAAATGTGTCTCAGTTTTCGTCCCCTGGTACTCGGGTGCAACATTCCAGACGCTTTACTAACACTCTCCCCACTTGGAGAGTCAGTGCCTTTAACCTCCTGTTTGGCCCAGTTTGCAATTTCTGCGGAAAATGAACAGGAATAGGGAGAAACAATGAGAGACTAGCTGGAGGTGTCTGGACGGGCAAATTTAACTCTCATTTCCCACCAGGAAGAGGAATTAACCAAAGGCTCAGCGAGCCATGCCGGAACCACACTAGGGCCTGAAGCAATCCTGCGGTGTTGCGGCCAGCTCACAAGAAAGCGAGTTGAAGAAAGGAGCTCAGGGGCCCTGTAATTCACAAACCTACAGAGTTATACATGACAGCTATCGTCCAAAAATATATTGAAGTAAGGCTGCCAAGAGGACTTGAAAGCGGGGCAGAATTGCAGGAAACCGATTTCAGGAGGTAGACTGGAATTGCATGTAAAGCATAGGAAAAGAGGCAGAACGTCCACAATGATGCACTTGGCCAAAAAGCGTGTATGCGTTTTTTCCTGAATATATTCAGGAAAAAACTCATATGCCCTTTTTGGCCACCCAAGCAAGCTTGCAAAGAAATCTGCACTACAATGAAGTCTCACTGCCCCCCGGTCAAAAGGGCCATCTGAAAAAAGTGTAAAATCCAGAAAGGCAAGACAGGCCATGGAGAACTGGGAGCCTTCTTATGCTGATGGGCGGGATGTAAATTGCCAACAGCCACTCTGGAGAAGTGTATGGTGTTTCCTGAAACATCTAAAAAACAAAGCAACAGAGCCTAGGGCACTTCCACTTATGGTCCTATAGATTAGGGAAATTAAAATCAAAAAGACACAGCCACCCCAAAGTTTGGGACAGCTCGGTTTACAAGAACCTCGTTTACGGTACAAGTTCAATATCGCAGAAAGCGAAAAATGGATAAAGAAGTTGTGGTACTTACGTACAATGCAATATCACTCAGCAATGAAATCTATGTCATCAGGCCAGTAGCAGCATAATGAGTGGATTCAGGTACGATGATTCTAAGTGAAATAAGTCACACAGAAAAACAAACATCATAAGATATCACTAATACACGGAATGTAAACTTGGCTACACAGGAACTGAATTACAAAACAGAATAGGGTCTCAAATGTAGAAAACCAACTTATGCTTGCTTAAGGGGAAAGGTGAGTTGGGGTGCTGCATAAAACCAGAGATTGAAATTAGCACAGATACCTTTCCATAAGCCCAATATGTAATAGACAAGAGCTACTGCTTGCTCAACGAAGTGGACTCAACACCCCATATTAAACGCCTAAGAATATACCTGACTAGTAAGAATCTTAAAACCTATGGATTTATATGTCTCCGAAAGAGAATCAAGCGTGTGTACAGCGGCATAAAAGCAGCAGTGATAAGATTGGTGAGGTTCGGTGAGCAAATGCAGACCCTTTGAAGTCATATTGCATGGTACCCATTCCATGGTTCTCAACTCTCCAGGTTTAAGGGATTCTTCCTTCAGATAAAACATGCATGTGGAACCCAGACTATGATCCACCGAGTGATCGGGAAACGTGTTCAAATGTGTCTCAGGTTTCTTCCCCTTGTACTCGGGTGCAACATTCCAGACGCTTTACTAACACTCTCCCCACTTGGAGAGTCAGTGCCTTTAACCTCCTGTTTGGCCCAGTTTGCAATTTCTGTGGAAAATGAACAGGAATAGGGAGAACCAATGAGAGACTAGCTGGAGGTGTCTGGTCGGGCAAATTTAACTCTCATTTCCCACCAGGAAGAGGAATTAACCAAAGGCTCAGCGTGCCATGCCGGTACCACACTAGGGCCTGAAGCAATCCTGCGGTGTTGCGGCCAGCTCACAAGAAAGCGAGTTGAAGAAAGGAGCTCAGGGGCACTGTAATTCACAAACCTGCAGAGTTATAAATGAAAGCTATCGTCCAAAAATATATTGAAGTAAGGCTGCCAAGAGGACTTGAAAGTGGGGCAGAATTGCAGGAAACCGATTTCAGGAGGTAGACTGGAATTGCATGTAAAACATAGGAAAAGAGGCAGAACGTCCACAATGATGCACTTGGCCAAAAAGGGCGTATGTGTTTTTTCCTGAATATATTCAGGAAAAAACGCATATGCACTTTTTGGCCAACCAAGCAAGCTTGCAAAGGAAATCTGCACTACAATGAAGTCGCACTGCCCCCCGGTCAAAAGGGCCATCTGAAAAAAGTGTAAAATCCAGAAAGGCAGGACAGGCCATGGAGAACTGGGAGTTTTGTTATGCCAATGGGCGTGATGTATATTGCCAACAGCCACTCTGGAGAAGTGTATGGTGTTTCCTGAAACATCTAAAAAACAAAGCAACAGAGCCTAGGGCACTTCCACTTATGGTCCTATAGCTTAGGGAAATTAAAATCAAAAAGACACAGGCACCCCAAAGTTTGGGACGGCTCTGTTTACAAAAACCTCATTTACGGTACAAGTTCAATATCGCAGAAAGCGAAAAATGGATAAAGAAGTTGTGGTACTTACGTACAATGCAATATCACTCAGCAATGAAATCTATGTCATCAGGCCAGTAGCAGCATAATGAGTGGATTCAGGCACGATGATTCTAAGTGAAATAAGTCACACAGAAAAAGAAACATCATAAGATATCACTAATACACGGAATGTAAACTTGCCTACACAGGAACTGAATTACAAAACAGAATAGGGTCTCAAATGTAGAAAACCAACTTATGCTTGCTTAAGGGGAAAGGTGAGTTGGGGTGCTGCATAAAACCAGAGATTGAAATTAGCACAGATACCTTTCCATATGCCAAATATGTAATAGACAAGAGCTACTGCTTGCTCAACGAAGTGGACTCAACATCCCATATTAAACACCTAAAAATATACCTGACTAGTAAGAATCTTAAAACCTATGGATTGATATGTCTACGAAAGAGAATCAAGCGTGTGTACAGCGGCATAAACGCAGCAGTGATAGGATTGGTGAGGTTCGGTGAGCAAATGCAGACCCTTTGAAGTCATATTGCATGGTACCCATTCCATGGTTCTCAACTCTCCAGGTTTAAGGGATTCTTCCTTCAGCTAAAACATGCATGTGGAACCCAGAGGATGATCCACCGTGTGATCGGGAAACGTGTTCAAATGTGTCTCAGTTTTCGTCCCCTGGTACTCGGGTGCAACATTCCAGATGCTTTACTAACACTCTCCCCACTTGGAGAGTCAGTGCCTTTAACCTCCTGTTTGGCCCAGTTTGCAATTTCTTCGGAAAATGAACAGGAATAGGGAGAACCAATGAGAGACTAGCTGGAGGTGTCTGGACGGGCAAATTTTACTCTCATTTCCCACCAGGAAGAGGAATTAACCAAAGGCTCAGCCTGCCATGCTGGAACCACACTAGGGCATGAAGCAATCCTGCGGTGTTGCGGCCAGCTCACAAGAAAGCAAGTTGAAGAAAGGAGCTCAGGGGCACTGTAATTCACAAACTTTCAGAGTTATAAATGACAGCTATCGTCCAAAAATATATTGAAGTAAGGCTGCCAAGAGGACTTGAAAGCGGGGCAGAATTGCAGGAAACCGATTTCAGGAGGTAGACTGGAATTGCATGTAAAGCATAGGAAAAGAGGCAGAACGTCCACAATGATGCACTTGGCTAAAAAGGGCGTATTCTTTTTTTCCTGAATATATTCAGGAAAAAACGCATACGCCCTTTTTGGCCAACCAAGCAAGCTTACAAAGGAAATCTGCACTACAATGAAGTCTCACTGCCCCCCGGTCAAAAGGGCCATCTGAAAAAAGTGTAAAATCCAGAAAGGCAGGACAGACCATGGAGAACTGGGAGCCTACTTAGGCTGATGGGCGGGATGTAAATTGCCAACAGCCACTCTGGAGAAGTGTATGGTGTTTCCTGAAACATCTGAAAAACAAAGCAACAGAGCCTAGGGCACTTCCATTTTTGGTCCTATAGATTAGGGAAATTAAAATCAAAAAGACACAGCCACCCCAAAGTTTGGAACGGCTCTGTTTACAAGAACCTCGTTTACGGTACAAGTTCAATATCGCAGAAAGCGAAAAATGGATAAAGAAGTTGTGGTACTTACGTACAATGCAATATCACTCAGCAATGAAATCTATGTCATCAGGCCAGTAGCAGCATAATGAGTGGATTCAGGTACGATGATTCTAAGTGAAATAAGTCACACAGAAAAAGAAACATCATAAGATATCACTAATACACGGATTATAAACTTGGCTACACAGGAACTGAATTACAAAACAGAATAGGGTCTCAAATGTAGAAAACCAACTTATGCTTTCTTAAGGGGAAAGGTGAGTTGGGGTGCTGCAGAAAACCAGAGATTGAAATTAGCACAGATACCTTTCCATAAGCCAAATATGTAATAGACAAGAGCTACTGCTTGCTCAACGAAGTGGACTCAACACCCCATATTAAACGCCTAAGAATATACCTGACTAGTAAGAATCTTAAAACCTATGGATTTATATGTCTCCGAAAGAGAAACAAGCGTGTGTACAGCGGCATAAACGCAGCTGTGATAGGATTGGTGAGGTTCGGTGAGCAAATGCAGACCCTTGGAAGTCATATTGCATGGTACCCATTCCATGGTTCTCAACTCTCCAGGTTTAAGGGATTCTTCCTTCAGCTAAAACATGCATGTGGAACCCAGAGTATGATCCACCGTGTGATCGGGAAACGTGTTCAAATGTGTCTCAGATTTCGTCCCCTGGTACTCGGGTGCAACATTCCAGACACTTTACTAACACTCTCCCCACTTGGAGAGTCAGTGCCTTTAACCTCCTATTTGGCCCAATTTGCAAATTCTGCTGAAGATGAACAGGAATAGGGAGAACCAATGAGAGACTAGCTGGAGGTGTCTGGACGGGCAAATTTAACTCTCATTTCCCACCAGGAAGAGGAATTAACCAAAGGCTCAGCCTGCCGTGCCGGAACGACACTAGGGCCTGAAGCAATCCTGCGGTGTTGCGGCCAGCTCACAAGAAAGCGAGTTGAAGAAAGGAGCTCAGGGATACTGTAATTCACAAACCTGCAGAGTTATAAATGACAGCTATCGTCCAAAAATATATTGAAGTAAGGCTGCCAAGAGGACTTGAAAGTGGGGCAGAATTGCAGGAAACCGATTTCAGGAGGTAGACTGGAATTGCATGTAAAGCATAGGAAAAGAGGCAGAACGTCCACAATGATGCACTTGGACAAAAAGGACATATGCGTTTTTTCCTGAATATATTCAGGAAAAAACGCATACGCCCTTTTTGGCCAACCAAGCAAGCTTGCAAAGGAAATCTGCACTACAATGAAGTCTCACTGCCCCCCGGTCAGAAGGGCCATCTGAAAAAAGTGTAAAACCCAGAAAGGCAGGACAGGCCATGGAGAACTGGGAGCCTAGTTAGGCTGATGGGCGGGATGTAAATTGCCAACAGCCACTCTGCAGAAGTGTATGGTGTTTCCTGAAACATCTAAAAAACAAAGCAACAGAGCCTAGGGCACTTCCACTTATGGTCCTATAGCTTAGGGAAATTAAAATCAAAAAGACACAGCCACCCCAAAATTTGGGACGGCTCTGTTTACAGGAACCTCATTTACGGTACAAGTTCAATATCACAGAAAGCGAAAAATGGATAAAGAAGTTGTGGTACTAACGTACAATGCAATATCACTCAGCAATTAAATCTATGTCATCAGGCCCATAGCAGCATAATGAGTGGATTCAGGTACGATGATTGTAAGTGAAATATGTCACACAGAAAAAGAAACATCATAAGATATCACTAATACACGGAATGTAAACTTGGCTACACAGGAACTGAATTACAAAACAGAATAGGGTCTCAAATGTAGAAAACCAACTTATGCTTGCTTAAGGGGAAAGGTGAGTTGGGGTGCTGCATAAAACCAGAGATTGAAATTAGCACAGATACCTTTCCATAATACAAATACGTAATAGACAAGAGCTACTGCTTGCTCAACGAAGTGGACTCAACACCCCATATTAAACGCCTAAGAATATACCTGACTAGTAAGAATCTTAAAACCTATGGATTTATATGTCTCCGAAAGAGATTCAAGTGTGTGTACAGCGGCATAAACGCAGCAGTGATAGGATTGGTGAGGTTCGGTGAGCAAATGCAGACCCTTTGAAGTCATATTGCATGGTACCCATTCCATGGTTCTCAACTCTCCAGGTTTAAGGGATTCTTCCTTCAGCTAAAACATGCATGTGGAACCCAGAGTATGATCCACCGTGTGATCAGGAAACATGTTCAAAGGTGTCTCAGTTTTCGTCCCCTGGTACTCGGGTGCAACATTCCAGACGCTTTACTAACACTCTCCCCACTTGGAGAGTCAGTGCCTTTAACCTCCTGTTTGGCCCAGTTTGCAAATTCTGCGGAAAATGGACAGGAATAGGGAGAAACAATGAGAGACTAGCTGGAGGTGTCTGGACGGGCAAATTTAACTCTCATTTCCCACCAGGAAGAGGAATTAACCAAAGGCTCAGCGAGCCATGCCGGTACCACACTAGGGCCTGAAGCAACCCTGCGGTGTTGCGGCCAGCTCACAAGAAAGCGAGTTGAAGAAAGGAGCTCAGGGGCACTGTAATTCACAAACCTACAGAGTTATAAATGAAAGCTATCGTCCAAAAATATATTGAAGTAAGGCTGCCAAGAGGACTTGAAAGTGGGGCAGAATTGCAGGAAACCAATTTCAGGAGGTAGACTGGAATTGCATGTAAAGCATAGGAAAAGAGGCAGAACGTCCACAATGATGCACTTGGCCAAAAAGCGTGTATGCGTTTTTTCCTGGATATATTCAGGAAAAAACGCATATGCACTTTTTGGCCACCCAAGCAAGCTTGCAAAGGAAATCTGCACTACAATGAAGTCTCACTGCCCCCCGGTCAAAAGGGCCATCTGAAAAAAGTGTAAAATCCAGAAAGGCAGGACAGTCCATGGAGAACTGGGAGCCTTGTTATGCTGATGGGCGGGATGTAAATTGCCAACAGCCACTCTGGAGAAGTGTATGGTGTTTCCTGAAACATCTAAAAAACAAAGCAACAGAGCCTAGGGCACTTCCACTTATGGTCCTATAGATTAGGGAAATTAAAATCAAAAAGACACAGCCACCCCAAAGTTTGGGACAGCTCGGTTTACAAGAACCTCGTTTACGGTACAAGTTCAATATCGCAGAAAGCGAAAAATGGATAAAGAAGTTGTGGTACTTACGTACAATGCAATATCACTCAGCAATGAAATCTATGTCATCAGGCCAGTAGCAGCATAATGAGTGGATTCAGGTACGATGATTCTAAGTGAAATAAGTCACACAGAAAAAGAAACATCATAAGATATCACTAATACACGGATTGTAAACTTGGCTACACAGGAACTGAATTACAAAACAGAATAGGGTCTCAAATGTAGAAAACCAACTTATGCTTGCTTAAGGGGAAAGGTGAGTTGGGGTGCTGCATAAAACCAGAGATTGAAATTAGCACAGATACCTTTCCATAAGCCAAATATGTAATAGACAAGAGCTACTGCTTGCTCAACGAAGTGGACTCAACACCCCATATTAAACGCCTAAGAATATACCTGACTAGTAACAATCGTAAAACCTGTGGATATATATGTCTCCGAAAGAGAATCAAGCGTGTGTACAGCGGCATAAACGCAGCAGTGATAGGATTGGTGAGGTTCGGTGAGCAAATGAAGACCCTTTGAAGTCATATTGCATGGTACCCATTCCATGGTTCTCAACTCTCCAGGTTTAAGGGATTCTTCCTTCAGGTAAAACATGCATGAGGAACCCAGAGTATGATCCAACTTGTGATCGGGAAACGTGTTCAAATGTGTCTCAGTTTTCGTCCCCTGGTACTCGCGTGCAACATTCCAGACGCTTTACTAACACTCTCCCCACTTGGAGAGTCAGTGCCTTTAACCTCCTGTTTGGCCCAGTTTGCAATTTCTGCGGAAAATGAACAGGAATAGGGAGAACACATGAGAGACTAGCTGGAGGTGTCTGGACGGGCAAATTTAACTCTCATTTCCCACCAAGAAGAGGAATTAACCAAAGGCTCAGCGAGCCATGCCGGAACCACACTAGGGCCTGAAGCAATCCTGCGGTGTTGCGGCCAGCTCACAAGAAAGCGAGTTGAAGAAAGGAGCTCAGGGGCCCTGTAATTCACACACCTACAGAGTTATACATGACAGCTATCGTCCAAAAATATATTGAAGTAAGGCTGCCAAGAGGACTTGAAAGCGGGTCAGAATTGCAGGAAACCGATTTCAGGAGGTAGACTGGAATTGCATGTAAAGCATAGGAAAAGAGGCAGAACGTCCACAATGATGCACTTGGCCAAAAAGGGCGTATGCGTTTTTTCCTGAATATATTCAGGAAAAAACGCATACGCCCTTTTTGGCCAACCAAGCAAGCTTGCAATGGAAATCTGCACTACAATGAAGTCTCACTGCCCCCCGGTCAAAAGGGCCATCTGAAAAAAGTGTAAAATCCAGAAAGGCAGGACAGTCCATGGAGAACTGGGAGCCTTGTTATGCTGATGGGCGGGATGTAAACTGCCAACAGCCACTCTGGAGAAATGTATGGTGTTTCCTGAAACATCTAAAAAACAAAGCAACAGAGCCTAGAGCACTTCCACTTATGGTCCTATAGCTTAGGGAAATTAAAATCAAAAAGACACAGCCACCCCAAAGTTTGGGACGGCTCTGTTTACAAGAACCTCGTTTACGGTACAAGTTCAATATCGCAGAAAGAGAAAAATGGATAAAGAAGTTGTGGTACTAACGTACAATGCAATATCACTCAGCAATGAACTCTATGTCATCAGGCCCATAGCAGCATAATGAGTGGATTCAGGTACGATGATTCTAAGTGAAATAAGTCACACAGAAAAAGAAACATCATAAGATATCACTAATACACAGAATGTAAACTTCTCTACATAGGAACTGAATTACAAAACAGAATAGGGTCTCAAATGTAGAAAACCAACTTATGCTTGCTTAAGGGGAAAGGTGAGTTGGGGTGCTGCATAAAACCAGAGATTGAAATTAACACAGATACCTTTCCATAAGAAAAATATATAATAGACAAGAGCTACTCCTTGCTCAAAGAAGTGGACACAACACCCCATATTAAACGCCTAAGAATATGCCTGACTAGTAAGAATCTTAAAACCTATGGATATATATGTCTCCGAAAGAGAATCAAGCGTGTGTACAGCGGCATAAAAGCAGCAGTGATAGGATTGGTGAGGTTCGGTGAGCAAATGCAGACCCTTTGAAGTCATATTGCATGGTACCCATTCCATGGTTCTCAACTCTCCAGGTTTAAGGGATTCTTCCTTCAGCTAAAACATGCATGTGGAACCCAGAGTATGATCCACCGTGTGATCGGGAAACGTGTTCAAATGTGTCTCAGTTTTCGTCCCCTGGTACTCGGGTGCAACATTCCAGACACTTTACTAACACTCTCCCCACTTGGAGAGTCAGTGCTTTTAACCTCCTGTTTGGCCCAGTTGGCAATTTCTCCGGAAAATGAACAGGAATAGGGAGAACCAATGAGAGACTAGCTGGAGGTGTCTGGACGGGCAAATTTAACTCTCATTTCCCATCATGAAGAGGAATTAACCAAAGGCTCAGCGAGCCATGCCGGAACCACACAAGGGCCTGAAGCAATCCTGCGGTGTTGCGGCCAGCTCACAAGAAAGCGAGTTGAAGAAAGGAGCTCAGGGGCACTGTAATTTACAAACCTGCAGAGTTATAAATGACAGCTATCGTCCACAAATATATTGAAGTAAGGCTGCCAAGAGGACTTGAAAGCGGGGCAGAATTGCAGGAAACCGATTTCAGGAGGTAGACTGGAATTGCATGTAAAGCATAGGAAAAGAGGCAGAACGTCCACAATGATGCACTTGGCCAAAAAGGGCGTATGCGTTTTTTCCTGAATATATTCAGGAAAAAACGCATACGCCCTTTTTGGCCAACCAAGCAAGCTTGCAAAGAATATCTTCACTACAATGAAGTCTCACTGCCCCCCGGTCAAAAGGGCCATCTGAAAAAAGTGTAAAATCCTGAAAGGCAGGACAGGCCATGGAGAACTGGAAGCCTTGTTATGCTGAGGGGCGGGATGTAAATTGCCAACAAACACTCTGGAGAAGTGTATGGTGTTTCCTGAAACATCTAAAAAACAAAGAAACAGAGCCTAGGGCACTTCTACTTATGGTACTATAGCTTAGGGAAATTAAAATCAAAAAGAAACAGCCACCCCAAAGTTTGGGACGGTTCTGTTTACAAGAACCTCGTTTACGGTACAAGTTCAATATCGCAGAAAGCGAAAAATGGATAAAGAAGTTGTGGTCCTTACGTACAATGCAATATCACTCAGCAATTAAATCTATGTCATCAGGCCCGTAGCAGCATAATGAGTGGATTCAGGTACGATGATTCTAAGTGAAATAAGTCACACAGAAACAGAAGCATCACAAGATATCACTAATACACGGAAGGTAAACTTGGCTACACAGGAACTGAATTACAAAACAGAATAGGGTCTCAAATGTAGAAAACCAACTTATGCTTGCTTAAGGGGAAAGGTGAGTTGGGGTGCTGCATAAAACCAGAGATTGAAATTAGCACAGATACCTTTCCATAAGCCAAATACGTAATAGACAAGAGCTACTGCTTGCTCAACGAAGTGGACTCAACACCCCATATTAAACGCCTAAGAATATACCTGACTAGTAAGAATCTTAAAGCCTATGGATTGATATGTCTCCGAAAGAGAATCAAGCGTGTGTACAGCGACATAAACGCAGCAGTGATAGGAATGGTGAGGTTCGGTGAGCAAATGCAGACCCTTTGAATTCATATTGCATGGTACCCATTCCATGGGTCTCAACTCTCCAGGTTTAAGGTATTCTTCCTTCAGCTAAAACAGGCATGTGGAACCCAGAGTATGATCCACCGTGTGATCGGGAAACGTGTTCAAATGTGTCTCAGTTTTCATCCCCTGGTACTCGGGTGCAACATTCCAGACGCTTTACTAACACTCTCCCCACTTGGAAAGTCAGTGCCTTTAACCTCCTGTTTGGCCCAGTTGGCAATTTCTGCGGAAAATGAACAGGAATAGGGAGAACCAATGAGAGACTAGCTGGAGGTGTCTGGCCGGGCAAATTTAACTCTCATTTCCCACCAGGAGGAGGAATTAACCAAAGGCTCAGCGAGCCATGCCGGAACCACACTAGGGCCTGAAGCAATCCTGCGGTGTTGCGGACAGCTCACAAGAAAGCGAGTTGAAGAAAGGAGCTCAGGGGCACTGTAATTCACAAACCTGCAGAGTTATAAATGAAAGCTATCGTCCAAAAATATATTGAAGTAAGGCTGCCAAGAGGACTTGAAAGCGGGGCAGAATTGCAGGAAACCGATTTCAGGAGGTAGACTGGAATTGCATGTAAAGCATAGGAAAAGAGGCAGAACGTCCACAATGATGCACTTGGCCAAAAAGGGCGTATGCGTTTTTTCCTGAATATATTCAGGAAAAAGCGCATACGCCCTTTTTGGGCAACCAAGCAAGCTTGCAAAGGAAATCTGCACTACAATGAAGTCTCACTGCCCCCCGGTCAAAAGGGCCATCTGAAAAGAGTGTAAAATCCAGAAAGGCAGGACAGGCCATGGAGAAGTGGGAGCCTAGTTAGGCTGATGGGCGGGATGTAAATTGCCAACAGCCACTCTGGAGAAGTGTATGGTGTTTCCTGAAACATCTAAAAAACAAAGCAACAGAGCCTAGGGCACTTCCACTTATGGTCTTATAGCTTAGGGAAATTAAAATCAAAAAGACACAGCCACCCCAAAGTTTGGGACGGCTCTGTTTACAAGAACCTCGTTTACGGTACAAGTTCAATATCGCAGGAAGTGAAAAATGGATAAAGAAGTTGTGGTACTTACGTACAATGCAATATCACTCAGCAATGAAATCTATGTCATCAGGCCAGTAGCAGCATAATGAGTGGATTCAGGTACGATGATTCTAAGTGAAATAAGTCACAAAGAAAAAGAAACATCATAAGATATCACTAATACACGGAATGTAAACTTGGCTACACAGGAACTGAATTACAAAACAGAATAGGGTCTCAAATGTAGAAAACCAACTTATGCTTGCTTAAGGGGAAAGGTGAGTTGGGGTGCTGCATAAAACCAGAGATTGAAATTAGCACAGATACCTATCCATAAGCCAAATATGTAATAGACAAGAGCTACTGCTTGCTCCACGAAGTGGACTCAACACCCCATATTAAACGCCTAAGAATATACCTGACTAGTAAGAATCTTAAAACCTATGGATTTATATGTCTCCGAAAGAGAATCAAGTGTGTGTACAGCGGCATAAACGCAGCAGAGAAAGGATTGGTGAGGTTCGGTGAGCAAATGCAGACCCTTTGAAGTCATATTGCATGGTACCCATTCCATGGTTCTCAACTCTCCAGGTTTAAGGGATTCTTCCTTCAGCTATAACATGCATGTGGAACCCAGAGTATGATCCACCGTGTGATCGGGAAACGTGTTCAAATGTGTCTCAGTTTTCGTCCCCTGGTACTCGGGTGCAACATTCCAGACGCTTTACTAACACTCTCCCCACTTGGAGAGTCAGTGCCTTTAACCTCCTGTTTGGCCCAGTTTGCAATTTCTGCAGAAAATGAACAGGAATAGGGAGAACCAATGAGAGACTAGCTGGAGGTGTCTGGACGGGCAAATTTAACTCTCATTTCCCACCAGGAAGAGGAATTAACCAAAGGCTCAGCATGCCATGCCAGGACCACACTAGGGCCTGAAGCAATCCTGCAGTGTTGCGGCCAGCTCACAAGAAAGCGAGTTGAAGAAAGGAGCTCAGGGGCACTGTAATTCACAAACCTGCAGAGTTATAAATGACAGCTATCGTCCAAAAATATATTGAAGTAAGGCTGCCAAGAGGACTTGAAAGTGGGGCAGAATTGCAGGAAACCGATTTCAGGAGGTAGACTGGAATTCCATGTAAAGCATAGGAAAAGAAGCAGAACGTCCACAATGATGCACTTGGCCAAAAAGGGCGTATGCGTTTTTTCCTGAATATATTCAGGAAAAAACACATACGCCCTTTTTGGCCAACCAAGCAAGCTTGCAAAGGAAATCTGCACTACAATGAAGTCTCACTGCCCCCCGGTCAAAAGGGCCATCTGAAAAAAGTGTAAAATCTAGAAAGGTAGGACAGGCCATGGAGAACTGGGAGCCTTGTTATGCTGATGGGCGGGATGTAAATTGCCAACAGCCACTCTGGAGAAGTGTATGGTGTTTCCTGAAACATCTAAAAAACAAAGCAACAGAGCCAAGGGCACTTCCACTTATGGTCCTATAGCTTAGGGAAATTAAAATCAAAAAGACACAGCTACCCCAAAGTTTGGGACGGCTCTGTTTACAAGAACCTCGTTTACAGTACAAGTTCAATATCGCAGAAAGCTAAAAATGGATAAGGAAGTTGTGGTACTAACGTACACTGCAATGTCACTCAGCAATGAAATCTCTGTCATCAGGCCCATAGCAGCATAATGAGTGGATTCAGGTACGATGATTCTAAGTGAAATATGTCACACAGAAAAAGAAACATCATAAGATATCACTAATACACGGAATGTAAACTTGGCTACACAGGAACTGAATTACAAAACAGAATAGGGTCTCAAATGTAGAAAACCAACTTATGCTTTCTTAAGGGGAAAGGTGAGTTGGGGTGCTGCATAAAACCAGAGATTAAAATTAGCACAGATACCTTTCCATAAGCCAAATATGTAATAGACAAGAGCTACTGCTTGCTCAACGAAGTAGACTCAACACCCCATATTAAACGCCTAAGAATATACCTGACTAGTAAGAATCTTAAAACCTATGGATTTATATGTCTCCGAAAGAGAATCAAGCGTGTGTACAGTGGCATAAACGCAGCAGTGATAGGATTGGTGAGGTTCGGTGAGCAAATGCAGACCCTTTGAAGTCATATTGCATGGTACCCCTTCCATGGTTCTCAACTCTCCAGGTTTAAGGGATTTTTCTTTCAGCTAAAACTTGCATCTGGAACCCAGAGTATGATCCACCGTGTGATCGGGAAACGTGTTCAAATGTGTCTCAGTTTTCGTCCCCTGGTACTCGGGTGCAACATTCCAGACGCTTTACTAACACTCTCCCCACTTGGAGAGTCAGTGCTTTTAACCTCCTGTTTGGCCCAGTTGGCAATTTCTCCGGAAAATGAACAGGAATAGGGAGAACCAATGAGAGACTAGCTGGAGGTGTCTGGACGGGCAAATTTAACTCTCATTTCCCATCATGAAGAGGAATTAACCAAAGGCTCAGCGAGCCATGCCGGAACCACACTAGGGCCTGAAGCAATCCTGCGGTGTTGCGGCCAGCTCACAAGAAAGCGAGTTGAAGAAAGGAGCTCAGGGGCACTGTAATTTACAAACCTGCAGAGTTATAAATGACAGCTATCGTCCACAAATATATTGAAGTAAGGCTGCCAAGAGGACTTGAAAGCGGGGCAGAATTGCAGGAAACCGATTTCAGGAGGTAGACTGGAATTGCATGTAAAGCATAGGAAAAGAGGCAGAACGTCCACAATGATGCACTTGGCCAAAAAGGGCGTATGCGTTTTTTCCTGAATATATTCAGGAAAAAACGCATACGCCCTTTTTGGCCAACCAAGCAAGCTTGCAAAGAATATCTTCACTACAATGAAGTCTCACTGCCCCCCGGTCAAAAGGGCCATCTGAAAAAAGTGTAAAATCCTGAAAGGCAGGACAGGCCATGGAGAACAGGAAGCCTTGTTATGCTGAGGGGCGGGATGTAAATTGCCAACAAACACTCTGGAGAAGTGTATGGTGTTTCCTGAAACATCTAAAAAACAAAGAAACAGAGCCTAGGGCACTTCTACTTATGGTCCTATAGCTTAGGGAAATTAAAATCAAAAAGAAACAGCCACCCCAAAGTTTGGGACGGTTCTGTTTACAAGAACCTCGTTTACGGTTCAAGTTCAATATCGCAGAAAGCGAAAAATGGATAAAGAAGTTGTGGTCCTTACGTACAATGCAATATCACTCAGCAATTAAATCTATGTCATCAGGCCCGTAGCAGCATAATGAGTGGATTCAGGTACGATGATTCTAAGTGAAATAAGTCACACAGAAACAGAAGCATCATAAGATATCACTAATACACGGAAGGTAAACTTGGCTACACAGGAACTGAATTACAAAACAGAATAGGGTCTCAAATGTAGAAAACCAACTTATGCTTGCTTAAGGGGAAAGGTGAGTTGGGGTGCTGCATAAAACCAGAGATTGAAATTAGCACAGATACCTTTCCATAAGCCAAATACGTAATAGACAAGAGCTACTGCTTGCTCAACGAAGTGGACTCAACACCCCATATTAAACGCCTAAGAATATACCTGACTAGTAAGAATCTTAAAGCCTATGGATTGATATGTCTCCGAAAGAGAATCAAGCGTGTGTACAGCGGCATAAACGCAGCAGTGATAGGAATGGTGAGGTTCGGTGAGCAAATGCAGACCCTTTGAATTCATATTGCATGGTACCCATTCCATGGGTCTCAACTCTCCAGGTTTAAGGTATTCTTCCTTCAGCTAAAACATGCATGTGGAACCCAGAGTATGATCCACCGTGTGATCGGGAAACGTGTTCAAATGTGTCTCAGTTTTCATCCCCTGGTACTCGGGTGCAACATTCCAGACGCTTTACTAACACTCTCCCCACTTGGAAAGTCAGTGCCTTTAACCTCCTGTTTGGCCCAGTTGGCAATTTCTGCGGAAAATGAACAGGAATAGGGAGAACCAATGAGAGACTAGCTGGAGGTGTCTGGCCGGGCAAATTTAACTCTCATTTCCCACCAGGAAGAGGAATTAACCAAAGGCTCAGCGAGCCATGCCGGAACCACACTAGGGCCTGAAGCAATCCTGCGGTGTTGCGGACCGCTCACAAGAAAGCGAGTTGAAGAAAGGAGCTCAGGGGCACTGTAATTCACAAACCTGCAGAGTTATAAATGACAGCTATCATCCACAAATATATTGAAGTAAGGCTGCCAAGAGGACTTGAAAGCGGGGCAGAATTGCAGGAAACCGATTTCAGGAGGTAGACTAGAATTGCATGTAAAGCATAGGAAAAGAGGCAGAACGTCCACAATGATGCACTTGGCCAAAAAGGGCGTATGCGTTTTTTCCTGAATATATTCAGGAAAAAGCGCATACGCCCTTTTTGGGCAACCAAGCAAGCTTGCAAAGGAAATCTGCACTACAATGAAGTCTCACTGCCCCCCGGTCAAAAGGGCCATCTGAAAAGAGTGTAAAATCCAGAAAGGCAGGACAGGCCATGGAGAAGTGGGAGCCTAGTTAGGCTGATGGGCGGGATGTAAATTGCCAACAGCCACTCTGGAGAAGTGTATGGTGTTTCCTGAAACATCTAAAAAACAAAGCAACAGAGCCTAGGGCACTTCCACTTATGGTCTTATAGCTTAGGGAAATTAAAATCAAAAAGACACAGCCACCCCAAAGTTTGGGACGGCTCTGTTTACAAGAACCTCGTTTACGGTACAAGTTCAATATCGCAGAAAGTGAAAAATGGATAAAGAAGTTGTGGTACTTACGTACAATGCAATATCACTCAGCAATGAAATCTATGTCATCAGGCCAGTAGCAGCATAATGAGTGGATTCAGGTACGATGATTCTAAGTGAAATAAGTCACAAAGAAAAAGAAACATCATAAGATATCACTAATACACGGAATGTAAACTTGGCTACACAGGAACTGAATTACAAAACAGAATAGGGTCTCAAATGTAGAAAACCAACTTATGCTTGCTTAAGGGGAAAGGTGAGTTGGGGTGCTGCATAAAACCAGAGTTTGAAATTACCACAGATACATTTCCATAAGCCAAATATGTAATAGACAAGAGCTACTGCTTGCTCCACGAAGTGGACTCAACACCCCATATTAAACGCCTAAGAATATACCTGACTAGTAAGAATCTTAAAACCTATGGATTTATATGTCTCCGAAAGAGAATCAAGTGTGTGTACAGCGGTATAAACGCAGCAGAGAAAGGATTGGTGAGGTTCGGTGAGCAAATGCAGACCCTTTGAAGTCATATTGCATGGTACCCATTCCATGGTTCTCAACTCTCCAGGTTTAAGGGATTCTTCCTTCAGCTAAAACATGCATGTGGAACCCAGAGTATGATCCACCGTGTGATCGGGAAACGTGTTCAAATGTGTCTCAGTTTTCGTCCCCTGGTACTCGGGTGCAACATTCCAGACGCTTTACTAACACTCTCCCCACTTGGAGAGTCAGTGCCTTTAACCTCCTGTTTGGCCCAGTTTGCAATTTCTGCAGAAAATGAACAGGAATAGGGAGAACCAATGAGAGACTAGCTGGAGGTGTCTGGACGGGCAAATTTAACTCTCATTTCCCACCAGGAAGAGGAATTAACCAAAGGCTCAGCATGCCATGCCAGGACCACACTAGGGCCTGAAGCAATCCTGCAGTGTTGCGGCCAGCTCACAAGAAAGCGAGTTGAAGAAAGGAGCTCAGGGGCACTGTAATTCACAAACCTGCAGAGTTATAAATGACAGCTATCGTCCAAAAATATATTGAAGTAAGGCTGCCAAGAGGACTTGAAAGTGGGGCAGAATTGCAGGAAACCGATTTCAGGAGGTAGACTGGAATTCCATGTAAAGCATAGGAAAAGAAGCAGAACGTCCACAATGATGCACTTGGCCAAAAAGGGCGTATGCGTTTTTTCCTGAATATATTCAGGAAAAAACACATACGCCCTTTTTGGCCAACCAAGCAAGCTTGCAAAGGAAATCTGCACTACAATGAAGTCTCACTGCCCCCCGGTCAAAAGGGCCATCTGAAAAAAGTGTAAAATCTAGAAAGGTAGGACAGGCCATGGAGAACTGGGAGCCTTGTTATGCTGATGGGCGGGATGTAAATTGCCAACAGCCACTCTGGAGAAGTGTATGGTGTTTCCTGAAACATCTAAAAAACAAAGCAACAGAGCCAAGGGCACTTCCACTTATGGTCCTATAGCTTAGGGAAATTAAAATCAAAAAGACACAGCTACCCCAAAGTTTGGGACGGCTCTGTTTACAAGAACCTCGTTTACAGTACAAGTTCAATATCGCAGAAAGCTAAAAATGGATAAGGAAGTTGTGGTACTAACGTACACTGCAATGTCACTCAGCAATGAAATCTCTGTCATCAGGCCCATAGCAGCATAATGAGTGGATTCAGGTACGATGATTCTAAGTGAAATATGTCACACAGAAAAAGAAACATCATAAGATATCACTAATACACGGAATGTAAACTTGGCTACACAGGAACTGAATTACAAAACAGAATAGGGTCTCAAATGTAGAAAACCAACTTATGCTTTCTTAAGGGGAAAGGTGAGTTGGGGTGCTGCATAAAACCAGAGATTAAAATTAGCACAGATACCTTTCCATAAGCCAAATATGTAATAGACAAGAGCTACTGCTTGCTCAACGAAGTAGACTCAACACCCCATATTAAACGCCTAAGAATATACCTGACTAGTAAGAATCTTAAAACCTATGGATTTATATGTCTCCGAAAGAGAATCAAGCGTGTGTACAGTGGCATAAACGCAGCAGTGATAGGATTGGTGAGGTTCGGTGAGCAAATGCAGACCCTTTGAAGTCATATTGCATGGTACCCCTTCCATGGTTCTCAACTCTCCAGGTTTAAGGGATTTTTCTTTCAGCTAAAACTTGCATCTGGAACCCAGAGTATGATCCACCGTGTGATCGGGAAACGTGTTCAAATGTGTCTCAGTTTTCGTCCCCTGGTACTCGGGTGCAACATTCCAGACGCTTTACTAACACTCTCCCCACTTGGAGAGTCAGTGCTTTTAACCTCCTGTTTGGCCCAGTTGGCAATTTCTCCGGAAAATGAACAGGAATAGGGAGAACCAATGAGAGACTAGCTGGAGGTGTCTGGACGGGCAAATTTAACTCTCATTTCCCATCATGAAGAGGAATTAACCAAAGGCTCAGCGAGCCATGCCGGAACCACACTAGGGCCTGAAGCAATCCTGCGGTGTTGCGGCCAGCTCACAAGAAAGCGAGTTGAAGAAAGGAGCTCAGGGGCACTGTAATTTACAAACCTGCAGAGTTATAAATGACAGCTATCGTCCACAAATATATTGAAGTAAGGCTGCCAAGAGGACTTGAAAGCGGGGCAGAATTGCAGGAAACCGATTTCAGGAGGTAGACTGGAATTGCATGTAAAGCATAGGAAAAGAGGCAGAACGTCCACAATGATGCACTTGGCCAAAAAGGGCGTATGCGTTTTTTCCTGAATATATTCAGGAAAAAACGCATACGCCCTTTTTGGCCAACCAAGCAAGCTTGCAAAGAATATCTTCACTACAATGAAGTCTCACTGCCCCCCGGTCAAAAGGGCCATCTGAAAAAAGTGTAAAATCCTGAAAGGCAGGACAGGCCATGGAGAACAGGAAGCCTTGTTATGCTGAGGGGCGGGATGTAAATTGCCAACAAACACTCTGGAGAAGTGTATGGTGTTTCCTGAAACATCTAAAAAACAAAGAAACAGAGCCTAGGGCACTTCTACTTATGGTCCTATAGCTTAGGGAAATTAAAATCAAAAAGAAACAGCCACCCCAAAGTTTGGGACGGTTCTGTTTACAAGAACCTCGTTTACGGTTCAAGTTCAATATCGCAGAAAGCGAAAAATGGATAAAGAAGTTGTGGTCCTTACGTACAATGCAATATCACTCAGCAATTAAATCTATGTCATCAGGCCCGTAGCAGCATAATGAGTGGATTCAGGTACGATGATTCTAAGTGAAATAAGTCACACAGAAACAGAAGCATCATAAGATATCACTAATACACGGAAGGTAAACTTGGCTACACAGGAACTGAATTACAAAACAGAATAGGGTCTCAAATGTAGAAAACCAACTTATGCTTGCTTAAGGGGAAAGGTGAGTTGGGGTGCTGCATAAAACCAGAGATTGAAATTAGCACAGATACCTTTCCATAAGCCAAATACGTAATAGACAAGAGCTACTGCTTGCTCAACGAAGTGGACTCAACACCCCATATTAAACGCCTAAGAATATACCTGACTAGTAAGAATCTTAAAGCCTATGGATTGATATGTCTCCGAAAGAGAATCAAGCGTGTGTACAGCGGCATAAACGCAGCAGTGATAGGAATGGTGAGGTTCGGTGAGCAAATGCAGACCCTTTGAATTCATATTGCATGGTACCCATTCCATGGGTCTCAACTCTCCAGGTTTAAGGTATTCTTCCTTCAGCTAAAACATGCATGTGGAACCCAGAGTATGATCCACCGTGTGATCGGGAAACGTGTTCAAATGTGTCTCAGTTTTCATCCCCTGGTACTCGGGTGCAACATTCCAGACGCTTTACTAACACTCTCCCCACTTGGAAAGTCAGTGCCTTTAACCTCCTGTTTGGCCCAGTTGGCAATTTCTGCGGAAAATGAACAGGAATAGGGAGAACCAATGAGAGACTAGCTGGAGGTGTCTGGCCGGGCAAATTTAACTCTCATTTCCCACCAGGAAGAGGAATTAACCAAAGGCTCAGCGAGCCATGCCGGAACCACACTAGGGCCTGAAGCAATCCTGCGGTGTTGCGGACCGCTCACAAGAAAGCGAGTTGAAGAAAGGAGCTCAGGGGCACTGTAATTCACAAACCTGCAGAGTTATAAATGACAGCTATCATCCACAAATATATTGAAGTAAGGCTGCCAAGAGGACTTGAAAGCGGGGCAGAATTGCAGGAAACCGATTTCAGGAGGTAGACTAGAATTGCATGTAAAGCATAGGAAAAGAGGCAGAACGTCCACAATGATGCACTTGGCCAAAAAGGGCGTATGCGTTTTTTCCTGAATATATTCAGGAAAAAGCGCATACGCCCTTTTTGGGCAACCAAGCAAGCTTGCAAAGGAAATCTGCACTACAATGAAGTCTCACTGCCCCCCGGTCAAAAGGGCCATCTGAAAAGAGTGTAAAATCCAGAAAGGCAGGACAGGCCATGGAGAAGTGGGAGCCTAGTTAGGCTGATGGGCGGGATGTAAATTGCCAACAGCCACTCTGGAGAAGTGTATGGTGTTTCCTGAAACATCTAAAAAACAAAGCAACAGAGCCTAGGGCACTTCCACTTATGGTCTTATAGCTTAGGGAAATTAAAATCAAAAAGACACAGCCACCCCAAAGTTTGGGACGGCTCTGTTTACAAGAACCTCGTTTACGGTACAAGTTCAATATCGCAGAAAGTGAAAAATGGATAAAGAAGTTGTGGTACTTACGTACAATGCAATATCACTCAGCAATGAAATCTATGTCATCAGGCCAGTAGCAGCATAATGAGTGGATTCAGGTACGATGATTCTAAGTGAAATAAGTCACAAAGAAAAAGAAACATCATAAGATATCACTAATACACGGAATGTAAACTTGGCTACACAGGAACTGAATTACAAAACAGAATAGGGTCTCAAATGTAGAAAACCAACTTATGCTTGCTTAAGGGGAAAGGTGAGTTGGGGTGCTGCATAAAACCAGAGTTTGAAATTACCACAGATACATTTCCATAAGCCAAATATGTAATAGACAAGAGCTACTGCTTGCTCCACGAAGTGGACTCAACACCCCATATTAAACGCCTAAGAATATACCTGACTAGTAAGAATCTTAAAACCTATGGATTTATATGTCTCCGAAAGAGAATCAAGTGTGTGTACAGCGGTATAAACGCAGCAGAGAAAGGATTGGTGAGGTTCGGTGAGCAAATGCAGACCCTTTGAAGTCATATTGCATGGTACCCATTCCATGGTTCTCAACTCTCCAGGTTTAAGGGATTCTTCCTTCAGCTAAAACATGCATGTGGAACCCAGAGTATGATCCACCGTGTGATCGGGAAACGTGTTCAAATGTGTCTCAGTTTTCGTCCCCTGGTACTCGGGTGCAACATTCCAGACGCTTTACTAACACTCTCCCCACTTGGAGAGTCAGTGCCTTTAACCTCCTGTTTGGCCCAGTTTGCAATTTCTGCAGAAAATGAACAGGAATAGGGAGAACCAATGAGAGACTAGCTGGAGGTGTCTGGACGGGCAAATTTAACTCTCATTTCCCACCAGGAAGAGGAATTAACCTAAGGCTCAGCATGCCATGCCAGGACCACACTAGGGCCTGAAGCAATCCTGCAGTGTTGCGTCCAGCTCACAAGAAAGCGAGTTGAAGAAAGGAGCTCAGGGGCACTGTAATTCACAAACCTGCAGAGTTATAAATGACAGCTATCGTCCAAAAATATATTGAAGTAAGGCTGCCAAGAGGACTTGAAAGTGGGGCAGAATTGCAGGAAACCGATTTCAGGAGGTAGACTGGAATTCCATGTAAAGCATAGGAAAAGAAGCAGAACGTCCACAATGATGCACTTGGCCAAAAAGGGCGTATGCGTTTTTTCCTGAATATATTCAGGAAAAAACACATACGCCCTTTTTGGCCAACCAAGCAAGCTTGCAAAGGAAATCTGCACTACAATGAAGTCTCACTGCCCCCCGGTCAAAAGGGCCATCTGAAAAAAGTGTAAAATCTAGAAAGGTAGGACAGGCCATGGAGAACTGGGAGCCTTGTTATGCTGATGGGCGGGATGTAAATTGCCAACAGCCACTCTGGAGAAGTGTATGGTGTTTCCTGAAACATCTAAAAAACAAAGCAACAGAGCCAAGGGCACTTCCACTTATGGTCCTATAGCTTAGGGAAATTAAAATCAAAAAGACACAGCTACCCCAAAGTTTGGGACGGCTCTGTTTACAAGAACCTCGTTTACAGTACAAGTTCAATATCGCAGAAAGCTAAAAATGGATAAGGAAGTTGTGGTACTAACGTACACTGCAATGTCACTCAGCAATGAAATCTCTGTCATCAGGCCCATAGCAGCATAATGAGTGGATTCAGGTACGATGATTCTAAGTGAAATATGTCACACAGAAAAAGAAACATCATAAGATATCACTAATACACGGAATGTAAACTTGGCTACACAGGAACTGAATTACAAAACAGAATAGGGTCTCAAATGTAGAAAACCAACTTATGCTTTCTTAAGGGGAAAGGTGAGTTGGGGTGCTGCATAAAACCAGAGATTAAAATTAGCACAGATACCTTTCCATAAGCCAAATATGTAATAGACAAGAGCTACTGCTTGCTCAACGAAGTAGACTCAACACCCCATATTAAACGCCTAAGAATATACCTGACTAGTAAGAATCTTAAAACCTATGGATTTATATGTCTCCGAAAGAGAATCAAGCGTGTGTACAGTGGCATAAACGCAGCAGTGATAGGATTGGTGAGGTTCGGTGAGCAAATGCAGACCCTTTGAAGTCATATTGCATGGTACCCCTTCCATGGTTCTCAACTCTCCAGGTTTAAGGGATTTTTCTTTCAGCTAAAACATGCATGTGGAACCCAGAGTATGATCCACCGTGTGATCGGGAAACGTGTTCAAATGTGTCTCAGGTTTCGTCCCCTGGTACTCGGGTGCAACATTCCAGACGCTTTACTAACACTCTCCCCACTTGGAGAGTCAGTGCCTTTAACCTCCTGTTTGGCCCAGTTTGCAATTTCTGCGTAAAATGAACAGGAATAGGGAGAACCAATGAGAGACTAGCTGGAGGAGTCTGGACGGGCAAATTTAACTCTCATTTCCCACCAGGAAGAGGAATTAACCAAACGCTCAGCGAGCCATGCCAGAACCACACTAGGGCCTGAAGCAATCCTGCGGTGTTGCGGCCAGCTCACAAGAAAGCGTGTTGAAGAAAGGAGCTCAGGGGCACTGTAATTCACAAACCTGCAGAGTTATAAATGACAGGTATCATCCAAAATTATACTGAAGTAAGGCTGCGAAGAGGACTTGAAAACGGTGCAGAATTGCTTGAAACCGATTTCAGAAGGTACACGGGAGTCGCTCTTAAAGCATAGGAAAAGAGACAGAACTTGGAAAATAATGCACTTGGCAAAAGAGGGCATATGTGTTTTATCCAGAGCTCTCATAACCGAGGGGAGGAGATTCCCAGCAGGCTCCAACTGCCACCTGAAGGCTCACGTTGTCAAGGCAACGTGAGCAAGCCAGGCAGGAGTTACCTCACAGCAGAGGTCCCAGCTCACAGAAGGGTGAGAAAATCAGCCAACATCAGACTCTCACCAGAGGGCCCACATCACCAAGGGGATGGGAACCAGGCAGGAGTGTCTTCACACCAGTGGGGCCACATCATCGAAAGGTGAGGTACTCAGCACATGTGTCCTCAAACCAGAGGACCCACATCACCAAGGGCCTCGGAGTGAGGCAGGCAGGAGTAGCCTCACAACACTGGGCCCATAGAACAAAAAAGTGAGGAATCCAGCAGTTGGAACCTCCCAGCAGGCGGCCCAGAGCACCGAGGCTATGGGATCCAGGCCACAGTGAACTCACAGAAGAGGGCCCATGTCATGAAACTGAGCAACCCAGCCATTGGGACCTCAGAGCAGGAGGCCCACATCCCCATGGGGATATAAATCTGGTAGGAGTGTCCTCGCACCACTGAGAACGTATCAGAAAATTTTGGGAGACCAGCAGTTAGGGCCTGACGCCAGAGGACCCTCATCACCAAGGGAAGGAGGCTCCCAGCAGGCTCCAACTGCCACCAGAGGGCTGACGTCGCCAAGGTGATGTGTGCCAACCAGGCACGAATGACCTCACAGCAGAGGGCCCACCTCAGAGAAGTGTGATGAACCCAGTCAGGATCACACTCGCACCAGAGGGCCCACATCACCAAATGGATTCGAACCAGGCAGGAGTGTCCTCACATGAGTAGGGCCACATCATCTAAAGCTGAGGAACCCAGAACATGTGGCTTCAAACCATAGGACACCCATCATCAAGGGGCTGGGAGTGAGGCAGGCAGGAGGAGCCTCACAAAAGAGGGCCCAAAAATAAGAAAGGTGAGGAGTGACCTCACAGCAGAGGGCCCACCTCACAGAAGGGTGAGGAACACAGCCAGGATCAGACTCTCACCAGAGGGTCCACATCACCAAGGGGATGGGAACAAGGCAGGAGTGTCCCCAAACCAGTGGGACAACATCATCGAAAGGTGAGGATCCCAGCACATGTAGCCTCAAACCAGAGGAACCACATCACTAAGGGGTTCGGAACGAGGCTGGCAGGACCAGCCTCACAACACAGGGTCCATAGAATATAAAAGTTGAGGAATCCAGCAGTTGGAACCTCCCAGCAAGTGGCCCAGAGCACCGAGGCTATGAGATCCAGGCCGCAGTGAACTCACAACAGACGGCCCACATCATGAACCTGTGAGCAGCCCAGCCGTTGGGACCTCAGAACAGAAGGCCCACATCCCCATTGGGATGGGAACCTGGCAGGAGTGGCCTCGCACCACTTAGCACATATCAGAAAATGTTAGGAGCCCAGCAGTTAGGGCCTGACGCCAGGGGGCCCTCATAACTGAGGGGAGGAGACTCCCAGCAGGTTCCAACTGCCAACAGAGGGCCCACGTCTACAAGGAGGCATGCGTCAGCCAGGCAGTAGTGACCTCACAGCAGAGGGCCTATCTCACAGAAGGGTGAGGAACCGAGGCAGGATGAGACTCTCGCCAGAGGGCCCACAACACCAAGGGGATGGAAACCAGTCAGGACTGTCCTCCCACCAGTGGGGCCACATCATCGAAAGGTGAGGAACCCAGCACATGCGGCCTCATATCAGAGGACATACATCACAAAGGGGATGGGAGTGAGGCAGGTAGGAGTAGCTTAAATACAGAGGGCCCAAAGAATAAAAAAGGTGAGGAATCCAGCATTTGGAACCTCCCAGCAGGCGGCCGAGAGCACAGAAGCTATGGGATGCAGGCAGGAGTGAACTAACACCAGAGAGCCCACATCATGAAACTGTGAGCAACCCAGGCGTTGGGACCTCAGAGCAGAAAGCCCACATCCCCATGGGGATGGGAACCTGACAGGAGTGTCCTGGCATCACTGGGCTCACATCAGAAAACGTGGGGAGCCCAGCAGTTATGGCCTGATGCTAGAGGGCCGTCATCACCGAGGGCAGGAGGCTCCCAGCAGGTTCCATGTGCCAACAGAGGGCCCACGTCGCCAAGGTGATGTGTGCAAGTCAGGCAGGATTGACCTCACAGCAGAGGGCCTACCTCACAGAAGAGTGAGGAACCCAGCCAGGATAAGACTGTCACCAGAAGGCCCACATCACCAAGGGGATGGGAACCAGGCAGGAGTGTCCTCACACCAGTGGGGCCACATCATTGAAAGTTGCGGAACCCAGCACATGTGGCCTCAAACCAGAGGACCCACATCACGAAGGGGTTGCGAGTGAGGCAGGCAGGAGGAGCATCGCAACACAGGACCCATAGAATACAAAAGTTGAGGAATCGAGCAGTTGGAACCTCCCAGCAGGCGGCCCAGAGCACAGAGGCTATGGCATCCAGGCCAGAGTGAACTAACAGCAGAGAGCCCACATCATGAAACTGTGAACAACCCAGCCGTTGGGACTTCAGAGCAGAAGACCCACATCCCAATGGGGATGTGAACCTGGATAGAGTGTCTTCGAACCACTGGGCGCACATCACAAAATGTGGGGAGCCCAGCAGTTAGGGCCTGACGCCAGAGGGCCCTCATCACCAAGGGGAGGAGGCTCCCAGCAGGCTCCAAGTGCCACCGAAGGCTCATGTCCACAAGGCGAGGTGAGCAAGCCAAGCAGGAGTGACCTCACAGCAGATGGCCCACCTCACAGAAGGGTGAGGAACCCAGCCAGGATCAGACTCTCAACAGAGGGCCCACATCACCAAGGGGATGTGAACCAGGCAGGAGTCTCCTAAGACCATTGGTCCCACATCATCGAAAGGTGAGGAACCCAGCACATGTGGCCTCAAACCAGACGACACACATCACGAAGGGGCTGGGAGTGAGGCAGGCAGGAGGATCCTCACAACAGAGGGCCTAAAAAATTAAAAAAGTGAGGAATCCAGCAGTTGGAACCTCCCAGCAGGCGGCCAAGAGCACAGAGGCTATGGGATCCAGGCCACAGTGAACTAACACCAGAGAGCCCACATCATGAAATTGTGATCAACCCAGCCGTTGGAACCTCAGAGCAGAAGGCCCACATCCCCATGGAGATGGGAACCTAAGAGGAGTGCCCGAGCATCACTGGGCTCACTAAGAAAAGTTGGTGAGCCCAGCAGTTAGGGCCTGACGTCAGAGGGCCCTCATCACAGAGGTGAGGAGGCTCCCAGCAGGGTCCAAGTGCCACCAGAGGGCTCATGTTAACAAGGCGAGGTGAGCAAGCCAGGCAAGAGTTACCTGATAGTAGAGGGCCCACCTCACAGATGGGTGAGGAACCCAGCCAGGATCAGACTCTCACCAGAGGGCCCACATCACAAAGGGGATGGGAACCAGTCAGGATTATCCTCACACCAGTGGGGCCTCATCATCTTAAGGTGAGGAACCCAGCACATGTGTCCTCAAACCAGAGGACCCACATCACCAAGGGCCTTGGAGTGAGGCAGGCAGGAGTAGCCTCACAACACAGGGCACATAATATAAAAAACGTGAGGATTCCAGCATTTAGACCTTCCAGCAGGCGGCTCAGAACACCGAGGCTATGGGATCCAGGCCGCAGTGAACTCACAGCAGAGGGCCCACATCATAAAACTGTGAGCAACCCAGGCGTTGGGACCTCAGCGCAGAAGGCCCACATCCCCATGGGAATGGGAACCTGGCTGGAGTGTCCTCGCACCACTGGGCGCACATCAGAAAATGTGGGGAGCCCACCATTTAGGGCCTGATGCCAGAGGGCCATCATCACCGAGAGGAGGAGGCACCCTGCACACTCCAACTGCCACCAGAGGGCTCACGTCTCCAAGGTGACGTGTGCCAGCCAGGCAGGAGTGACCTCACAGCAGAGGGCCTACCTCACAGAACGTTGAGGAACCCAGCCAGGATTAGACTCTCGCCAGAGGGCCCACCTCACCAAGGGGATGGGAACCAGGCAGGAGTGTCCTCACACGAGTGGGGCCACATCATCGAAAGGTGAGGAACGCAGCACATGTGGCCTCAAGCCATAGGACAGTCATCACCAAGGGGCTGGCAGTGAGGCAGGCAGGAGGAGCCTCACAACAGAGGGCACATAGAATAAAAAAGTTGAGGAATCCAGCAGTTGGAACCTCCCAGCAGGCGGCTCAGAGCACCGATGATAAGGGATCCTTGCCGGAGTGAACTCACAGCAGAGGGCCCACATCATGGTACTGTGAGCAAGCCAGCCGTTTTGACCTCAGAGCAGAAGGCCCATATCCCCATGGGGATGGGAACCTGGCAAGAGTGTCCTCACTCACTTGGCACACATCAGAAAATGTGGGGAGCCCAGCAGTTATGGCCTAAGGCAAGAGGGCCCTCATCACTGAGGGGAGGAGGATCCCAGCACACTCCAACTGCCACCAGAGGGCCCACGTCGCCAAGGTGACGTGTGCCAGACAGGCATGAATGACCTCACAGCAGAGGGGCCACCTCACAGACGGGTGGGGAACCCAGCCAGGATCAGACTCTCACCTGAGGGCCCACATCAGCAAGGGGATGGGAACCAGTCAGGACTGTCTTCCCTCCAGTGGG
Source organism: Pseudorca crassidens (assembly GCF_039906515.1). Lineage (NCBI taxonomy): Eukaryota > Metazoa > Chordata > Mammalia > Artiodactyla > Delphinidae > Pseudorca > Pseudorca crassidens. The sequence goes on from NW_027135942.1 coordinate 1,159,602, forward strand.
GCCACATCATCGAAAGGTGCGGAACCCAGCACATGTGGCCTCAAATCAGAGGACACATATCACAAAGGGAATGGGAGTGAGGCAGGCAGGAGTAGCCTAAAAACAGAGGGCCCAAAGAATAAGAAAGGTGAGGAATCCAGCAGTTGGAACCTCCCAGCAGGTGGCCGAGAGCACAGAAGCTATGGGATGCAGGCAGGAGTGAACTAATAGCAGAGAGCCCACATCATGAAACTGTGAGCAACCCAGGCGTTGGTACCTCAGAGCAGAAGGCCCACATCCCAATGGGGAGGTGAACCTGGCTGGAGTGTCCTCGCACCACTGGGCGCACATCACAAAATGTGGGGAGACCAGCAGTTAGGGCCTGACGCCAGAGGGCCCTCATCACCGAGGGGAGGAGGCTCCCAGCAGGCTCCAAGTGCCACCAGAGGGCTCATGTCCACAAGGCGAGGTGAGCAAGCCAGGCAGGACTGACCTCACAGCAGACGGCCCACCTCACAGATGGGTGAGGAACCCAGCCAGGATCAGACTCTCAACAGAGGGCCCACATCACCAAGGGGATGTGAACCAGGCAGGAGTCTCCTAAGACCATTGGTCCCACATCATCGAAAGGTGAGGAACCCAGCACATGTGGCCTCAGACCAGACGACACACATCACGAAGGGGCTGGGAGTGAGGCAGGCAGGAGGATCCTCACAACAGAAGACCCAAAAAATTAAAAAAGTGAGGAATCCAGCAGTTGGAACCTCCCAACAGGTGGCCAAGAGCACAGAGGCTATGGGATCCAGGCCTCTGTGAACTAACACCAGAGAGCCCACATCATGAAAATGTGAACAACCCAGCCGTTGGGACTTCAGAGCAGAAGGCCCACATCCCCATCGAGATGGGATCCTAAGAGGAGTGCCCAAGCATCATTGGGCTCACTAAGAAAAGTTGGTGAGCCCAGCAGTTAGGGCCTGACGCAAGAGGGCCCTCATCACCGAGGGGAGGAGATCCTCAGCACGCTCCTACTGCCACCACATGGCTGACTTCACCAAGGCAATGTGTGCCAGCCATGCAGGAGTGACCTATCAGCAGTGACCTCCCTCACAGAAGGGTGAGGAACACAGCCAGGAACAGACTCTCACCAGGGGGTCCACATAACCACGTAGATGAGAACCAGGCAGGAGTGTCCTCACACTAGTGGGGCCACATCATCGAAAGGTGAGGAACCCAGCAAAGGTGGCCACAAACCAGAGGACCCACATCACCAAGGGGTTGAGAGTGAGGTAGGTGTCTGGACGGGCATATTTAACACTCATTTCCCACCAGGAAGAGGAATTAACCAAAGGCTCAGCGTGCCCTGCCAGAAGCAGATTAGGGCCTGAAGCAGTCTTGCGGGTTTGCGGCCAGCTCACAAGAAAGCGAGTTGAAGAAAGGAGCTCAGGGGCCCTGTAATTCACAAACCTGCAGAGTTATAAATGACAGATAACGTCCAAAAATATATTGAAGTAAGGCTGCCAAGAGGACTTGAAAGCGGGGCAGAATTTCAGGAAACCGATTTCAGGAGGTAGACTGGATTTGCATTTAAAGCATAGGAAAAGAGGCAGAACATCGACAATGATGCACTTGGCAAAAAAAAGGGCGTATGAGTTTGTTCCTGAATATATTCAGGAAAAAACACATACGCCCTTTTTGGCAAACCAAGCAAGCTTGCAATGGAAATCCGAACTACTATGAAGTGTCACTTCCCCCCGGTCTAAAGGGCCATCTGAAAAAAGTGTAAAATCCAGAAAGGCAAGACAGGCCATGGGGAAAAAGGAGCCTTGTTATGCTGATGGGCGGGATGTAAATTGCCAACAGCCACTCTGGAGAAGTGTATGGTGTTTCCTGATACATCTGAAAAACAAAGCAACAGAGTCTAGGGCATTTCCACTTATGGTCCTATAGCTTAGGGAAATTAAAATCAAAAAGACACAGCCACCCCAAAATTTGGGACGGCTCTGTTTACAAGAACCTCGTTTACGGTCCAAGTTCAATATCACAGAGAGCAAAAACTGGATAAAGAAGTTGTGGTACTTATGTACAATGCAATATCACTCAGCAATGAAATCTGTGTCACCAGGCCTGTACCAGCATAATGAGTGGATTGAGGCACGGTGATTCTAAGTGAAATAAGTAACACAGAAAAAGAAACATCATAAGGTATCACTAATGCACGGAATGTAAACTTGGCTACACATGAACTGAATTACAAAACAGAACAGGGTCTCAAGTTTAGAAAACCAACTTATGCTTGCTTAAGGGGAAAGGTGAGTTGTGGTGCTGCATAAAACCAGAGTTTGAAATTAGCACAGATACCGTTCCATAAGCCAAATATGTAATAGACAAGACCTACCCCTTGTTCATCGAAATGGACTCAACAATGAGGTATCACCTCACACCTGTTAGAATGGGCATCATCTGAAAATCTACAAACAACAAATGCTGGAAAGGGTGTGGAGAAAAGGAAGCCTCTTCCACTATTGTTGGGAATATAAATTGATACAGTCACTATGGAGAACAATATGGAGTTTCTTAAGAAACTAATAATAGAATTACCATATGATACAGCAATCCCAGTACTGGACATATACCCAGACAAAACCATAAATCAAAAAGAGACATTCACCGTAATGTTCATTGCATCACTATTTACAATATCGAGGTAATGGAAGCAACCTAAATGCCCACAGACAGACGAATGCATAAAGATGTGGTACATATATAAAATGGAATATTACTAAGCCATGAAAGGAATGAAATTGGGTCATTTGTAGAGACGTCGATGGATCTAGAGACTGTCATACAGAGTGAAGTAAGTCAGAAAGAGAAAAACAAATCTTGTATATTCATGCATATATGTGGAACCTAGAAAAACTGTACAGATTAACCGTTTTGCAAGGCATAAATAGAGCAACAGATGTAGACAACAATCGTATGGACAACAAGGGGGGAAAGCTCTTGGGGGTGGTGGTGGTGGGAGGAGTTGAGAGATTGGGATTGGCATGTAAACATTTATATGTATAAAATAGATAACCAATAAGAACCTGCTGTATAAAAATATAAAATAAAATTCAAAATTAAAAAGAAATAAAATTTAAAAAATAAAACAGAAAAAACAATTATTCCCTTCACATACATGTATTTATATGAATAAATTATTTCCATGCTTATATCTGTAAATACAAAAAAGAGGAATAAAATCTACCTTGAACCAAAAACAAAAAAGAGAAAAAAAAAACAGAACCCACCAGTTACTCAGAGGAAAACCGTATCAGGGCACTTGCTCCAGTTGTAAACAATTCTGAAGTTGGTCAGTGGTGGGGAATCGTCTCCCATTCAGCCAGCAGCCCCCACACAACAAGCGTCCTCATTGCAAAGCTGGGGCACCGTGCCGAGGCATCTGTGAGTAAACGTGAGCTGAGCCCCAGGCCAGTTGCTGCTGAACTGTTCCCACCCTTCCCAGGTAAAACACCTGAATATATACAAGGACTTGAAAGCCTAGAGGAAGGGCCATGGAGCCACACGAGTGACAGCATGCCAGCTGACTTGGTGCCTGCAGGCCAGCCAGGATGGTCCTGGCCCTGGGTGCTCTTCTGGAAGATTTCCATTTCCCTGCCTGAGATACCCGTCCTGTCCCTGCCCCCACTGCTTTTTTCCTTCCTCACCTCTGCCCAGGGAGCAATTCCAGCAGCAGGTATGGGTGACACATCCTCTTCTTTAGCAGGTGGCAGCCTGGCAACTGCTGCAGAAAGTCCAGCAGAGCCCCACTCACACTGGGCCACCCACAAAGCCGTGGCCTCTCACTCCCTCCCACCAGCCCAGCCCCGAGACTGCTGACAGGGCAGAGAAAATGGCGTCAGACACAGCTGCAGGGGCTCTTGCTGCCTGGAGTGGTATTTATATTGATCTCAACCCAGGCACACCTGGGGAGGGCTGGCCGGCACCGTAAGGCTGCCCAGGTCAGCCAATCGTCACCCCTCAGGGGCTCACAGTTGCAGAAAATGGAACTTGCTGAACCGGCCAGGTCCAAGGAACAGGTGTGGGCTCCTGAGAGTCAGGATAGACAAGGGGCTGCAGCTTTGGCTTGTTTTCTAATCATTTTATCTGGCCCATGAGTGGGAGACAACTTCAAGAAAACCCTCTCCTAATGAGAGGAACCCAGGAGTCAGGGAGAGGAGGGGTGGGTGGTGGTTGGAGACAGAGGCCTGGTGCCCCGGGTGCAGTGGAAGTCTCTGGAAGACCAGGTGGAGGGAGGCCACACAGAGTGATGCCCAGGGTCACAGACCTGTCGGAGCTGCTGTTTGTTAGTTCAAGTCCTGCTCTGAGGTGCTCTGTGTCAGCTCTGAGCGACAGGTGAGCTGGGGGTGCTCTTCAATGAGGGCTATGTGCACGGTTCCTGTGTGCCCAGCCCTGCCACGGTACCTGCAAGGGTAGCTCTGTATCCTGGGAGGGGCCTGACCACGAGAGCCCCGTGGGCTGGCTTGGGGGTGGGGTACCTGCCCAGGAGAGCTCCATATCCTGGGATTGGCCTGACCACGAGAGCTCCATGGGCTGCTGGGGACCTGGTAAAGGATGTCAGGACAGTCAGTGAAGCCACCGAGGATATACCTCCAGTTGCTCCTAATTCCTACACCCTGCTGGTCATTCTACCAACCACCAGGACATGGTATTCTGTATTAGTCTTCAATGATGCCTTCTTTTGTATTCCATTAGTCCCAGAGTCACAAGAAATTTTGGCTTGTGAGTGGCAGGACTCAACATACAACTAAAACAATACTTCCGGGCCGTCTTGCCCCAAGGGTTCAAAAATTCCCACACCATCTTTGGGGAAAGCTTAGCTAAAGACCGAAAAGTTCTACCTCTGGAAAAGGAAACCCTCCTTCAATATGCAGACGACATTCTGATCGCCAGCCCTACTAAGGAGGCCTCTGAACTACCAAGCCAATAAAGGATAGAAGTTGTCCAAGAAAAAGCTCAAATATCACAGACTGCGGTGACCTGCCTGGGCTTCATTCTCACACAAGGTCGGAGAAGCCCATCCCAGGAAAGGGAAGAAACCATTTGCAGCCTTACCCCTTTCTAAAACGAGAAGACAGCTTAGGGGTTCCTGGGGAGGCCAGGGTTTGCTGCTTCTGGATCCCTAACTACAGTCTACTAGCTGGGCCTCTATATGAAACACTGAAAGGAAAAGATGATGATCCTTTTGAACAGAATCCAGAAGTGGCCTTTCAAGAATGGAAAGAGCAGTCAATTCAGACCCTTGCCCTGGAACTCCCTAATTGAGCTAAACCCTTTGACCTTTCCATTCCCGGTGAAAGGTGAATCGCCATTGGAGAATTAGTGCAAAAACTGGGACCACTTGAAATGGAACAACGCAAGAATGCCATCCAGGTAGGATAAACTACAGTCACCAAGGGGCTTGGCCCACTGCCACATCTGGCCAAGATACTGGCGGTATCTAAAAACCTGGAAATCAGCAGCCCAAAAGGCCACCTCCCTCCTAAGGGAAAAGGACCCCACGTGGTGATCCTAATCACCAACCATGCCCTGAAGTTGCAGGGTTCGCTCCGTGGGCACACCGACCTCGAGTGAGGAGGCCCTCCAACTCCAACATCCAGAGAGATAACCGGGGGCAGCAGGGCACCATGACGACTCGTGTGAACATCACTTGACCTGGAGTTTCTCTCATAAAACAACAATAGTGTGTCCCGAAGGAGTAGACTACTGCTTGCAGGACTTACTGCACCCAGAGGGGAGCTAATAATCTTGGCGGGGGAACCGTATATCACACTGTCACCATAGAAAAGCCTACAGACACCGTGATGATGGTGGCCAATAAGACCGGCTGGACTCCTGTTTACTTCAAAAGGCTGTTGACTCAGTGGCCATCATGGTCCTTGATCACCACTGACCCTGGACTGTCTGGGAGTTGAGCGGGCAGGGCTCTGACACCTGGTGCTGTTTTTACGTTAATTCAGGGACCTAATTGAAGAAAGAGCAGACTACTGGACAGAGCATCTAGGCTGGCAGAAACGGTCAGCCTAAGGTGGCCGAACAAATGTGGGGCGGGGTGAAACCGGCCCCCACAGCGTCTCTGCACATCTCTTTCCTGGACCCTTAAAGGTCATTAGAATCTATAACACTTCCAATGCTGGTGCTCAGGCGGACGAGCAGGGAGGCAGGGGTCCTGGGGCCAATCAACGTCACCTGGAGGCTGCTGGGGAGAAGTTCTGACCCTCGTCCCCTGGTATGAGGGCTCCCAACTCAGCACTCAGCAGTTACAGAAGAAGGGTCTGCACCCTCAGCACTCCAAGAATGAGGAATGGGACAAAAGGCAGAGGAGGGGTTTGTCCCCAGCAAAGCCCATTAAAAATCCCTGGGAGATAAAAATAGAATCTGGGCAATAAAGTCAAGTCTGACCTTTTTTATCCTTTGTGCTTTGTCTAATTTCACGTGCTCCTAGGGTCCCGCATACAGAGGTTCCACACCCGGCACTTCAGACCAGATTTCCTAGTGCAGAATGGCTGGGTCGACACCTCAGCTCCTGGGGCCCAGTGCAGAATCCGAGATATAGAGCCTGAGCTGCAGCCAACCCGGCCCTCGAGAGCTCCGCCCCCTCCCTCCCACTGACTCTGACAGGATCTCTACACAGCAGCCCAGCCCACAGCCCACGGGGTAGTGCATGCTCTCACCTCTCCATTCTCTGATCAAAATATAAAGTTTCCTTTGCTTGTGAACCAAACTCAGTCTCGATCTGTTGGCCCCAATGACACTGGGCAGGGGGACACTTGTTGGGGTCCACTCTGGAGGATCAGTAACAGAAATTGAGACTACTGTAACTTCAATGAACAGATGTGTGAGCCAAACTGTAGTTAACATAGAACAGTTTATAAGGCTCGGGTAAAATAAGATGTTTCTAACACTTCCATTTGATATTTCCATCACTTTATTATAAGCAAGTTCAGTGAAAAGGTTTGTCTTATTTGTCAGGTCAATATTAGAGAAATGAAGTGATTTCTTTCCAAGGATGTACATCTAATAATCTTGGTTAAAGCTTCAATCTTGTTTTAAATGCTTTTCCATTGAAAATGATACCTCTCTTTCAGCTCCCCCATTTCTGAGAAGTATAAAATCTTATAATTTATTATTACCAAAGGGGAAAGGTGGGAGGAGGGATAAATTAACAGTTTGGAATTAAAACATACACACTGCTATGTATAAAATAGATCATCAACAAGGAACTACTGTATAGCACAGGGAACTACACTCAATATTTTGCAATAACCTATAAGGGGAAATAATCGGAAAAAGAATAGATATTTTTATTGACATCATCTATCAATGACAGTTAAAGTGTAACCTAAGGGAAGCCGGTGGTGAGTGCTTCTGACCCTGAAGACTTCAATCATCTAAAGTTTGGACTCTGCCTACTTCCCAAGGCCCTTAATGAACATATGTGTAGCCGTAGCTTAAAAATTTCCCCAGTTTGGGTTTCGGGGAGACACTGATTTTGAAAAAGCCCTGGTGTTCTCCTTACATGAATGGGACCCTTCCTACTGCTAAAACATGTCTGTCACACCCAGAGGATGGTATACCGTCTGATCGGGAAGAATTTGGAAAAGGCATCTCATCTCCTCATCTCCTGGTGCTCGGGTTCACCCCTCCAACGTCTTTACTAACAGTCTCCCCACTTGGAGATGTCAGCACTGTCAACATCCTGTTGCGTACAGTTTGGAATTTGCCCAGAGGATGAAGCGGAAGGATGAGGAACAATGAGAGACAAGTCCTAGGTGTTCAGACAGGCACATGTCACTCTAATTTCCAATCAGGAAGACGAATTGACCAAAGGCTAGGGTTGCCCATGGAAACAGTATAGGGCTTGAGGAAATCCCACTGCTTTGTGGCCAGTTCCCATAAACACAAGTTGAACAATGGAACTCAGGGGCAGTAAAATTCACGAAACTGCAGAGTTGAAAATATCTATCACTGAAAAATGTCTTGAGGAAAGTCAAAGAAAAGGATTGGTAAGCAAGGGAGAATGACAGGAAAGGGATTTGAGGAGGTAGAAAGGACTCGCCATTAAGCACAAGAAAAGGGGCTGAACATTGCCAACATTGCAGTTGGCCAAAAAGGCTGTATGCGTTTTTTTCTGTATATATTCAAGAAAAGGGCATACACTTTTTTAGCCAACCAAACAGGTGGGCACTGGAAATCAATGCTACAAAAGATATCACTTCGCATCAGTCAGAAAAGCCATCCTCATAAAGTGTAAACACCAGAAATGCAGGACAGGGCAAGGAGAAGAGGGAGCCCTGTGAGGCTTATAGTGGAAATGTATATTGCCAACGGCCATTCTGGAGAAGTGTATTGTGTTTACTAAAGCATCTAAAAAATGAGCTACAGAGCATAGGGCACTTGCACTCATGGGCGTATATCTTGGGAAAAACAAAAATCGAGAGGACACAGGCACCCCAATGTTTACTGCCTCTCTGTTTAAAAGATCCTCGAATAGGATATAACTTAAATGTCTCTGGAGGGAAAAAATGGATAGAGATGTGGTACTTATGTAGAGTGGAATATTACTCAGCCTGGAAATCAATGAAATATGGCCAGTTGTAACAACTCCGGAGGAGTTACCTATGATCATTCTAAGTGACATAATTCAAAAAGAAAAAGACACATATCATAAGATATCACTTAAAGGTGGAATCCAAAATGGCTACACATGAAATAAATTACAAAACAAAAACATAGTCAAATATGTAGAAAACACGCGTAAGGCTGCTAAACGGGAAAGGTGGGGAGGGGTGAGGCATCATCCAGGAGGTTGAAATTAGCAAAGATACCATTCCAAATACCAAACTGATAATCAACAAGGCCTACACGGTAGCTAAAAGAACTGCACTCAGCACACTCAAGTCACCGGAAAAGAATATCTATGACTGGTAAGAATCTGAAAAAGAATTTATTGATGTCTCTCTGTACGTGAATCAAGTGGATGTACAGCAGCAAGAAACAGAGCTTTGAAAATCAGTTGTAACCAATATAGTAATAAATTGAAAAAAATAAACGACAGAGAGACAGAGAAAACCTCTTACAACTTTTCCTCAGGGACGGTGATGCAACATGGATTGAACACATCTAGACCCACAGCAGGATGAGACATAAGGCTGGAAACTGTTCGCGCTAAGAGAAATGTGAGGTTGGGTGAGGAAATGCACACCCTTTAAAGTAATACTACCTGGTACCCATTCAATGGGTCCCAAATCTGCAGGTTCAAGGAATCTTCCTACAGCTAAAACATGCATGGAAAACATGCATGGAAAACACCATGTGATCGGGAGATGTGTCTAAAATGCACCTCATTTATCCTCTCCTGGTGCTCCTGTTCATCATTCCAGCCACGTTACTTAGAATCTCCCCACTTAGAGAATCAGCACATTTAAACTTCTGTTTCACACATTTTGCAAATTGTGAGGAGGATGAACGGGAAGAGGGGGAACCAATGAGAGAATAGTTGTAGGGGTTTGGACGGGCACATGTCACTCTAATTTCCCATTAAGAGTAAGAATTAAAAAAAGGCTCAGCCCGCCTCGCCGGAGCCAAAATAGGGCCTGAAGCAATCCTGCGGCTTTGAGGCCAGCTCACAAAAGAGCAACTTAAAAAATGGAGCTCAGGGTCACTGCAATTCACAAACCTGCAGAGTTATAAATGAAAACTAACGTCCAAAAATATGTTGAGGTAAGGCAAAGAAGAGGATCTGAATGCAAGACAGAATTGCAAGAAACAGATTTCAAGAGATAGATTGGACTCGTCCTTAAAGTACATGAAAAGCGGCAGAATTTCGACAATGATGTAGTTGGCCCAAAAGGGAGTATGCGTTTTTTCCTGAATATATCCAGGAAAAAACGCATACGCACTTTATGGGCAACCAAGCAAGCAAGCAATGCAAATGTGCACAACAAAGAAGTCTCATTTCCCACCGGTCAAAAGGGCCATCCGAAAAAATTGTAAAAACCAGAAATGCAGGACAGGCCATGGAGAACAGGGAGCCTTTATACGCTGATGGACAGTGTGTGAACTGCCGAGAGCCACTCTGGAGAAGTGTATGGTGGTTCCTAAATCATCTAAAAAACAGAGCTACAGAGCATAGGGCACTTCCAATCATGGAAGTATATCTAGGGAAGTCTAAAAATCAACAAGACACAAGCACACCACAGTTTAGGGCTACTCTGTTTACAAGAACCTCAACTTCAGTACACCTTAAATATCCCAGGAAAGAGAACAATGGATAAAGAAAATGTGGTACTTATGTACAATGGAATATCTCTTCACCATGAAATCAATGTAATAAGGCTAGTAGAAGGATAAAGAGTGGATTTAGGTCCGATAATACTACTTGAAATAAGTCAAACAGAAAAAGAAACATATCATAAGATATCACTTATAGAGGGAGGATAAATATGGCTGCACAAAAAATGAATTACAAAACAGAACAGTGTCTCACATTTAGAAAACACACTTATGTCAGCTTAAGGGGAAAGGAGAGGTGGGGTGATGCATAAAACCAGAGTTTGAAATTAGCACAGATACCGTTCAATAAACCAAATAGGTATTAGACAAGATCTACACCTTGCTCAATGAACTGGCCTCAACACACCCTATACACCGCAGAGAAATATATCTGAGTAATAAGAATCTTAAAACCCATGTATTGATATATCTCCATAAGGGAATCAAGTGTGTGCAGAGCGGCACAAACACAGCAGTGAAAATGAGCTAAACCCCATTATAGAAATAAATTTTAAAACCAAAACGCAGAAACAATGAAAGAGAGAAAAATTCTTACAAAATTCGCTCAGGGGCTGTGATGCAACCTGTAATGACCACATATAAACCCACAGCTGGATAAGACATAAGGCTGGACACTTGGGGCTGAGAGCATTGGTGAGCTTTGGTGAGCAACTGCCGAAAGTTTAATGCAATACTTCATACTACTCATTCCAAGGGTCCCAACACTCCAGGTTGAAGGGAATCTTCCTACAGCTAAACCATGCATGGGGAATCCAGCAGATGGTATACCATATGATCGGGAAAGGTTTCTAAAACGCACCTCATTTTCCTCTCCTGGGGCTCCGGATCAACATTCCAGCCACTTTACTAACAACATCTCCACATGGAGAGTCAATGCCTTTAAGTTCCGGTATCGCACAGTCTGCAGTTAGTGCGGAGGATGAATGGGAATAGGGGGAACCAGTGAGAAAATAGCTGTAGCGGTTTCAATGGGCACATGTCACTCTAATTTCACATCAGGAAGAAGAATTAACCAAAGGCAGAGCAAGGCGCCCCAGAAGAAGGATAGGGCCTGAAGAAATCCTGTGGATATGAGGCAAGATCACAAAAATAAGAGCTGAAAAATGGAGCTAAGGGCCACTGCAATTCAAAAACCTGCAGAGTTATAAAGGCCAACTATTTTCCAAAAGTATATTGAGGTAAGGCTATGAAGAGGCACTGACAGCAAGGCAGAATTGCAGGAAACCGATTTCAAGAGGTAGACAGGAACTGCATTGAAAACATATGAAAAGACTCAGAACGTCGACAATGATGCACTTGGCCAAAAAGGGCGTATGCGTTTCTTCCTGAATATATTCAGGAAAAAACGCATACGCCCTTTCTGGCCAACCAAGCAAGCTTGCAAAGGAAATCTGCACTACAATGAAGTCTCACTGCCCCCCGGTCAAAAGGGCCATCTGAAAAAAGTGTAAAATCCAGAACGGCAGGACAGGCCATGGAGAACTGGGAGCCTTTTTGTGCTTATGGGCAGGATGTAAATTGCCAACAGCCACTCTGGAGAAGTGTATGGTGTTTCCTGAAACATCTAAAAAACAAAGCAACAGAGCCTAGGGCACTTCCACTTATGGTCCTATAGCTTAGTGAAATTAAAATCAAAAAGACACAGCCACCCCAAAGTTTGGGACGGCTCTGTTTACAAGAACCTCGTTTACGGTACAAGTTCAATATCGTAGAAAGCAAAAAATGGATAAAGAAGTTGTGGTACATACGTAGAATGCAATATCATTCAGCAATGAAATCTATGTTATCAGGCCCGTAGCAGCATAATGAGTGGATTCAGGTACGATGATTCTAAGTGAAATAAGTCACACAGAAAAAGAAACATCATAAGATATCCCTAATACACGGAATGTAAACTTGGCTACCCAGGAAATGAATTACAAAACAGAACAGGGTCTCAAATGTAGAACCAACTTATGCTTGCTAAAGGGGAAAGGTGAGTTGGTGTGCTGCATAAAACAAGAGATTGAAATTAACACAGATACCGTTCAATAAGCCAAATATGTAATAGACTAGAGCTACTCCTTGCTCAACGAAGTGGACTCAACACCACATATTAAACGCCTAAGAATATACCTGACTAGTAAGAATCTTAAAACCTATGGATTTATATGTCTCCGAAAGAGAATCAAGCGTGTGTACAGCGGCATAAACGCAGCAGTGATAGGATTGGTGAGGTTCGGTGAGCAAATGCAGACCCTTTGAAGTCATATTGCATGGTACCCATTCCATGGTTCTCAACTCTCCAGGTTTAAGGGATTCTTCCTTCAGCTAAAACATGCATGTGGAACCCAGAGTATGATCCACCGTGTGATCGGGAAACGTGTTCAAATGTGTCTCAGTTTTCATCCCCTGGTAATCGGGTGCAACATTCCAGACGCTTTACTAACACTCTCCCCCACTTGGAGAGTCAGTGCCTTTAACCTCCTGTTTGGCCCACTTTGCAATTTCTGCGGAAAATGAACAGGAATAGGGAGAACCAATGAGAGACTAGCAGGGGGTGTCTGGACGGGCAAATTTAACTCTCATTTCCCACCAGGAAGAGGAATTAACCAAAGGCTCAGCGAGCCATGCCGGAACCACACTAGGGCCTGAAGCAATCCTGCGGTGTTGCGGCCAGCTCACAAGAAAGCGAGTTGAAGAAAGGAGCTCAGGGGCAATGTAATTCACAAACCGGCAGAGTTATAAATGACAGCTATCGTCCAAAAATATATTGAAGTAAGGCTGCCAAGAGGACTTGAAAGCGGGGCAGAATTGCAGGAAACCGATTTCAGGAGGTAGACTGGAATTGCATGTAAAGCATAGGAAAAGAGGCAGAACGTCCACAATGATGCACTTGGCCAAAAAGGGCGTCTGCGTTTTTTCCTGAATATACTCAGGAAAAAACGCATACGCCCTTTTTGGCCAACCAAGCAAGCTTGCAAAGGAAATCTGCACTACAATGAAGTCTCACTGCCCCCCGGTCAAAAGGGCCATCTGAAAAAAGTGTAAAATCCAAAAAGGCAGGACAGGCCAAGGAGAACTGGGAGCCTTGTTATGCTGATGGGCGGGATGTAAATTGCCAACAGCCACTCTGGAGAAGTGTATGGTGTTTCCTGAAACATCTAAGAAACAGAGCAACACAGCCTAAGGCACTTCCACTTATGGTCCTATAGATTAGGGAAATTAAAATCAAAAAGACACAGACACCGCAATGTTTGGGACGGCTCTGTTTACAAGAACCTCGTTTACAATACAAGTTCAATATCACAGAAAGCGAAAAATGGATAAAGAAGTTGTGGTACTTACGTACAATGCAATATCACTCAGCAATGAAATCTATGTCATCAGGCCAGTAGCAGCATAATGAGTGGATTCAGGTACGATGATTCTAAGTGAAATAAGTCACACAGAAAAAGAAACATCATAAGATATCACTAATACACGGAATGTAAACTTGGTTACACAGGAACTGAATTACAAAACAGAATAGGGTCTCAAATGTAGAACACCAACTTATGCTTGCTTAAGGGGAAAGGTGAGTTGGGGTGCTGCATAAAACCAGAGATAGAAATTAGCACAGATACCTTTCCATAAGCCAAATATGTAATAGGCAAGAGCTACTGCTTGCTCAACGAAGTGGACTCAACACCCCATATTAAACGCCTAAGAATATACCTGACTAGTAAGAATCTTAAAACCTATGGATTTATATGTCTCTGAAAGAGAATCAAGCATGTGTACAGCGGCATAAATGCAACAGTGATAGGATTGGTGAGGTTCGGTGAGCAAATGCAGACCCTTTGAAGTCATATTGCAGGGTTCCCATTCCATGGTTCTCAACTCTTCAGGTTTAAGGGATTCTTCCTTCAGCTAAAACATGCATGTGGAACCCAGAGTATGATCCAACGTGTGATCGGGAAACGTGTTCAAATATGTCTCAGTTTTCATCCCCTGGTACTCGGGTGCAACATTCCAGACGCTTTACTAACACTCTCCCCACTTGGAGAGTCAGTGCCTTTAACCTCCTGTTTGGCCCAGTTTGCAATTTCTGTGGAAAATGAACAGGAATAGGGAGAACAAATGAGAGACTAGCTGGAGGAGTCTGGACGGGCAAATTTAACTCTCATTTCCCAACAGGAAGAGGAATTAACCAAAGGCTCAGCGTGCCATGCCGGAACCACACTAGGGCCTGAAGCAATCCTGCGGTGTTGCGGCCAGCTCACAAGAAAGCGAGTTGAAGAAAGGAGCTCAGGGGCCCTGTAATTCACACACCTGCAGAGTTCTAAATGACAGCTATCGTCCAAAAATATATTGAAGTAAGGCTGCCAAGAGGACTTGAAAGCGGGGCAGAATTGCAGGAAACCGATTTCAGGAGGTAGACTGGAATTGCATGTAAAGCATAGGAAAAGAGGCAGAACGTCCACAATGATGCACTTGGCCAAAAAGGGCGTATGCGTTTTTTCCTGAATATATTCAGGAAAAAACCCATACGCCCTTTTTGGCCAACCAAGCAAGTTTGCAAAGGAAATCTGCACTACAATGAAGTCTCACTGCTCCCAGGTCAAAAGGGCCATCTGAAAAAAGAGTAAAATCCAGAAAGGCAGGACAGGCCATGGAGAACTGGTAGTTTTGTTATGCTGATGGGCGTGATGTAAATTGCCAACAGCCACTCTGGAGAAGTGTATGGTGTTTCCTGAAACATCTAAAAAACAAAGCAACAGAGCCTAGGGCACTTCCACTTATGGTGCTATAGCTTAGGGAAATTAAAATCAAAAAGACACGGCTACCCCAAAGTTTGGGACGGCTCTGTTTACAAGAACCTCGTTTACGGTACAAGTTCAATATCGCAGAAAGCGAAAAATGGATAAAGAAGTTGTGGTACTTACGTACAATGCAATATCACTCAGCAATGAAATCTATCTCATCAGGCCAGTAGCAGCATAATGAGTGGATTGAGGTACGATGATTCTAAGTGAAATAAGTCACACAGAAAAAGAAACATCATAAGATATCACTAATACACAGAATGTAAACTTGGCTACACAGGAACTGAATTACAAAACAGAATAGGGTCTCAAATGTAGAAAACCTACTTATGCTTGCTTAAGGGGAAAGGTGAGTTGGGGTGCTGCATAAAACCAGAGATTGAAATTAGCACAGATACCTTTCCATAAGACAAATATGTAATAGAAAAGAGCTACTCCCTGCTCAACGAAGTGGACTCAACACCCCATATTAAACGCCTAAGAATATACCTGACTAGTAAGAATCTTAAAACCTATGGATTGATATGTCTCCGAAAGAGAATCAAGCGTGTGTACAGCGGCATAAACGCAGCAGTGAAAGGATTGGTGAGGTTCGGTGAGCAAATGCAGACCCTTTGAAGTCATATTGCAGGGTTCCCATTCCATGGTTCTCAACTCTTCAGGTTTAAGGGATTCTTCCTTCAGCTAAAACATGCATGTGGAACCCAGAGTATGATCCAACGTGTGATCGGGAAACGTGTTCAAATATGTCTCAGTTTTCATCCCCTGGTACTCGGGTGCAACATTCCAGACGCTTTACTAACACTCTCCCCACTTGGAGAGTCAGTGCCTTTAACCTCCTGTTTGGCCCAGTTTGCAATTTCTGTGGAAAATGAACAGGAATAGGGAGAACAAATGAGAGACTAGCTGGAGGAGTCTGGACGGGCTAATTTAACTCTCATTTCCCACCAGGAAGAGGAATTAACCAAAGGCTCAGCGTGCCATGCCGGAACCACACTAGGGCCTGAAGCAATCCTGCGGTGTTGTGGCCAGCTCACAAGAAAGCGAGTTGAAGAAAGGAACTCAGGGGCCCTGTAATTCACAAACTTGCAGAGTTATAAATGACAGCTATCGTCCAAAAATATATTGAAGTAAGGCTGCCAAGAGCACTTGAAAGCGGGGCAGAATTGCAGGAAACCGATTTCAGGAGGTAGACTGGAATTGCATGTAAAGCATAGGAAAAGAGGCAGAACGTCCTCAATGATGCACTTGGCCAAAAAGGGCGTATGCGTTTTTTCCTGAATATACTCAGGACAAAACGCAGACACCCTTTTTGGCCCACCAAGCAAGCTTGCAAAGGAAATCTGCACTACAATGAAGTCTCACTGCCCCCCGTTCAAAAGGGCCATCTGAAAAAAGTGTAAAAT
This sequence comes from Pseudorca crassidens, assembly GCF_039906515.1. NCBI lineage: Eukaryota > Metazoa > Chordata > Mammalia > Artiodactyla > Delphinidae > Pseudorca > Pseudorca crassidens. The sequence continues at coordinate 1,176,130 of NW_027135942.1, forward strand.
CCAGAAAGGCAGGACAGGCCATGGAGAACTGGGAGCCTTCTTATGCTGACGGGCGGGATGTAAATTGCCAACAGCCACTCTGGAGAAGTGTATGGTGTTTCCTGAAACATCTAAAAAACAAGCAAAAGAGCCTAGGGCACTTCCACTTATGGTCCTATAGATAAGGGAAATTAAAATAAAAAAGACACAGCCACCCCAAAGTTTGGGACAGCTCTGTTTACAAGAACCTTGTTTACGGTACAAGTTCAATATCGCAGAAAGCGAAAAATGGATAAAGAAGTTGTGGTACTTACGTACAATGCAATATCACTCAGCAATGAAATCATATTGCAGGGTACCCACTCCATGGTTCTCAACTCTCCAGGTTTAAGGGATTCTTCCTTCAGCTAAAACATGCATGTGGAACCCAGAGTATGATCCACCGTGTGATCGGGAAATGTGTTCAAATGTGTCTCAGATTTCGTCCCCTGGTACTCGGGTGCAACATTCCAGACGCTTTACTAACACTCTCCCCACTTGCAGAGTCAGTGCCTTTAATCTGCTGTTGGGCCCAGTTTGCAATTTCGGCGGAAAATGAACAGGAATAGGGAGAACCAATGAGAGACTAGCTGGAGGTGTCTGGATGGGCAAATTTAACTCTCATTTCTCACCAGGAAGAGGAATTAATGTAAGGCTCAGCATGCCATGCCAGTATCACACTAGGGCCTGAAGCAATCCTGCAGTGTTGCGGCCAGCTCACAAGAAAGCGACTTGAAGAAAGGAGCTCAGGGGCACTGTAATTCACAAAACTGCAGAGATATAAATGACAGCTATCGTCCAAAAATATATTGAAGTAAGGCTGCCAAGAGGACTTGAAAGCGGGGCAGAATTGCAGGAAACCGATTTCCGGAGGTAGACTGGAATTGCATGTAAAGCATAGGAAAAGAGGCAGAACGTCCACAATGATGCACTTGGCCAAAAAGGGCGTATTCTTTTTTTCCTGAATATGTTCAGGAAAAAACGCATACGCACTTTTTGGCCAACCAAGCAAGCTTGCAAAGGAAATCTGCACTACAATGAAGTTTCACTGCCCCCCGGTCAAAAGGGCCATCTGAAAAAAGTGTAAAATCCAGAAAGGCAGGACAGACCATGGAGAACTGGGAGCCTACTTAGGCTGATGGGCGGGATGTAAATTGCCAACAGCCACTCTGGAGAAGTGTATGGTGTTTCCTGAAACATCTAAAAAACAAAGCAACAGAGCCTAGGGCACTTCCACTTATGGTCTTATAGATTAGGGAAATTAAAATCAAAAAGACACAGCCACCCCAAAGTTTGGGACGGCTCTGTTTACAAGAACCTCGGTTACGGTACAAGTTCAATATCGCAGAAAGCGAAAAATGGATAAAGAAGTTGTGGTACTTACGTACAATGCAATATCACTCAGCAATGAAATCTATGTCATCAGGCCAGTAGCAGCATAATGAGTGGATTCAGGTACGATGATTCTAAATGAAATAAGTCACACAGAAAAAGAAACATCATAAGATATCACTAATACACGGAATGTAAACTTGCCTACACAGGAACTGAATTACAAAACAGAATAGGGTCTCAAATGTAGAAAACCAACTTATGCTTGCTTAAGGGGAAAGGTGAGTTGGGGTGCTGCATAAAACCAGAGATTGAAATTAGCACAGATACCTTTCCATAAGCCAAATATGTAATAGACAAGAGCTACTGCTTGCTCAACGAAGTGGACTCTACACCCCATATTAAACGCCTAAAAATATACCTGACTAGTAAGAATCTTAAAACCTATGGATTGATATGTCTACGAAAGAGAATCAAGCGTGTGTACAGCAGCATAAACGCAGCAGTGATAGGATTGGTGAGGTTCGGTGAGCAAATGCAGACCCTTTGAAGTCATATTGCATGGTACCCATTCCATGGTTCTCAACTCTCCACGTTTAAGGGATTCTTCCTTCAGCTAAAACATGCATGTGGAACCCAGAGGATGATCCACCGTGTGATCGGGAAACGTGTTCAAATGTGTCTCAGTTTTCGTCCCCTGGTACTCGGGTGCAACATTCCAGATGCTTTACTAATACTCTCCCCACTTGGAGAGTCAGTGCCTTTAACCTCCTGTTTGGCCCAGTTTGCAATTTCTTTGGAAAATGAACAGGAATAGGGAGAACCAATGAGAGACTAGCTGGAGGTGTCTGGACGGGCAAATTTTACTCTCATTTCCCACCAGGAAGAGGAATTAACCAAAGGCTCAGCCTGCCATGCCGTAACCACACTAGGGCCTGAAGCAATCCTGCGGTGTTGCGGCCAGCTCACAAGAAAGCGAGTTGAAGAAAGGAGCTCAGGGGCACTGTAATTCACAAACCTGCAGAGTTATAAATGACAGCTATCGTCCAAAAATATATTGAAGTAAGGCTGCCAAGAGGACTTGAAAGCGGGGCAGAATTGCAGGAAACCGATTTCAGGAGGTAGACTGGAATTGCATGTAAAGCATAGGAAAAGAGGCAGAACGTCCACAATGATGCACTTGGCCAAAAAGGGCGTCTGCGTTTTTTCCTGAATATACTCAGGAAAAAACGCATACGCCCTTTTTGGCCAACCAAGCAAGCTTGCAAAGGAAATCTGCACTACAATGAAGTCTCACTGCCCCCCGGTCAAAAGGGCCATCTGAAAAAAGTGTAAAATCCAAAAAGGCAGGACAGGCCAAGGAGAACTGGGAGCCTTGTTATGCTGATGGGCGGGATGTAAATTGCCAACAGCCACTCTGGAGAAGTGTATGGTGTTTCCTGAAACATCTAAGAAACAGAGCAACACAGCCTAAGGCACTTCCACTTATGGTCCTATAGATTAGGGAAATTAAAATCAAAAAGACACAGACACCGCAATGTTTGGGACGGCTCTGTTTACAAGAACCTCGTTTACAATACAAGTTCAATATCACAGAAAGCGAAAAATGGATAAAGAAGTTGTGGTACTTACGTACAATGCAATATCACTCAGCAATGAAATCTATGTCATCAGGCCAGTAGCAGCATAATGAGTGGATTCAGGTACGATGATTCTAAGTGAAATAAGTCACACAGAAAAAGAAACATCATAAGATATCACTAATACACGGAATGTAAACTTGGTTACACAGGAACTGAATTACAAAACAGAATAGGGTCTCAAATGTAGAACACCAACTTATGCTTGCTTAAGGGGAAAGGTGAGTTGGGGTGCTGCATAAAACCAGAGATAGAAATTAGCACAGATACCTTTCCATAAGCCAAATATGTAATAGGCAAGAGCTACTGCTTGCTCAACGAAGTGGACTCAACACCCCATATTAAACGCCTAAGAATATACCTGACTAGTAAGAATCTTAAAACCTATGGATTTATATGTCTCTGAAAGAGAATCAAGCATGTGTACAGCGGCATAAATGCAACAGTGATAGGATTGGTGAGGTTCGGTGAGCAAATGCAGACCCTTTGAAGTCATATTGCAGGGTTCCCATTCCATGGTTCTCAACTCTTCAGGTTTAAGGGATTCTTCCTTCAGCTAAAACATGCATGTGGAACCCAGAGTATGATCCAACGTGTGATCGGGAAACGTGTTCAAATATGTCTCAGTTTTCATCCCCTGGTACTCGGGTGCAACATTCCAGACGCTTTACTAACACTCTCCCCACTTGGAGAGTCAGTGCCTTTAACCTCCTGTTTGGCCCAGTTTGCAATTTCTGTGGAAAATGAACAGGAATAGGGAGAACAAATGAGAGACTAGCTGGAGGAGTCTGGACGGGCAAATTTAACTCTCATTTCCCACCAGGAAGAGGAATTAACCAAAGGCTCAGCGTGCCATGCCGGAACCACACTAGGGCCTGAAGCAATCCTGCGGTGTTGCGGCCAGCTCACAAGAAAGCGAGTTGAAGAAAGGAACTCAGGGGCCCTGTAATTCACAAACCTGCAGAGTTATAAATGACAGCTATCGTCCAAAAATATATTGAAGTAAGGCTGCCAAGAGGACTTGAAAGGGGGGCAGAATTGCAGGAAACCGATTTCAGGAGGTAGACTGGAATTGCATGTAAAGCATAGGAAAAGAGGCAGAACGTCCTCAATGATGCACTTCGCCAAAAAGGGTGTATGCGTTTTTTCCTGAATATACTCAGGAAAAAACGCAGACACACTTTTTGGCCCACCAAGCAAGCTTGCAAAGGAAATCTGCACTACAATGAAGTCTCACTGCCCCCAGGTCAAAAGGGCCATCTGAAAAAAGTGTAAAATCCAGAAAGGCAGGACAGGCCATGGAGAACTGGGAGCCTTATTATGCTGATGGGCGGGATATAAATTGCCAACAGCCACTCTGGAGAAGTGTATGGTGTTTCCTGAAACATCTAAATAACAAGCAACAGAGCCTAGGGCACTTCCACTTATGGTCCTATAGATTAGGGAAATTAAAATCAAAAACACAGCCACCCCAAAGTTTGGGACAGCTCTGTTTACAAGAACCTCGTTTACGGTACAAGTTCAATATCGCAGAAAGCGAAAAATGGATAAAGAAGTTGTGGTACTTACGTACAATGCAATATCACTCAGCAATGAAATCTATGTCATCAGGCCAGTAGCAGCATAATGAGTGGATTCAGGTACGATGATTCTAAGTGAAATAAGTCACACAGAAAAAGAAACATCATAAGGTATCACTAATACACGGAATGTAAACTTGGCTACACAGGAACTGAATTACAAAACAGAACAGGGTCTCAAATGTAGAAAACCAACTTATGCTTGCTTAAGGGGAAAGGTGAGTTGGGGTGCTGCAGAAAACCAGAGATTGAAATTAACACAGATAGCTTTCCATAAGACAAATATGTAATAGACAAGAGCTACTCCTTGCTCAACGAAGCGGACTCAACACCCCATATTAAACGCCTAAGAATATACCTGACTAGTAAGAATCTTAAAACCTATGGATTTATATGTCTCCGAAAGAGAATCAAGCGTGTGTACAGCGGCATAAAGGCAGCAGTGAAAGGATTGGTGAGGTTCGGTGAGCAAATGAAGACCGTTTGAAGTCATATTGCATGGTACCCACTCCATGGTTCTCAACTCTCCAGGTTTAAGGGATTCTTCCTTCAGCTAAAACATGCATGTGGAACCCAGAGTATAATCCACCGTGTGATCGGGAAACGTGTTCAAATGTGTCTCAGTTTTCGTCTCCTGGTACTCGGGTGCAACATTCCAGACGCTTTACTAACACTCTCCCCACTTGGAGAGTCAGTGCCTTTAACCTCCTGTTTGGCCCAGTTTGCAATTTCTGCAGAAAAGGAACAGGAATAGGCAGAACGAATGAGAGACTAGCTGGAGGTGTCTGGACGGGCAAATTTAACTCTCATTTCCCACCAGGAAGAGGAATTAACCAAAGGCTCAGCGAGCCATGCCGGAACCACACTAGGGCCTGAAGCAATCCTGCGGTGTTGCGGCCAGCTCACAAGAAAGCGAGTTGAAGAAAGGAGCTCAGGGGCCCTGTAATTCACACACCTGCAGAGTTCTAAATGACAGCTATCGTCCAAAAATATATTGAAGTAAGGCTGCCAAGAGGACTTGAAAGCGGGGCAGAATTGCAGGAAACCAATTTCAGGAGGTAGACTGGAATTGCATGTAAAGCATAGGAAAAGAGGCAGAACGTCCACAATGATGCACTTGGCCAAAAAGGGCGTATGCGTTTTTTCCTGAATATATTCAGGAAAAAACCCATACGCCCTTTTTGGCCCACCAAGCAAGCTTGCAAAGGAAATCTGCACTACAATGAAGTCTCACTGCTCCCAGGTCAAAAGGGCCATCTGAAAAAAGAGTAAAATCCAGAAAGGCAGGACAGGCCATGGAGAACTGGTAGTTTTGTTATGCTGATGGGCGTGATGTAAATTGCCAACAGCCACTCTGGAGAAGTGTATGGTGTTTCCTGAAACATCTAAAAAACAAAGCAACAGAGCCTAGGGCACTTCCACTTATGGTGCTATAGCTTAGGGAAATTAAAATCAAAAAGACACGGCTACCCCAAAGTTTGGGACGGCTCTGTTTACAAGAACCTCGTTTACGGTACAAGTTCAATATCGCAGAAAGCGAAAAATGGATAAAGAAGTTGTGGTACTTACGTACAATGCAATATCACTCAGCAATGAAATCTATCTCATCAGGCCAGTAGCAGCATAATGAGTGGATTGAGGTACGATGATTCTAAGTGAAATAAGTCACACAGAAAAAGAAACATCATAAGATATCACTAATACACAGAATGTAAACTTGGCTACACAGGAACTGAATTACAAAACAGAATAGGGTCTCAAATGTAGAAAACCAACTTATGCTTGCTTAAGGGGAAAGGTGAGTTGGGGTGCTGCATAAAACCAGAGATTGAAATTAGCACAGATACCTTTCCATAAGACAAATATGTAATAGAAAAGAGCTACTCCCTGCTCAACGAAGTGGACTCAACACCCCATATTAAACGCCTAAGAATATACCTGACTAGTAAGAATCTTAAAACCTATGGATTGATATGTCTCCGAAAGAGAATCAAGCGTGTGTACAGCGGCATAAACGCAGCAGTGAAAGGATTGGTGAGGTTCGGTGAGCAAATGCAGACCCTTTGAAGTCATATTGCAGGGTTCCCATTCCATGGTTCTCAACTCTTCAGGTTTAAGGGATTCTTCCTTCAGCTAAAACATGCATGTGGAACCCAGAGTATGATCCAACGTGTGATCGGGAAACGTGTTCAAATATGTCTCAGTTTTCATCCCCTGGTACTCGGGTGCAACATTCCAGACGCTTTACTAACACTCTCCCCACTTGGAGAGTCAGTGCCTTTAACCTCCTGTTTGGCCCAGTTTGCAATTTCTGCGGAAAATGAACAGGAATAGGGAGAACAAATGAGAGACTAGCTGGAGGAGTCTGGACGGGCTAATTTAACTCTCATTTCCCACCAGGAAGAGGAATTAACCAAAGGCTCAGCGTGCCATGCCGGAACCACACTAGGGCCTGAAGCAATCCTGCGGTGTTGTGGCCAGCTCACAAGAAAGCGAGTTGAAGAAAGGAACTCAGGGGCCCTGTAATTCACAAACCTGCAGAGTTATAAATGACAGCTATCGTCCAAAAATATATTGAAGTAAGGCTGCCAAGAGGACTTGAAAGCGGGGCAGAATTGCAGGAAACCGATTTCAGGAGGTAGACTGGAATTGCATGTAAAGCATAGGAAAAGAGGCAGAACGTCCTCAATGATGCACTTGGCCAAAAAGGGCGTATGCGTTTTTTCCTGAATATACTCAGGACAAAACGCAGACACCCTTTTTGGCCCACCAAGCAAGCTTGCAAAGGAAATCTGCACTACAATGAAGTCTCACTGCCCCCCGTTCAAAAGGGCCATCTGAAAAAAGTGTAAAATCCAGAAAGGCAGGACAGGCCATGGAGAACTGGGAGCCTTCTTATGCTGACGGGCGGGATGTAAATTGCCAACAGCCACTCTGGAGAAGTGTATGGTGTTTCCTGAAACATCTAAAAAACAAGCAAAAGAGCCTAGGGCACTTCCACTTATGGTCCTATAGATAAGGGAAATTAAAATAAAAAAGACACAGCCACCCCAAAGTTTGGGACAGCTCTGTTTACAAGAACCTTGTTTACGGTACAAGTTCAATATCGCAGAAAGCGAAAAATGGATAAAGAAGTTGTGGTACTTACGTACAATGCAATATCACTCAGCAATGAAATCATATTGCAGGGTACCCACTCCATGGTTCTCAACTCTCCAGGTTTAAGGGATTCTTCCTTCAGCTAAAACATGCATGTGGAACCCAGAGTATGATCCACCGTGTGATCGGGAAATGTGTTCAAATGTGTCTCAGATTTCGTCCCCTGGTACTCGGGTGCAACATTCCAGACGCTTTACTAACACTCTCCCCACTTGCAGAGTCAGTGCCTTTAATCTGCTGTTGGGCCCAGTTTGCAATTTCGGCGGAAAATGAACAGGAATAGGGAGAACCAATGAGAGACTAGCTGGAGGTGTCTGGATGGGCAAATTTAACTCTCATTTCTCACCAGGAAGAGGAATTAACGTAAGGCTCAGCATGCCATGCCAGTATCACACTAGGGCCTGAAGCAATCCTGCAGTGTTGCGGCCAGCTCACAAGAAAGCGAGTTGAAGAAAGGAGCTCAGGGGCACTGTAATTCACAAAACTGCAGAGATATAAATGACAGCTATCGTCCAAAAATATATTGAAGTAAGGCTGCCAAGAGGACTTGAAAGCGGGGCAGAATTGCAGGAAACCGATTTCAGGAGGTAGACTGGAATTGCATGTAAAGCATAGGAAAAGAGGCAGAACGTCCACAATGATGCACTTGGCCAAAAAGGGCGTATGCGTTTTTTCCTGAATATATTCAGGAAAAAACGCATACGCCCTTTTTGGCCACCCAAGCATGCTTGCAAAGAAATCTGCAATACAATGAAGTCTCACTGCCCCCCGGTCAAAAGGGCCATCTGAAAAAAGTGTAAAATCCAGAAAGGCAGGACAGGCCATGGAGAACTGGGAGCCTTGTTATGCTGATGGTCAGGATGTAAATTGCCAACAGCCACTCTGGAGAAGTGTATGGTGGTTCCTGAAATATCTAAAAAACAAAGCAACACAGCCTAGGGCACTTCCACTTATGGTCCTATAGCTTAGGGAAATTAAAATCAAAAAGACACAGCCACCCCAATGTTTGGGACGGCTCTGTTTACAAGAACCTCATTTACGGTACAAGTTCAATATCGCAGAAGGCGAAAAATGGATAAAGAAGTTGTGGTACTTACGTACAATGCAATATCACTCAACAATGAAATGTATGTCATCAGACCAGTAGCAGCATAATGAGTGGATTCAGGTACGATGATTCTAAGTGAAATAAGTCACACAGAAAAAGAAACATCATAAGATATCACTAATACACAGAATGTAAACTTCTCTACATAGGAACTGAATTACAAAACAGAATAGGGTCTCAAATGTAGAAAGCCAACTTATGCTTGCTTAAGGGGAAAGGTGAGTTGGGGTGCTGCATAAAACCAGAGATTGAAATTAACACAGATACCTTTCCATAAGAAAAATATATAATAGACAAGAGCTACTCCTTGCTCAAAGAAGTGGACTCAACACCCCATATTAAACGCCTAAGAATATGCCTGACTAGTAAGAATCTTAAAACCTATGGATATATATGTCTCCGAAAGAGAATCAAGCGTGTGTACAGCGGCATAAAAGCAGCAGTGATAGGATTGGTGAGGTTCGGTGAGCAAATGCAGACCCTTTGAAGTCATATTGCATGGTACCCATTCCATGGTTCTCAACTCTCCAGGTTTAAGGGATTCTTCCTTCAGCTAAAACATGCATGTGGAACCCAGAGTATGATCCACCGTGTGATCGGGAAACGTGTTCAAATGTGTCTCAGATTTCGTCCCCTGGTACTCGGGTGCAACATTCCAGACACTTTACTAACACTCTCCCCACTTGGAGAGTCAGTGCCTTTAACCTCCTATTTGGCCCAATTTGCAAATTCTGCTGAAGATGAACAGGAATAGGGAGAACCAATGAGAGACTAGCTGGAGGTGTCTGGATGGTCAAATTTAACTCTCATTTCCCACCAGGAAGAGGAATTAACCAAACCTCAGCCTGCCGTGCCAGAACGACATTAGGGCCTGAAGCAATCCTGCGGTGTTGCGGCCAGCTCCGAAGAAAGCGAGTTGAAGAAAGGAGCTCAGGGGCACTGTAATTCACAAACCTGCAGAGTTATAAATGACAGCTATCGTCCAAAAATATATTGAAGTAAGGCTGCCAAGAGGACTTGAAAGCGGGGCAGAATTGCAGGAAACCGATTTCCGGAGGTAGACTGGAATTGCATGTAAAGCATAGGAAAAGAGGCAGAACGTCCACAATGATGCACTTGGCCAAAAAGGGCATATTCTTTTTTTCCTGAATATGTTCAGGAAAAAACGCATACGCACTTTTTGGCCAACCAAGCAAGCTTGCAAAGGAAATCTGCACTACAATGAAGTCTCACTGCCCCCCGGTCAAAAGGGCCATCTGAAAAAAGTGTAAAATCCAGAAAAGCAGGACAGACCATGGAGAACTGGGAGCCTACTTAGGCTGATGGGCGGGATGTAAATTGCCAACAGCCACTCTGGAGAAGTGTATGGTGTTTCCTGAAACATCTAAAAAACAAAGCAACAGAGCCTAGGGCACTTCCACTTATGGTCTTATAGATTAGGGAAATTAAAATCAAAAAGACACAGCCACCCCAAAGTTTGGGACGGCTCTGTTTACAAGAACCTCGGTTACGGTACAAGTTCAATATCGCAGAAAGCGAAAAATGGATAAAGAAGTTGTGGTACTTACGTACAATGCAATATCACTCAGCAATGAAATCTATGTCATCAGGCCAGTAGCAGCATAATGAGTGGATTCAGGTACGATGATTCTAAATGAAATAAGTCACACAGAAAAAGAAACATCATAAGATATCACTAATACACGGAATGTAAACTTGCCTACACAGGAACTGAATTACAAAACAGAATAGGGTCTCAAATGTAGAAAACCAACTTATGCTTGCTTAAGGGGAAAGGTGAGTTGGGGTGCTGCATAAAACCAGAGATTGAAATTAGCACAGATACCTTTCCATAAGCCAAATATGTAATAGACAAGAGCTACTGCTTGCTCAACGAAGTGGACTCTACACCCCATATTAAACGCCTAAAAATATACCTGACTAGTAAGAATCTTAAAACCTATGGATTGATATGTCTACGAAAGAGAATCAAGCGTGTGTACAGCAGCATAAACGCAGCAGTGATAGGATTGGTGAGGTTCGGTGAGCAAATGCAGACCCTTTGAAGTCATATTGCATGGTACCCATTCCATGGTTCTCAACTCTCCACGTTTAAGGGATTCTTCCTTCAGCTAAAACATGCATGTGGAACCCAGAGGATGATCCACCGTGTGATCGGGAAACGTGTTCAAATGTGTCTCAGTTTTCGTCCCCTGGTACTCGGGTGCAACATTCCAGATGCTTTACTAATACTCTCCCCACTTGGAGAGTCAGTGCCTTTAACCTCCTGTTTGGCCCAGTTTGCAATTTCTTCGGAAAATGAACAGGAATAGGGAGAACCAATGAGAGACTAGCTGGAGGTGTCTGGACGGGCAAATTTTACTCTCATTTCCAACCAGGAAGAGGAATTAACCAAAGGCTCAGCCTGCCGTGCCGGAACCACACTAGGGCCTGAAGCAATCCTGCGGTGTTGCGGCCAGCTCACAAGAAAGCGAGTTGAAGAAAGGAGCTCAGGGGCACTGTAATTCACAAACCTGCAGAGTTATAAATGACAGCTATCGTCCAAAAATATATTGAAGTAAGGCTGCCAAGAGGACTTGAAAGCGGGGCAGAATTGCAGGAAACCGATTTCAGGAGGTAGACTGGAATTGCATGTAAAGCATAGGAAAAGAGGCAGAACGTCCACAATGATGCACTTGGCCAAAAAGGACATATGCGTTTTTTCCTGAATATATTCAGGAAAAAACGCATACGCCCTTTTTGGCCAACCAAGCAAGCTTGCAAAGGAAATCTGCACTACAATGAAGTCTCACTGCCCCCCGGTCAAAAGGGCCATCTGAAAAAAGTGTAAAATCCAGAAAGTCAGGACAGGCCATGGAGAACTGGGAGCCTTGTTATGCTGATGGTCGTGATGTAAATTGCCAACAGCCACTCTGGAGAAGTGTATGGTGTTTCCTGAAACATCTAAAAAACAAAGCAACAGAGCCTAGGGCACTTCCACTTATGGTCCTATAGATTAGGGAAATTAAAATCAAAAAGACACAGCCACCCCAAAGTTTGGAACAGCTCTGTTTACAAGAACCTCGTTTACGGTACAAGTTCAATATCGCAGAAAGCGAAAAATGGATAAAGAAGTTGTGGTACTTACGTACAATGCAATATCACTCAGCAATGAAATCTATGTCATCAGGCCAGTAGCAGCATAATGAGTGGATTCAGGTACGATGATTCTAAGTGAAATAATTCACACAGAAAAAGAAACATCATAAGATATCACTAATACACGGAATGTAAACTTGCCTACACAGGAACTGAATTACAAAACAGAATAGGGTCTCAAATGTAGAAAACCAACTTATGCTTGCTTAAGGGGAAAGGTGAGTTGGGGTGCTGCATAAAACCAGAGATTGAAATTAGCACAGATACCTTTCCATAAGCCAAATATGTAATAGACAAGAGCTACTGCTTGCTCAACGAAGTGGACTCAACACCACATATTAAACGCCTAAGAATATACCTGACTAGTAAGAATCTTAAAACCTATGGATTTATATGTCTCAGAAAGAGAATCAAGCGTGTGTACAGCGGCATAAACACAGCAGTGATAGGATTGGTGAGGTTCGGTGAGCAAATGCAGACCCTTTGAAGTCATATTGCAATGTACCCATTCCATGGTTCTCAACTCTCCAGGTATAAGGGATTCTTCCTTCAGCTAAAACATGCATGTGGAACCCAGAGTATGATCCACCGTGTGATCGGGAAACGTGTTCAAATGTGTCTCAGTTTTCGTCCCCTGGTACTCGGGTAAACATTCCAGACGCTTTACTAACACTCTCCCCCCTTGGAGAGTCAGTGCCTTTAACGTCCTGTTTGGCCCAGTTTGCAATTTCTGCGGAAAATGAACAGGAATAGGGAGAACCAATGAGAGAGTAGCCCGAGCTGTCTGGACGGGCAAATTTAACTCTCATTTCCCACCAGGAAGAGAAATTAACCAAAGGCTCAGCGAGCCATGCCGAAATCACACTAGGGCCTGAAGCAATCCTGCGGTGTTGCGGCCAGCTCAGAAGAAAGCGAGTTGAAGAAAGGAGCTCAGGGGCACTGTAATTCACAAACCTGCAGAGTTATAAATGACAGCTATCGTCCAAAAATATATTGAAGTAAGGCTGCCAAGAGGACTTGAAAGCGGGGCAGAATTGCAGGAAACCGATTTCCGGAGGTAGACTGGAATTGCATGTAAAGCATAGGAAAAGAGGCAGAACATCCACAATGATGCACTTGGCCAAAAAGGGCGTATGCGTTTTTTCCTGAATATGTTCAGGAAAAAACGCATACGCACTTTTTGGCCAACCAAGCAAGCTTGCAAAGGAAATCTGCACTACAATGAAGTCTCACTGCCCCCCGGTCAAAAGGGCCATCTGAAAAAAGTGTAAAATCCAGAAAGGCAGGACAGACCATGGAGAACTGGGAGCCTACTTAGGCTGATGGGCGGGATGTAAATTGCCAACAGCCACTCTGGAGAAGTGTATGGTGTTTCCTGAAACATCTAAAAAACAAAGCAACAGAGCCTAGGGCACTTCCACTTATGGTCTTATAGATTAGGGAAATTAAAATCAAAAAGACACAGCCACCCCAAAGTTTGGGACGGCTCTGTTTACAAGAACCTCGGTTACGGTACAAGTTCAATATCGCAGAAAGCGAAAAATGGATAAAGAAGTTGTGGTACTTACGTACAATGCAATATCACTCAGCAATGAAATCTATGTCATCAGGCCAGTAGCAGCATAATGAGTGGATTCAGGTACGATGATTCTAAATGAAATAAGTCACACAGAAAAAGAAACATCATAAGATATCACTAATACACGGAATGTAAACTTGCCTACACAGGAACTGAATTACAAAACAGAATAGGGTCTCAAATGTAGAAAACCAACTTATGCTTGCTTAAGGGGAAAGGTGAGTTGGGGTGCTGCATAAAACCAGAGATTGAAATTAGCACAGATACCTTTCCATAAGCCAAATATGTAATAGACAAGAGCTACTGCTTGCTCAACGAAGTGGACTCTACACCCCATATTAAACGCCTAAAAATATACCTGACTAGTAAGAATCTTAAAACCTATGGATTGATATGTCTACGAAAGAGAATCAAGCGTGTGTACAGCAGCATAAACGCAGCAGTGATAGGATTGGTGAGGTTCGGTGAGCAAATGCAGACCCTTTGAAGTCATATTGCATGGTACCCATTCCATGGTTCTCAACTCTCCACGTTTAAGGGATTCTTCCTTCAGCTAAAACATGCATGTGGAACCCAGAGGATGATCCACCGTGTGATCGGGAAACGTGTTCAAATGTGTCTCAGTTTTCGTCCCCTGGTACTCGGGTGCAACATTCCAGATGCTTTACTAATACTCTCCCCACTTGGAGAGTCAGTGCCTTTAACCTCCTGTTTGGCCCAGTTTGCAATTTCTTCGGAAAATGAACAGGAATAGGGAGAACCAATGAGAGACTAGCTGGAGGTGTCTGGACGGGCAAATTTTACTCTCATTTCCCACCAGGAAGAGGAATTAACCAAAGGCTCAGCCTGCTGTGCCGGAACCACACTAGGGCCTGAAGCAATCCTGCGGTGTTGCGGCCAGCTCACAAGAAAGCGAGTTGAAGAAAGGAGCTCAGGGGCACTGTAATTCACAAACCTGCAGAGTTATAAATGACAGCTATCGTCCAAAAATATATTGAAGTAAGGCTGCCAAGAGGACTTGAAAGCGGGGCAGAATTGCAGGAAACCGATTTCAGGAGGTAGACTGGAATTGCATGTAAAGCATAGGAAAAGAGGCAGAACGTCCACAATGATGCACTTGGCCAAAAAGGACATATGCGTTTTTTCCTGAATATATTCAGGAAAAAACGCATACGCCCTTTTTGGCCAACCAAGCAAGCTTGCAAAGGAAATCTGCACTACAATGAAGTCTCACTGCCCCCCGGTCAAAAGGGCCATCTGAAAAAAGTGTAAAATCCAGAAAGGCAGGACAGGCCATGGAGAACTGGGAGCCTTCTTATGCTGATGGGCGGGATGTAAATTGCCAACAGCCACTCTGGAGAAGTGTATGGTGTTTCCTGAAACATCTAAAAACCAAAGCAACAGAGCCTAGGGCACTTCCACTTATGGTCCTATAGCTTAGGGAAATTAAAATCAAAAAGACACAGCCACCCCAAAGTTTGGAACAGCTCTGTTTACAAGAACCTCGTTTACGGTACAAGTTCAATATCGCAGAAAGCGAAAAATGGATAAAGAAGTTGTGGTACTTACGTACAATGCAATATCACTCAGCAATGAAATCTATGTCATCAGGCCAGTAGCAGCATAATGAGTGGATTCAGGTACGATGATTCTAAGTGAAATAAGTCACACAGAAAAAGAAACATCATAAGATATCACTAATACACGGAATGTAAACTTGGCTACACAGGAACTGAATTACAAAACAGAATAGGGTCTCAAATGTAGAAAACCAACTTATGCTTGCTTAAGGGGAAAGGTGAGTTGGGGTGCTGCATAAAACCAGAGATTGAAATTAGCACAGATACCTTTCCATAAGCCAAATATGTAATAGACAAGAGCTACTGCTTGCTCAACGAAGTAGACTCTACACCCCATATTAAACGCCTAAAAATATACCTGACTAGTAAGAATCTTAAAACCTATGGATTGATATGTCTCCGAAAGAGAATCAAGCGTGTGTACAGCAGCATAAACGCAGCAGTGATAGGATTGGTGAGGTTCGGTGAGCAAATGCAGACCCTTTGAAGTCATATTGCATGGTACCCATTCCATGGTTCTCAACTCTCCACGTTTAAGGGATTCTTCCTTCAGCTAAAACATGCATGTGGAACCCAGAGGATGATCCACCGTGTGATCGGGAAACGTGTTCAAATGTGTCTCAGTTTTCGTCCCCTGGTACTCGGGTGCAACATTCCAGATGCTTTACTAATACTCTCCCCACTTGGAGAGTCAGTGCCTTTAACCTCCTGTTTGGCCCAGTTTGCAATTTCTTCGGAAAATGAACAGGAATAGGGAGAACCAATGAGAGACTAGCTGGAGGTGTCTGGACGGGCAAATTTTACTCTCATTTCCCACCAGGAAGAGGAATTAACCAAAGGCTCAGCCTGCCGTGCCGGAACCACACTAGGGCCTGAAGCAATCCTGCGGTGTTGCGGCCAGCTCACAAGAAAGCGAGTTGAAGAAAGGAGCTCAGGGGCACTGTAATTCACAAACCTGCAGAGTTATAAATGACAGCTATCGTCCAAAAATATATTGAAGTAAGGCTGCCAAGAGGACTTGAAAGCGGGGCAGAATTGCAGGAAACCGATTTCAGGAGGTAGACTGGAATTGCATGTAAAGCATAGGAAAAGAGGCAGAACGTCCACAATGATGCACTTGGCCAAAAAGGGCGTATTCTTTTTTTCCTGAATATATTCAGGAAAAAACGCATACGCCCTTTTTGGCCAACCAAGCAAGCTTGCAAAGGAAATCTGCACTACAATGAAGTCTCACTGCCCCCCAGTCAAAAGGGACATCTGAAAAAAGTGTAAAATCCAGAAAGGCAGGACAGGCCATGGAGAACTGGGAGCCTTATTATGCATATGGGCGGGATGTAAATTGCCAACAGCCACTCTGGACAAGTGTATGGTGTTTCCTGAAACATCTGAAAAACAAAGCAACAGAGCCTAGGGCACTTCCATTTTTGGTCCTATAGATTAGTGAAATTAAAATCAAAAAGACACAGCCACCCCAAAGTTTGGAACGGCTCTGTTTACAAGAACCTCATTTACGGTTCAAGTTCAATATCGCAGAAAGCGAAAAATGGATAAAGATGTTCTGGTACTTACGTACAATGCAATATCACTCAGCAATGAAATCTATGTCATCAGGCCAGTAGCAGCATAATGAGTGGATTCAGGTATGATGATTCTAAGTGAAATAAGTCACACAGAAAAAGAAACATCATAAGATATCACTAATACACGGATTGTAAACTTGGCTACACAGGAACTGAATTACAAAACAGAATAGGGTCTCAAATGTAGAAAACCAACTTATGCTTGCTTAAGGGGAAAGGTGAGTTGGAGTGCTGCAGAAAACCAGAGATTGAAATTAGCACAGATACCTTTCCATAAGCCAAATATGTAATAGACAAGAGCTACTGCTTGCTCAACGAAGTGGACTCAACACCCCATATTAAACGCCTAAGAATATACCTGACTAGTAAGAATCTTAAAACCTATGGATTGATATGTTTCCGAAAGAGAATCAAGCGTGTGTACAGCGGCATAAACGCAGCAGTGATAGGATTGGTGAGGTTCGGTGAGCAAATGCAGACCCTTGGAAGTCATATTGCATGGTACCCATTCCATGGGTCTCAACTCTCCAGGTTTAAGGGATTCTTCCTTCAGCTAAAACATGCATGTGGAACCCAGAGTATGATCCACCGTGTGATCGGGAAACGTGTTCAAATGTGTCTCACATTTCGTCCCCTGGTACTCGGGTGCAACATTCCAGACACTTTACTAACACTCTCCCCACTTGGAGAGTCAGTGCCTTTAACCTCCTATTTGGCGCAACTTGCAAATTCTGCGGAAAATGAACAGGAATAGGGAGAACCAATGAGAGACTAGCTGGAGGTGTCTGGAAGGGCAAATTTAACTCTCATTGCCCACCAGGAAGAGGAATTAACCAAAGGCTCAGCCTGCCATGCCGGAACGACACTAGGGCCTGAAGCAATCATGCGGTGTTGCGGCCAGCTCACAAGAAAGCGAGTTGAAGAAAGGAGCTCAGGGACACTGTAATTCACAAACCTGCAGAGTTATAAATGACAGCTATCGTCCAAAAATATATTGAAGTAAGGCTGCCAAGAGGACTTGAAAGCGGGGCAGAATTGCAGGAAACCGATTTCAGGAGGTAGACTGGAATTGCATGTAAAGCATAGGAAAAGAGGCAGAACGTCCACAATGATGCACTTGGCCAAAAAGGGCGTATGCGTTTTTTCCTGAATATATTCAGGAAAAAACGCATACGCCCTTTTTGGCCAACCAAGCAAGCTTGCAAAGGAAATCTGCACTACAATGAAGTCTCACTGCCCCCCGGTCAAAAGGGCCATCTGAAAAAAGTGTAAAATCCAGAAAGGCAGGACAGGCCATGGAGAACTGGGAGCCTTGTTATGCTGATGGGCGTGATGTAAATTGCCAACAGCCACTCTGGAGAAGTGTATGGTGTTTCCTGAAACATCTAAAAAACAAAGCAACAGAGCCTAGGGCACTTCCACTTATGGTCCTATAGCTTAGGGAAATTAAAATCAAAAAGACACAGCCACCCCAAAGTTTGGGACGGCTCTTGTTACAAGAACCTCGTTTACGGTACAAGTTCAATATCACAGAAAGCGAAAAATGGATAAAGAAGTTGTGGTACTTACGTACAATGCAATATCACTCAGCAATGAAATCTATGTCATCAGGCCAGTAGCAGCATAATGAGTGGATTCAGGTACGATGATTCTAAGTGAAATAAGTCACACAGAAAAAGAAGCATCATAAGATATCACTAATACACGGAATGTAAACTTTGCTACACAGGAACTGAATTACAAAACAGAATAGGGTCTCAAATGTAGAAAACCAACTTATGCTTACTTAAGGGGAAAGGTGAGTTGGGGTGCTGCATAAAACCAGAGATTGAAATTAGCACAGATACCTTTCCATAAGCCAAATATGTAATAGACAAGAGCTACTGCTTGCTCAACGAAGTGGACTCAACACCCCATATTAAACGCCTAAGAATATACCTGACTAGTAAGAATCTTAAAACCTATGGATTGATATGTCTATGAAAGAGAATCAAGCGTGTGTACAGCGGCATAAACGCAGCAGTGATAGGATTGGTGAAGTTCGGTGAGCAAATGCAGACCCTTTGAAGTCATATTGCATGGTACCCATTCCATGGGTCTCAACTCTCCAGGTTTAAGGGATTCTTCCTTCAGCTAAAACATGCATGAGGAACCCAGAGTATGATCCACCATGTGATCGGGAAACGTGTTCAAATGTGTCTCAGTTTTCGTCCCCTGGTACTCGGGTGCAACATTCCAGACACTTTACTAACACTCTCCCCACTTGGAGAGTCAGTGCCTTTAACCTCCTATTTGGCCCAATTTGCAAATTCTGCTGAAGATGAACAGGAATAGGGAGAACCAATGAGAGACTAGCTGGAGGTGTCTGGACGGGCAAATTTAACTCTCATTTCCCACCAGGAAGAGGAATTAACCAAAGGCTCAGCCTGCCGTGCCGGAACGACACTACGGCCTGAAGCAATCCTGCAGTGTTGCGGCCAGCTCACAAGAAAGCGAGTTGAAGAAAGGAGCTCAGGGGCACTGTAATTCACAAACCTGCAGAGTTATAAATGACAGCTATCATCCAAAAATATATTGAAGTAAGGCTGCCAAGAGGACTTGAAAGCGGGGCAGAATTGCAGGAAACCGATTTCAGGAGGTAGACTGGATTTGCATGTAAAGCATAGGAAAAGAGGCAGAACGTCCACAATGATGCACTTGGCCAAAAAGGGCGTATGCGTTTTTTCCTGAATATATTCAGGAAAAAACGCATACGCCCTTTTTGGCCAACCAAGCAAGCTTGCAAAGGAAATCTGCACTACAATGAAGTCTCACTGCCCCCCGGTCAAAAGGGCCATCTGAAAAAAGTGTAAAATCCAGAAAGGCAGGACAGGCCATGGAGAACTGGGAGCCTTGTTATGCTGATGGGCGGGATGTAAATTGCCAACAGCCACTCTGGAGAAGTGTATGGTGTTTCCTGAAACATCTAAAAAACAAAGCAACAGAGCCTAGGGCACTTCCACTTATGGTCCTATAGCTTAGGGAAATTAAAATCAAAAAGACACAGCCACCCCAAAATTTGGGACGGCTATGTTTACAAGAACCTCGTTTACGGTACAAGTTCAATATGGCAGAAAGCGAAAAATGGATAAAGAAGTTGTGGTACTTACGTACAATGCAATATCACTCAGCAATGAAATCTATGTCATCAGGCCAGTAGCAGCATAATGAGTGGATTCAGGTACGATGATTCTAAGTGAAATAAGTCACACAGAAAAAGAAACATCATAAGATATCACTAATACACGGAATGTAAACTTGGCTACACAGGAACTGAATTACAAAACAGAATAGGGTCTCAAATGTCGAAAACCAACTTATGCTTGCTTAAGGGGAAAGGTGAGTTGGGGTGCTGCATAAAACCAGAGATTGAAATTAGCACAGATACCTTTCCATAAGCCAAATATGTAATAGACAAGAGCTACTGCTTGCTCAACGAAGTGGACTCAACACCCCATATTAAACGCCTAAGAATATACCTGACTAGTAAGAATCTTAAAACCTATGGATTTATATGTCTCCGAAAGAGAATCAAGCATGTGTACAGCGGCATAAACGCAGCAGTGATAGGATTGGTGAGGTTCGGTGAGCAAATGCAGACCCTTTGAAGTCATATTGCATGGTACCCATTCCATGGTTCTCAACTCTCCAGGTTTCAGGGATTCTTCCTTCAGCTAAAACATGCATGTGGAACCCAGAGTATGATCCTCCGTGTGATCGGGAAACGTGTTCAAATGTGTCTCAGTTTTCGTCCCCTGGTACTCGGGTGCAACATTCCAGACGCTTTACTAACACTCTCCCCACTTGGAGAGTCAGTGCCTTTAACCTCCTGTTTGGCCCAGTTTGCAATTTCTGCGGAAAATGAACAGGAATAGGGAGAACCAATGAGAGACTAGCTGGAGGTGTCTGGACGGGCAAATTTAACTCTCATTTCCCACCAAGAAGAGGAATTAAGCAAAGGCTCAGCGAGCCATGCCGGAACCACACTAGGGCCTGAAGCAATCCTGCGGTGCTGCGGCCAGCTCACAAGAATGCGAGTTGAAGAAAGGAGCTCAGGGGCCCTGTAATTCACAAACCTGCAGAGTTATACATGACAGCTATCGTCCAAAAATATATTGAAGTAAGGCTGCCAAGAGGACTTGAAAGCGGGGCAGAATTGCAGGAAACCGATTTCAGGAGGTAGACTGGAATTGCATGTAAAGCATAGGAAAAGAGGCAGAACGTCCACAATGATGCACTTGGCCAAAAAGGGCGTATGCGTTTTTTCCTGAATATATTCAGGAAAAAACGCATACGCCCTTTTTGGCCAACCAAGCAAGCTTGCAAAGGAAATCTACACTACAATGAAGTCTCACTGCCCCCCGGTCAAAAGGGCCATCTGAAAAAAGTGTAAAATCCAGAAAGGCAGAACAGGCCATGGAGAACTGGGAGCCTTGTTATGCTGATGGGCGTGATGTAAATTGCCAACAGCCACTCTGCAGAAGTGTATGGTGTTTCCTGAAACATCTAAAAAACAAAGCAACAGAGCCTAGGGCACTTCCACTTATGGTCCTATAGCTTAGGGAAATTAAAATAAAAAAGACACAGCCACTCCAAAGTTTGGGACGGCTCTGTTTACAAGAACCTCGTTTACGGTACAAGTTCAATATCGCAGAAAGCGAAAAATGGATAAAGAAGTTGTGGTACTTACGTACAATGCAATATCACTCAGCAAAGAAATCTATGTCATCAGGCCAGTAGCAGCATAATGAGTGGATTGAGGTACGATGATTCTAAGTGAAATAAGTCACACAGAAAAAGAAACATCATAAGATATCACTAATACACAAAATGTAAACTTGGCTACACAGGAACTGAATTGCAAAACAGAATAGGGTCTCAAATGTAGAAAACCAACTTATGCTTGCTTAAGGGGAAAGGTGAGTTGGGGTGCTGCATAAAACCAGAGATTGAAATTAGCACAGATACCTTTCCATAAGACAAATATGTAATAGACAAGAGCTACTCCCTGCTCAACGAAGTGGACTCAACACCCCACATTAAACGCCTAAGAATATA
Source organism: Pseudorca crassidens (assembly GCF_039906515.1). Classification (NCBI taxonomy): domain Eukaryota; kingdom Metazoa; phylum Chordata; class Mammalia; order Artiodactyla; family Delphinidae; genus Pseudorca; species Pseudorca crassidens. The sequence goes on from NW_027135942.1 coordinate 1,197,962, forward strand.
CCTGACTAGTAAGAATCTTAAAACCTATGGATTTATATGTCTCCGAAAGAGAATCAAGCATGTGTACAGCGGCATAAACGCAGCAGTGATAGGATTGGTGAGGTTCGGTGAGCAAATGCAGACCCTTTGAAGTCATATTGCATGGTACCCATTCCATGGTTCTCAACTCTCCAGGTTTAAGGGATTCTTCCTTCAGCTAAAACATGCATGTGGAACCCAGAGTATGATCCACCGTGTGATCGGGAAACGTGTTCAAATGTGTCTCAGTTTTCGTCCCCTGGTACTCGGGTGCAACATTCCAGACGCTTTACTAACACTCTACCCACTTGCAGAGTCAGTGCCTTTAATCTGCTGTTGGGCCCAGTTTGCAATTTCTGCGGAAAATGAACAGGAATAGGGAGAACCAATGAGAGACTAGCTGGAGGTGTCTGGACGGGCAAATTTAACTCTCATTTCCCACCAGGAAGAGGAATTAACCAAAGGCTCAGCATGCCATGCCAGTATCACACTAGGGCCTGAAGCAATCCTGCAGTGTTGCGGCCAGCTCACAAGAAAGCGAGTTGAAGAAAGGAGCTCAGGGACACTGTAATTCACAAACCTGCAGAGATATAAATGACAGCTATCGTCCAAAAATATATTGAAGTAAGGGTGCCAAGAGGACTTGAAAGCGGGGCAGAATTGCAGGAAACCGATTTCAGGAGGTAGACTGGAATTGCATGTAAAGCATAGGAAAAGAGGCAGAACGTCCACAATGATGCACTTGGCCAAAAAGGGCGTATGCGTTTTTTCCTGAATATATTCAGGAAAAAACGAATACGTCCTTTTTGGCCACCCAAGCAAGCTTGCAAAGGAAATCTGCACTACAATGAAGTCTCACTGCCCCCCGGTCAAAAGGGCCATCTGAAAAAAGTGTAAAATCCAGAAAGGCAGGACAGGCCATGGAGAACTGGGAGCCTAGTTAGGCTGATGGGCGGGATGTAAATTGCCAACAGCCACTCTGCAGAAGTGTATGGTGTTTCCTGAAACATCTAAAAAACAAAGCAACAGAGCCTTGTGTACTTCCACTTATGGTCCTATAGCTTAGGGAAATTAAAATCAAAAAGACACAGCTACCCCAAAATTGGGGACGGCTCTGTTTACAGGAACCTCATTTACGGTACAAGTTCAATATCACAGAAAGCGAAAAATGGATAAAGAAGATGTGGTACTAATGTACAATGCAATATCACTCAGCAATGAAATCTATATCATCAGGCTCATAGCAGTATAATGAGTGGATTCAGGTACGATGATTCTAAGTGAAATAAGTCACACAGAAAAAGAAACATCATAAGATATCACTAATACACGGAATGTAAGCTTGGCTACACAGGAACTGAATTACAAAACAGAACAGGGTCTCAAATGTAGAAAACCAACTTATGCTTGCTTAAGGGGAAAGGTGAGTTGGGGTGCTGCAGAAAACCAGAGATTGAAATTAACACAGATACCTTTCCATAAGACAAATATGTAATAGACAAGAGCTACTCCTTGCTCAACGAAGCGGACTCAACACCCCATATTAAACGCCTAAGAATATACCTGACTAGTAAGAATCTTAAAACCTATGGATTTATATGTCTCCGAAAGAGAATCAAGCATGTGTACAGCGGCATAAAGGCAGCAGTGAAAGGATTGGTGAGGTTCGGTGAGCAAATGAAGACCCTTTGAAGTCATATTGCATGGTACCCATTCCATGGTTCTCAACTCTCCAGGTTTAAGGGATTCTTCCTTCAGCTAAAACATGCATGTGGAACCCAGAGTATAATCCACCGTGTGATCGGGAAACGTGTTCAAATGTGTCTCAGTTTTCGTCCCCTGGTACTCGGGTGCAACATTCCAGACGCTTTACTAACACTCTCCCCACTTGGAGAGTCAGTGCCTTTAACCTCCTGTTTGGCCCAGTTTGCAATTTCTGCAGAAAAGGAACAGGAATAGGCAGAACCAATGAGAGACTAGCTGGAGGTGTCTGGACGGGCAAATTTAACTCTCATTTCCCACCAGGAAGAGGAATTAACCAAAGGCTCAGCCTGCCGTGCCGGAACGACACTACGGCCTGAAGCAATCCTGCAGTGTTGCGGCCAGCTCACAAGAAAGCGAGTTGAAGAAAGGAGCTCAGGGGCACTGTAATTCACAAACCTGCAGAGTTATAAATGACAGCTATCATCCAAAAATATATTGAAGTAAGGCTGCCAAGAGGACTTGAAAGCGGGGCAGAATTGCAGGAAACCGATTTCAGGAGGTAGACTGGATTTGCATGTAAAGCATAGGAAAAGAGGCAGAACGTCCACAATGATGCACTTGGCCAAAAAGGGCGTATGCGTTTTTTCCTGAATATATTCAGGAAAAAACGCATACGCCCTTTTTGGCCAACCAAGCAAGCTTGCAAAGGAAATCTGCACTACAATGAAGTCTCACTGCCCCCCGGTCAAAAGGGCCATCTGAAAAAAGTGTAAAATCCAGAAAGGCAGGACAGGCCATGGAGAACTGGGAGCCTTGTTATGCTGATGGGCGGGATGTAAATTGCCAACAGCCACTCTGGAGAAGTGTATGGTGTTTCCTGAAACATCTAAAAAACAAAGCAACAGAGCCTAGGGCACTTCCACTTATGGTCCTATAGCTTAGGGAAATTAAAATCAAAAAGACACAGCCACCCCAAAGTTTGGGACGGCTATGTTTACAAGAACCTCGTTTACGGTACAAGTTCAATATGGCAGAAAGCGAAAAATGGATAAAGAAGTTGTGGTACTTACGTACAATGCAATATCACTCAGCAATGAAATCTATGTCATCAGGCCAGTAGCAGCATAATGAGTGGATTCAGGTACGATGATTCTAAGTGAAATAAGTCACACAGAAAAAGAAACATCATAAGATATCACTAATACACGGAATGTAAACTTGGCTACACAGGAACTGAATTACAAAACAGAATAGGGTCTCAAATGTCGAAAACCAACTTATGCTTGCTTAAGGGGAAAGGTGAGTTGGGGTGCTGCATAAAACCAGAGATTGAAATTAGCACAGATACCTTTCCATAAGCCAAATATGTAATAGACAAGAGCTACTGCTTGCTCAACGAAGTGGACCCAACACCCCATATTAAACGCCTAAGAATATACCTGACTAGTAAGAATCTTAAAACCTATGGATTTATATGTCTCCGAAAGAGAATCAAGCATGTGTACAGCGGCATAAACGCAGCAGTGATAGGATTGGTGAGGTTCGGTGAGCAAATGCAGACCCTTTGAAGTCATATTGCATGGTACCCATTCCATGGTTCTCAACTCTCCAGGTTTAAGGGATTCTTCCTTCAGCTAAAACATGCATGTGGAACCCAGAGTATGATCCTCCGTGTGATCGGGAAACGTGTTCAAATGTGTCTCAGTTTTCGTCCCCTGGTACTCGGGTGCAACATTCCAGACGCTTTACTAACACTCTCCCCACTTGGAGAGTCAGTGCCTTTAACCTCCTGTTTGGCCCAGTTTGCAATTTCTGCGGAAATGAACAGGAATAGGGAGAACCAATGAGAGACTAGCTGGAGGTGTCTGGACGGGCAAATTTAACTCTCATTTCCCACCAAGAAGAGGAATTAAGCAAAGGCTCAGCGAGCCATGCCGGAACCACACTAGGGCCTGAAGCAATCCTGCGGTGCTGCGGCCAGCTCACAAGAATGCGAGTTGAAGAAAGGAGCTCAGGGGCCCTGTAATTCACAAACCTGCAGAGTTATACATGACAGCTATCGTCCAAAAATATATTGAAGTAAGGCTGCCAAGAGGACTTGAAAGCGGGGCAGAATTGCAGGAAACCGATTTCAGGAGGTAGACTGGAATTGCATGTAAAGCATAGGAAAAGAGGCAGAACGTCCACAATGATGCACTTGGCCAAAAAGGGCGTATGCGTTTTTTCCTGAATATATTCAGGAAAAAACGCATACGCCCTTTTTGGCCAACCAAGCAAGCTTGCAAAGGAAATCTACACTACAATGAAGTCTCACTGCCCCCCGGTCAAAAGGGCCATCTGAAAAAAGTGTAAAATCCAGAAAGGCAGAACAGGCCATGGAGAACTGGGAGCCTTGTTATGCTGATGGGCGTGATGTAAATTGCCAACAGCCACTCTGCAGAAGTGTATGGTGTTTCCTGAAACATCTAAAAAACAAAGCAACAGAGCCTAGGGCACTTCCACTTATGGTCCTATAGCTTAGGGAAATTAAAATAAAAAAGACACAGCCACTCCAAAGTTTGGGACGGCTCTGTTTACAAGAACCTCGTTTACGGTACAAGTTCAATATCGCAGAAAGCGAAAAATGGATAAAGAAGTTGTGGTACTTACGTACAATGCAATATCACTCAGCAAAGAAATCTATGTCATCAGGCCAGTAGCAGCATAATGAGTGGATTGAGGTACGATGATTCTAAGTGAAATAAGTCACACAGAAAAAGAAACATCATAAGATATCACTAATACACAAAATGTAAACTTGGCTACACAGGAACTGAATTGCAAAACAGAATAGGGTCTCAAATGTAGAAAACCAACTTATGCTTGCTTAAGGGGAAAGGTGAGTTGGGGTGCTGCATAAAACCAGAGATTGAAATTAGCACAGATACCTTTCCATAAGACAAATATGTAATAGACAAGAGCTACTCCCTGCTCAACGAAGTGGACTCAACACCCCATATTAAACGCCTAAGAATATACCTGACTAGTAAGAATCTTAAAACCTATGGATTTATATGTCTCCGAAAGAGAATCAAGCATGTGTACAGCGGCATAAACGCAGCAGTGATAGGATTGGTGAGGTTCGGTGAGCAAATGAAGACCCTTTGAAGTCATATTGCATGGTACCCATTCCATGGTTCTCAACTCTCCAGGTTTAAGGGATTCTTCCTTCAGCTAAAACATGCATGTGGAACCCAGAGTATGATCCACCGTGTGATCGGGAAACGTGTTCAAATGTGTCTCAGTTTTCGTCCCCTGGTACTCGGGTGCAACATTCCAGACGCTTTACTAACACTCTACCCACTTGCAGAGTCAGTGCCTTTAATCTGCTGTTGGGCCCAGTTTGCAATTTCTGCGGAAAATGAACAGGAATAGGGAGAACCAATGAGAGACTAGCTGGAGGTGTCTGGACGGGCAAATTTAACTCTCATTTCCCACCAGGAAGAGGAATTAACCAAAGGCTCAGCATGCCATGCCAGTATCACACTAGGGCCTGAAGCAATCCTGCAGTGTTGCGGCCAGCTCACAAGAAAGCGAGTTGAAGAAAGGAGCTCAGGGACACTGTAATTCACAAACCTGCAGAGATATAAATGACAGCTATCGTCCAAAAATATATTGAAGTAAGGGTGCCAAGAGGACTTGAAAGCGGGGCAGAATTGCAGGAAACCGATTTCAGGAGGTAGACTGGAATTGCATGTAAAGCATAGGAAAAGAGGCAGAACGTCCACAATGATGCACTTGGCCAAAAAGGGCGTATGCGTTTTTTCCTGAATATATTCAGGAAAAAACGAATACGTCCTTTTTGGCCACCCAAGCAAGCTTGCAAAGGAAATCTGCACTACAATGAAGTCTCACTGCCCCCCGGTCAAAAGGGCCATCTGAAAAAAGTGTAAAATCCAGAAAGGCAGGACAGGCCATGGAGAACTGGGAGCCTAGTTAGGCTGATGGGCGGGATGTAAATTGCCAACAGCCACTCTGCAGAAGTGTATGGTGTTTCCTGAAACATCTAAAAAACAAAGCAACAGAGCCTTGTGTACTTCCACTTATGGTCCTATAGCTTAGGGAAATTAAAATCAAAAAGACACAGCTACCCCAAAATTGGGGACGGCTCTGTTTACAGGAACCTCATTTACGGTACAAGTTCAATATCACAGAAAGCGAAAAATGGATAAAGAAGATGTGGTACTAATGTACAATGCAATATCACTCAGCAATGAAATCTATATCATCAGGCTCATAGCAGTATAATGAGTGGATTCAGGTACGATGATTCTAAGTGAAATAAGTCACACAGAAAAAGAAACATCATAAGATATCACTAATACACGGAATGTAAGCTTGGCTACACAGGAACTGAATTACAAAACAGAACAGGATCTCAAATGTAGAAAACCAACTTATGCTTGCTTAAGGGGAAAGGTGAGTTGGGGTGCTGCAGAAAACCAGAGATTGAAATTAACACAGATACCTTTCCATAAGACAAATATGTAATAGACAAGAGCTACTCCTTGCTCAACGAAGCGGACTCAACACCCCATATTAAACGCCTAAGAATATACCTGACTAGTAAGAATCTTAAAACCTATGGATTTATATGTCTCCGAAAGAGAATCAAGCGTGTGTACAGCGGCATAAAGGCAGCAGTGAAAGGATTGGTGAGGTTCGGTGAGCAAATGAAGACCCTTTGAAGTCATATTGCATGGTACCCATTCCATGGTTCTCAACTCTCCAGGTTTAAGGGATTCTTCCTTCAGCTAAAACATGCATGTGGAACCCAGAGTATAATCCACCGTGTGATCGGGAAACGTGTTCAAATGTGTCTCAGTTTTCGTCCCCTGGTACTCGGGTGCAACATTCCAGACGCTTTACTAACACTCTCCCCACTTGGAGAGTCAGTGCCTTTAACCTCCTGTTTGGCCCAGTTTGCAATTTCTGCAGAAAAGGAACAGGAATAGGCAGAACCAATGAGAGACTAGCTGGAGGTGTCTGGACGGGCAAATTTAACTCTCATTTCCCACCAGGAAGAGGAATTAACCAAAGGCTCAGCCTGCCGTGCCGGAACGACACTACGGCCTGAAGCAATCCTGCAGTGTTGCGGCCAGCTCACAAGAAAGCGAGTTGAAGAAAGGAGCTCAGGGGCACTGTAATTCACAAACCTGCAGAGTTATAAATGACAGCTATCATCCAAAAATATATTGAAGTAAGGCTGCCAAGAGGACTTGAAAGCGGGGCAGAATTGCAGGAAACCGATTTCAGGAGGTAGACTGGATTTGCATGTAAAGCATAGGAAAAGAGGCAGAACGTCCACAATGATGCACTTGGCCAAAAAGGGCGTATGCGTTTTTTCCTGAATATATTCAGGAAAAAACGCATACGCCCTTTTTGGCCAACCAAGCAAGCTTGCAAAGGAAATCTGCACTACAATGAAGTCTCACTGCCCCCCGGTCAAAAGGGCCATCTGAAAAAAGTGTAAAATCCAGAAAGGCAGGACAGGCCATGGAGAACTGGGAGCCTTGTTATGCTGATGGGCGGGATGTAAATTGCCAACAGCCACTCTGGAGAAGTGTATGGTGTTTCCTGAAACATCTAAAAAACAAAGCAACAGAGCCTAGGGCACTTCCACTTATGGTCCTATAGCTTAGGGAAATTAAAATCAAAAAGACACAGCCACCCCAAAGTTTGGGACGGCTATGTTTACAAGAACCTCGTTTACGGTACAAGTTCAATATGGCAGAAAGCGAAAAATGGATAAAGCAGTTGTGGTAGTTACGTACAATGCAATATCACTCAGCAATGAAATCTATGTCATCAGGCCAGTAGCAGCATAATGAGTGGATTCAGGTACGATGATTCTAAGTGAAATAAGTCACACAGAAAAAGAAACATCATAAGATATCACTAATACACGGAATGTAAACTTGGCTACACAGGAACTGAATTACAAAACAGAATAGGGTCTCAAATGTCGAAAACCAACTTATGCTTGCTTAAGGGGAAAGGTGAGTTGGGGTGCTGCATAAAACCAGAGATTGAAATTAGCACAGATACCTTTCCATAAGCCAAATATGTAATAGACAAGAGCTACTGCTTGCTCAACGAAGTGGACTCAACACCCCATATTAAACGCCTAAGAATATACCTGACTAGTAAGAATCTTAAAACCTATGGATTTATATGTCTCCGAAAGAGAATCAAGCATGTGTACAGCGGCATAAACGCAGCAGTGATAGGATTGGTGAGGTTCGGTGAGCAAATGCAGACCCTTTGAAGTCATATTGCATGGTACCCATTCCATGGTTCTCAACTCTCCAGGTTTAAGGGATTCTTCCTTCAGCTAAAACATGCATGTGGAACCCAGAGTATGATCCTCCGTGTGATCGGGAAACGTGTTCAAATGTGTCTCAGTTTTCGTCCCCTGGTACTCGGGTGCAACATTCCAGACGCTTTACTAACACTCTCCCCACTTGGAGAGTCAGTGCCTTTAACCTCCTGTTTGGCCCAGTTTGCAATTTCTGCGGAAAATGAACAGGAATAGGGAGAACCAATGAGAGACTAGCTGGAGGTGTCTGGACGGGCAAATTTAACTCTCATTTCCCACCAAGAAGAGGAATTAAGCAAAGGCTCAGCGAGCCATGCCGGAACCACACTAGGGCCTGAAGCAATCCTGCGGTGCTGCGGCCAGCTCACAAGAATGCGAGTTGAAGAAAGGAGCTCAGGGGCCCTGTAATTCACAAACCTGCAGAGTTATACATGACAGCTATCGTCCAAAAATATATTGAAGTAAGGCTGCCAAGAGGACTTGAAAGCGGGGCAGAATTGCAGGAAACCGATTTCAGGAGGTAGACTGGAATTGCATGTAAAGCATAGGAAAAGAGGCAGAACGTCCACAATGATGCACTTGGCCAAAAAGGGCGTATGCGTTTTTTCCTGAATATATTCAGGAAAAAACGCATACGCCCTTTTTGGCCAACCAAGCAAGCTTGCAAAGGAAATCTACACTACAATGAAGTCTCACTGCCCCCCGGTCAAAAGGGCCATCTGAAAAAAGTGTAAAATCCAGAAAGGCAGAACAGGCCATGGAGAACTGGGAGCCTTGTTATGCTGATGGGCGTGATGTAAATTGCCAACAGCCACTCTGCAGAAGTGTATGGTGTTTCCTGAAACATCTAAAAAACAAAGCAACAGAGCCTAGGGCACTTCCACTTATGGTCCTATAGCTTAGGGAAATTAAAATAAAAAAGACACAGCCACTCCAAAGTTTGGGACGGCTCTGTTTACAAGAACCTCGTTTACGGTACAAGTTCAATATCGCAGAAAGCGAAAAATGGATAAAGAAGTTGTGGTACTTACGTACAATGCAATATCACTCAGCAAAGAAATCTATGTCATCAGGCCAGTAGCAGCATAATGAGTGGATTGAGGTACGATGATTCTAAGTGAAATAAGTCACACAGAAAAAGAAACATCATAAGATATCACTAATACACAAAATGTAAACTTGGCTACACAGGAACTGAATTGCAAAACAGAATAGGGTCTCAAATGTAGAAAACCAACTTATGCTTGCTTAAGGGGAAAGGTGAGTTGGGGTGCTGCATAAAACCAGAGATTGAAATTAGCACAGATACCTTTCCATAAGACAAATATGTAATAGACAAGAGCTACTCCCTGCTCAACGAAGTGGACTCAACACCCCATATTAAACGCCTAAGAATATACCTGACTAGTAAGAATCTTAAAACCTATGGATTTATATGTCTCCGAAAGAGAATCAAGCGTGTGTACAGCGGCATAAACGCAGCAGTGAAAGGATTGGTGAGGTTCGGTGAGCAAATGCAGACCTTTTGAAGTCATATTGCATGGTACCCATTCCATGGTTCTCAACTCTCCAGGTTTAAGGGATTCTTCCTTCAGCTAAAACATGCATGTGGAACCCAGAGTATGATCCACCGTGTGATCGGGAAATGTGTTCAAATGTGTCTCAGATTTCGTCCCCTGGTACTCGGGTGCAACATTCCAGACGCTTTACTAACACTCTCCCCACTTGCAGAGTCAGTGCCTTTAATCTGCTGTTGGGCCCAGTTTGCAATTTCGGCGGAAAATGAACAGGAATAGGGAGAACCAATGAGAGACTAGCTGGAGGTGTCTGGATGGGCAAATTTAACTCTCATTTCTCACCAGGAAGAGGAATTAACCAAAGGCTCAGCATGCCATGCCAGTATCACACTAGGGCCTGAAGCAATCCTGCGGTGTTGCGGCCAGCTCACAAGAAAGCGAGTTGAAGAAAGGAGCTCAGGGGCACTGTAATTCACAAACCTGCAGAGATATAAATGACAGCTATCGTCCAAAAATATATTGAAGTAAGGCTGCCAAGAGGACTTGAAAGCGGGGCAGAATTGCAGGAAACCGATTTCAGGAGGTAGACTGGAATTGCATGTAAAGCATAGGAAAAGAGGCAGAACGTCCACAATGATGCACTTGGCCAAAAAGGGCGTATGGGTTATTTCCTGAATATATTCAGGAAAAAACGCATACGCCCTTTTTGGCCACCCAAGCAAGCTTGCAAAGAAATCTGCACTACAATGAAGTCTCACTGCCCCCCGGTCAAAAGGGCCATCTGAAAAAAGTGTAAAATCCAGAGAGGCAGGAAAGGCCATGGAGAACTGGGAGCCTTGTTATGCTGATGGGCAGGATGTAAATTGCCAACAGCCACTCTGGAGAAGTGTATGGTGGTTCCTGAAATATCTAAAAAACAAAGCAACACAGCCTAGGGCACTTCCACTTATGGTCCTATAGCTTAGGGAAATTAAAATCAAAAAGACACAGCCACCCCAATGTTTGGGATGGCTCTGTTTACAAGAACCTCGTTTACGGTACAAGTTCAATATCGCAGAAGGCGAAAAATGGATAAAGAAGTTGTGGTACTTACGTACAATGCAATATCACTCAGCAATGAAATGTATGTCATCAGGCCAGTAGCAGCATAATGAGTGGATTCAGGTACGATGATTCTAAGTGAAATAAGTCACACAGAAAAAGAAACATCATAAGATATCACTAATACACAGAATGTAAACTTCTCTACATAGGAACTGAATTACAAAACAGAATAGGGTCTCAAATGTAGAAAACCAACTTATGCTTGCTTAAGGGGAAAGGTGAGTTGGGGTGCTGCATAAAACCAGAGATTGAAATTAACACAGATACCTTTCCATAAGAGAAATATGTAATAGACAAGAGCTACTCCTTGCTCAACGAAGTGGACACAACACCCCATATTAAACGCCTAAGAATATGCCTGACTAGTAAGAATCTTAAAACCTATGGATATATATGTCTCCGAAAGAGAATCAAGCGTGTGTACAGCGGCATAAACGCAGCAGTGATAGGATTTGTGAGGTTCGGTGAGCAAATGAAGACCCTTTGAAGTCATATTGCATGGTACCCATTCCATGGTTCTCAACTCTCAAGGTTTAAGGGATTCTTCCTTCAGCTAAAACATGCATGTGGAACCCAGAGGATGATCCACCGTGTGATCGGGAAACGTGTTCAAATGTGTCTCAGTTTTCGTCCCCTGGTACTCGGGTGCAACATTCCAGATGCTTTACTAACACTCTCCCCACTTGGAGAGTCAGTGCCTTTAACCTCCTGTTTGGCCCAGTTTGCAATTTCTGCAGAAAATGAACAGGAATAGGGAGAACCAATGAGAGACTAGCTGTAGGTGTCTGGACGGGCAAATTTAACTCTCATTTCCCACCAGGAAGAGGAATTAACCAAAGGCTCAGCGAGCCATGCCGGAACCACACTAGGGCCTGAAGCAATCCTGCAGTGTTGCGGCCAGCTCACAAGAAAGCGAGTTGAAGAAAGGAGCTCAGGGGCACTGTAATTCACACACCTGCAGAGTTCTAAATGACAGCTATCGTCCAAAAATATATTGAAGTAAGGCTGCCAAGAGGACTTGAAAGCGGGGCAGAATTGCAGGAAACCGATTTCAGGAGGTAGACTGGAATTGCATGTAAAGCATAGGAAAAGAGGCAGAACGTCCACAATGATGCACTTGGCCAAAAAGGGCGTATGCGTTTTTTCCTGAATATATTCAGGAAAAAATGCATACGCCCTTTTTGGCCAACCAAGCAAGCTTGCAAAGGAAATCTGCACTACAATGAAGTCTCACTGCCCCCCGGTCAAAAGGGCCATCTGAAAAAAGTGTAAAATCCAGAAAGGCAGGACAGGCCATGTAGAACTGGGAGCCTTGTTATGCTGATGGGCGTGATGTAAATTGCCAACAGCCACTCTGGAGTAGTGTATGGTGTTTCCTGAAACATCTAAAAAACAAAGCACCAGAGCCTAGGGCACTTCCACTTATGGTCCTATAGATTACGGAAATTAAAATCAAAAAGTCACAGCCACCCCAAAGTTTGAGAGGGCTCTGTTTACATGAACCTCGTTTACGGTACAAGTTCAATATCGCAGAAAGCGAAAAATGGATAAAGAAGTTGTGGTACTTACGTACAATGCAATATCACTCAGCAATGAAATCTATGTCATCAGGCCAGTAGCAGCATAATGAGTGGATTCAGGTACGATTATTCTAAGTGAAATAAGTCACACAGAAAAAGAAACATCATAAGATATCACTAATACACGGAAGGTAAACTTGGCTACACAGGAACTGAATTACAAAACAGAATAGGGTCTCAAATGTAGAAAACCAACTTATGCTTGCTTAAGGGGAAAGGTGAGTTGGGGTGCTGCATAAAACCAGAGATTGAAATTAGCACAGATACCTTTCCATAAGCCAAATACGTAATAGACAAGAGCTACTGCTTGCTCAACGAAGTGGACTCAACACCCCATATTAAACGCCTAAGAATATACCTGACTAGTAAGAATCTTAAAACCTATGGATTGATATGTCTCCGAAAGAGAATCAAGCGTGTGTACAGCGGCATAAACGCAGCAGTGATAGGAATGGTGAGGTTCGGTGAGCAAATGCAGACCCTTTGAATTCATATTGCATGGTACCCATTCCATGGGTCTCAACTCTCCAGGTTTAAGGTATTCTTCCTTCAGCTAAAACATGCATGTGGAACCCAGAGTATGATCCACCGTGTGATCGGGAAACGTGTTCAAATGTGTCTCAGTTTTCGTCCCCTGGTACTCGGGTGCAACATTCCAGACGCTTTACTAACACTCTCCCCACTTGGAAAGTCAGTGCCTTTAACCTCCTGCTTGGCCCAGTTGGCAATTTCTCCGGAAAATGAACAGGAATAGGGAGAACCAATGAGAGACTAGCTGGAGGTGTCTGGACGGGCAAATTTAACTCTCATTTCCCACCAGGAGGAGGAATTAACCAAAGGCTCAGCGAGCCATGCCGGAACCACACTAGGGCCTGAAGCAATCCTGCGGTTTTGCGGCCAGCTCACAAGAAAGCGAGTTGAAGAAAGGAGCTCAGGGGCACTGTAATTCACAAACCTGCAGAGTTATAAATGACAGCTATCATCCACAAATATATTGAAGTAAGGCTGCCAAGAGGACTTGAAAGCGGGGCAGAATTGCAGGAAACCGATTTCAGGAGGTAGACTGGAATTGCATGTAAAGCATAGGAAAAGAGGCAGAACGTCCACAATGATGCACTTGGCCAAAAAGGGCGTATGCGTTTTTTCCTGAATATATTCAGGAAAAAGCGCATACGCCCTTTTTGGGCAACCAAGCAAGCTTGCAAAGGAAATCTGCACTACAATGAAGTCTCACTGCCCCCCGGTCAAAAGGGCCATCTGAAAAGAGTGTAAAATCCAGAAAGGCAGGACAGGCCATGGAGAAGTGGGAGCCTAGTTAGGCTGATGGGCGGGATGTAAATTGCCAACAGCCACTCTGGAGAAGTGTATGGTGTTTCCTGAAACATCTAAAAAACAAAGCAACAGAGCCTAGGGCACTTCCACTTATGGTCTTATAGCTTAGGGAAATTAAAATCAAAAAGACACAGCCACCCCAAAGTTTGGGACGGCTCTGTTTACAAGAACCTCGTTTACGGTACAAGTTCAATATCGCAGAAAGTGAAAAATGGATAAAGAAGTTGTGGTACTTACGTACAATGCAATATCACTCAGCAATGAAATCTATGTCATCAGGCCAGTAGCAGCATAATGAGTGGATTCAGGTACGATGATTCTAAGTGAAATAAGTCACACAGAAAAAGAAACATCATAAGATATCACTAATACACGGAATGTAAACTTGGCTACACAGGAACTGAATTACAAAACAGAATAGGGTCTCAAATGTAGAAAACCAACTTATGCTTGCTTAAGGGGAAAGGTGAGTTGGGTGCTGCATAAAACCAGAGTTTGAAATTACCACAGATACATTTCCATAAGCCAAATATGTAATAGACAAGAGCTACTGCTTGCTCCACGAAGTGGACTCAACACCCCATATTAAACGCCTAAGAATATACCTGACTAGTAAGAATCTTAAAACCTATGGATTTATATGTCTCCGAAAGAGAATCAAGTGTGTGTACAGCGGCATAAACGCAGCAGAGAAAGGATTGGTGAGGTTCGGTGAGCAAATGCAGACCCTTTGAAGTCATATTGCATGGTACCCATTCCATGGTTCTCAACTCTCCAGGTTTAAGGGATTCTTCCTTCAGCTAAAACATGCATGTGGAACCCAGAGTATGATCCACTGTGTGATCGGGAAACGTGTTCAAATGTGTCTCAGTTTTCGTCCCCTGGTACTCGGGTGCAACATTCCAGACGCTTTACTAACACTCTCCCCACTTGGAGAGTCAGTGCCTTTAACCTCCTGTTTGGCCCAGTTTGCAATTTCTGCAGAAAATGAACAGGAATAGGGAGAACCAATGAGAGACTAGCTGGAGGTGTCTGGACGGGCAAATTTAACTCTCATTTCCCACCAGGAAGAGGAATTAACCTAAGGCTCAGCATGCCATGCCAGGACCACACTAGGGCCTGAAGCAATCCTGCAGTGTTGCGGCCAGCTCACAAGAAAGCGAGTTGAAGAAAGGAGCTCAGGGGCACTGTAATTCACAAACCTGCAGAGTTATAAATGACAGCTATCGTCCAAAAATATATTGAAGTAAGGCTGCCAAGAGGACTTGAAAGTGGGGCAGAATTGCAGGAAACCGATTTCAGGAGGTAGACTGGAATTCCATGTAAAGCATAGGAAAAGAAGCAGAACGTCCACAATGATGCACTTGGCCAAAAAGGGCGTATGCGTTTTTTCCTGAATATATTCAGGAAAAAACACATACGCCCTTTTTGGCCAACCAAGCAAGCTTGCAAAGGAAATCTGCACTACAATGAAGTCTCACTGCCCCCCGGTCAAAAGGGCCATCTGAAAAAAGTGTAAAATCTAGAAAGGTAGGACAGGCCATGGAGAACTGGGAGCCTTGTTATGCTGATGGGCGGGATGTAAATTGCCAACAGCCACTCTGGAGAAGTGTATGGTGTTTCCTGAAACATCTAAAAAACAAAGCAACAGAGCCAAGGGCACTTCCACTTATGGTCCTATAGCTTAGGGAAATTAAAATCAAAAAGACACAGCTACCCCAAAGTTTGGGACGGCTCTGTTTACAAGAACCTCGTTTACAGTACAAGTTCAATATCGCAGAAAGCTAAAAATGGATAAGGAAGTTGTGGTACTAACGTACACTGCAATGTCACTCAGCAATGAAATCTCTGTCATCAGGCCCATAGCAGCATAATGAGTGGATTCAGGTACGATGATTCTAAGTGAAATATGTCACACAGAAAAAGAAACATCATAAGATATCACTAATACACGGAATGTAAATTTGGCTACACAGGAACTGAATTACAAAACAGAATAGGGTCTCAAATGTAGAAAACCAACTTATGCTTTCTTAAGGGGAAAGGTGAGTTGGGGTGCTGCATAAAACCAGAGATTAAAATTAGCACAGATACCTTTCCATAAGCCAAATATGTAATAGACAAGAGCTACTGCTTGCTCAACGAAGTAGACTCAACACCCCATATTAAACGCCTAAGAATATACCTGACTAGTAAGAATCTTAAAACCTATGGATTTATATGTCTCTGAAAGAGAATCAAGCGTGTGTACAGCGGCATAAAGGCAGCAGTGAAAGTATTGGTGAGGTTCTGTGAGCAAATGAAGACCGTTTGATGTCATATTGCACGGTACCCATTCCATGGTTCTCAACTCTCCAGGTTTAAGGGATTCTTCCTTCACCTAAAACATGCATGTGGAACCCAGAGTATGATCCACCGTGTGATCGGGAAACGTGTTCAAATGTGTCTCAGTTTTCGTCCCCTGGTACTCGGGTGCAACATTCCAGACGCTTTACTAACACTCTCCCCACTTGGAGAGTCAGTGCCTTTAACGTCCTGTTTGGCCCAGTTTGCAATTTCTGCGTAAAATGAACAGGAATAGGGAGAACCAATGAGAGACTAGCTGGAGGAGTCTGGACGGGCAAATTTAACTCTCATTTCCCACCAGGAAGAGGAATTAACCAAACGCTCAGCGAGCCATGCCAGAACCACACTAGGGCCTGAAGCAATCCTGCGGTGTTGCGGCCAGCTCACTAGAAAGCGTGTTGAAGAAAGGAGCTCAGGGGCACTGTAATTCACAAACCTGCAGAGTTATAAATGACAGGTATCATCCAAAATTATACTGAAGTAAGGCTGCGAAGAGGACTTGAAAACGGTGCAGAATTGCTGGAAACCGATTTCAGAAGGTACACGGGAGTCGCTCTTAAAGCATAGGAAAAGAGACAGAACTTGGAAAATAATGCACTTGGCAAAAGAGGGCATATGTGTTTTATCCAGAGCTCTCATAACCGAGGGGAGGAGATTCCCAGCAGGCTCCAACTGCCACCTGAAGGCTCACGTTGTCAAGGCAACGTGAGCAAGCCAGGCAGGAGTTACCTCACAGCAGAGGTCCCAGCTCACAGAAGGGTGAGAAAATCAGCCAACATCAGACTCTCACCAGAGGGCCCACATCACCAAGGGGATGGGAACCAGGCAGGAGTGTCTTCACACCAGTGGGGCCACATCATCGAAAGGTGAGGTACTCAGCACATGTGTCCTCAAACCAGAGGACCCACATCACCAAGGGCCTCGGAGTGAGGCAGGCAGGAGTAGCCTCACAACACTGGGCCCATAGAACAAAAAAGTGAGGAATCCAGCAGTTGGAACCTCCCAGCAGGCGGCCCAGAGCACCGAGGCTATGGGATCCAGGCCACAGTGAACTCACAGAAGAGGGCCCATGTCATGAAACTGAGCAACCCAGCCATTGGGACCTCAGAGCAGGAGGCCCACATCCCCATGGGGATATAAATCTGGTAGGAGTGTCCTCGCACCACTGAGAACGTATCAGAAAATTTTGGGAGACCAGCAGTTAGGGCCTGACGCCAGAGGACCCTCATCACCAAGGGAAGGAGGCTCCCAGCAGGCTCCAACTGCCACCAGAGGGCTGACGTCGCCAAGGTGATGTGTGCCAACCAGGCACGAATGACCTCACAGCAGAGGGCCCACCTCAGAGAAGTGTGATGAACCCAGTCAGGATCACACTCGCACCAGAGGGCCCACATCACCAAATGGATTCGAACCAGGCAGGAGTGTCCTCACATGAGTAGGGCCACATCATCTAAAGCTGAGGAACCCAGAACATGTGGCTTCAAACCATAGGACACCCATCATCAAGGGGCTGGGAGTGAGGCAGGCAGGAGGAGCCTCACAAAAGAGGGCCCAAAAATAAGAAAGGTGAGGAGTGACCTCACAGCAGAGGGCCCACCTCACAGAAGGGTGAGGAACACAGCCAGGATCAGACTCTCACCAGAGGGTCCACATCACCAAGGGGATGGGAACAAGGCAGGAGTGTCCCCAAACCAGTGGGACAACATCATCGAAAGGTGAGGATCCCAGCACATGTAGCCTCAAACCAGAGGAACCACATCACTAAGGGGTTCGGAACGAGGCTGGCAGGACCAGCCTCACAACACAGGGTCCATAGAATATAAAAGTTGAGGAATCCAGCAGTTGGAACCTCCCAGCAAGTGGCCCAGAGCACCGAGGCTATGAGATCCAGGCCGCAGTGAACTCACAACAGACGGCCCACATCATGAACCTGTGAGCAGCCCAGCCGTTGGGACCTCAGAACAGAAGGCCCACATCCCCATTGGGATGGGAACCTGGCAGGAGTGGCCTCGCACCACTTAGCACATATCAGAAAATGTTAGGAGCCCAGCAGTTAGGGCCTGACGCCAGGGGGCCCTCATAACTGAGGGGAGGAGACTCCCAGCAGGTTCCAACTGCCAACAGAGGGCCCACGTCTACAAGGAGGCATGCGTCAGCCAGGCAGTAGTGACCTCACAGCAGAGGGCCTATCTCACAGAAGGGTGAGGAACCGAGGCAGGATGAGACTCTCGCCAGAGGGCCCACAACACCAAGGGGATGGAAACCAGTCAGGACTGTCCTCCCACCAGTGGGGCCACATCATCGAAAGGTGAGGAACCCAGCACATGCGGCCTCATATCAGAGGACATACATCACAAAGGGGATGGGAGTGAGGCAGGTAGGAGTAGCCTAAATACAGAGGGCCCAAAGAATAAAAAAGGTGAGGAATCCAGCATTTGGAACCTCCCAGCAGGCGGCCGAGAGCACAGAAGCTATGGGATGCAGGCAGGAGTGAACTAACACCAGAGAGCCCACATCATGAAACTGTGAGCAACCCAGGCGTTGGGACCTCAGAGCAGAAAGCCCACATCCCCATGGGGATGGGAACCTGACAGGAGTGTCCTGGCATCACTGGGCTCACATCAGAAAACGTGGGGAGCCCAGCAGTTATGGCCTGATGCTAGAGGGCCGTCATCACCGAGGGCAGGAGGCTCCCAGCAGGTTCCATGTGCCAACAGAGGGCCCACGTCGCCAAGGTGATGTGTGCAAGTCAGGCAGGATTGAACTCACAGCAGAGGGCCTACCTCACAGAAGCGTGAGGAACCCAGCCAGGATAAGACTGTCACCAGAAGGCCCACATCACCAAGGGGATGGGAACCAGGCAGGAGTGTCCTCACACCAGTGGGGCCACATCATTGAAAGTTGCGGAACCCAGCACATGTGGCCTCAAACCAGAGGACCCACATCACGAAGGGGTTGCGAGTGAGGCAGGCAGGAGGAGCATCGCAACACAGGACCCATAGAATACAAAAGTTGAGGAATCGAGCAGTTGGAACCTCCCAGCAGGCGGCCCAGAGCACAGAGGCTATGGCATCCAGGCCAGAGTGAACTAACAGCAGAGAGCCCACATCATGAAACTGTGAACAACCCAGCCGTTGGGACTTCAGAGCAGAAGACCCACATCCCAATGGGGATGTGAACCTGGATAGAGTGTCTTCGAACCACTGGGCGCACATCACAAAATGTGGGGAGCCCAGCAGTTAGGGCCTGACGCCAGAGGGCCCTCATCACCAAGGGGAGGAGGCTCCCAGCAGGCTCCAAGTGCCACCGAAGGCTCATGTCCACAAGGCGAGGTGAGCAAGCCAAGCAGGAGTGACCTCACAGCAGACGGCCCACCTCACAGAAGGGTGAGGAACCCAGCCAGGATCAGACTCTCAACAGAGGGCCCACATCACCAAGGGGATGTGAACCAGGCAGGAGTCTCCTAAGACCATTGGTCCCACATCATCGAAAGGTGAGGAACCCAGCACATGTGGCCTCAAACCAGACGACACACATCACGAAGGGGCTGGGAGTGAGGCAGGCAGGAGGATCCTCACAACAGAGGGCCTAAAAAATTAAAAAAGTGAGGAATCCAGCAGTTGGAACCTCCCAGCAGGCGGCCAAGAGCACAGAGGCTATGGGATCCAGGCCACAGTGAACTAACACCAGAGAGCCCACATCATGAAATTGTGATCAACCCAGCCGTTGGAACCTCAGAGCAGAAGGCCCACATCCCCATGGAGATGGGAACCTAAGAGGAGTGCCCGAGCATCACTGGGCTCACTAAGAAAAGTTGGTGAGCCCAGCAGTTAGGGCCTGACGTCAGAGGGCCCTCATCACAGAGGTGAGGAGGCTCCCAGCAGGGTCCAAGTGCCACCAGAGGGCTCATGTTAACAAGGCGAGGTGAGCAAGCCAGGCAAGAGTTACCTGATAGTAGAGGGCCCACCTCACAGATGGGTGAGGAACCCAGCCAGGATCAGACTCTCACCAGAGGGCCCACATCACAAAGGGGATGGGAACCAGTCAGGATTATCCTCACACCAGTGGGGCCTCATCATCTTAAGGTGAGGAACCCAGCACATGTGTCCTCAAACCAGAGGACCCACATCACCAAGGGCCTTGGAGTGAGGCAGGCAGGAGTAGCCTCACAACACAGGGCACATAATATAAAAAACGTGAGGATTCCAGCATTTAGACCTTCCAGCAGGCGGCTCAGAACACCGAGGCTATGGGATCCAGGCCGCAGTGAACTCACAGCAGAGGGCCCACATCATAAAACTGTGAGCAACCCAGGCGTTGGGACCTCAGCGCAGAAGGCCCACATCCCCATGGGAATGGGAACCTGGCTGGAGTGTCCTCGCACCACTGGGCGCACATCAGAAAATGTGGGGAGCCCACCATTTAGGGCCTGATGCCAGAGGGCCGTCATCACCGAGAGGAGGAGGCACCCTGCACGCTCCAACTGCCACCAGAGGGCTCACGTCTCCAAGGTGACGTGTGCCAGCCAGGCAGGAGTGACCTCACAGCAGAGGGCCTACCTCACAGAACGTTGAGGAACCCAGCCAGGATTAGACTCTCGCCAGAGGGCCCACCTCACCAAGGGGATGGGAACCAGGCAGGAGTGTCCTCACACGAGTGGGGCCACATCATCGAAAGGTGAGGAACGCAGCACATGTGGCCTCAAGCCATAGGACAGTCATCACCAAGGGGCTGGCAGTGAGGCAGGCAGGAGGAGCCTCACAACAGAGGGCACATAGAATAAAAAAGTTGAGGAATCCAGCAGTTGGAACCTCCCAGCAGGCGGCTCAGAGCACCGATGATAAGGGATCCTTGCCGGAGTGAACTCACAGCAGAGGGCCCACATCATGGTACTGTGAGCAAGCCAGCCGTTTTGACCTCAGAGCAGAAGGCCCATATCCCCATGGGGATGGGAACCTGGCAAGAGTGTCCTCACTCACTTGGCACACATCAGAAAATGTGGGGAGCCCAGCAGTTATGGCCTAAGGCAAGAGGGCCCTCATCACTGAGGGGAGGAGGATCCCAGCACACTCCAACTGCCACCAGAGGGCCCACGTCGCCAAGGTGACGTGTGCCAGACAGGCATGAATGACCTCACAGCAGAGGGGCCACCTCACAGACGGGTGGGGAACCCAGCCAGGATCAGACTCTCACCTGAGGGCCCACATCAGCAAGGGGATGGGAACCAGTCAGGACTGTCTTCCCTCCAGTGGGGCCACATCATCGAAAGGTGCGGAACCCAGCACATGTGGCCTCAAATCAGAGGACACATATCACAAAGGGAATGGGAGTGAGGCAGGCAGGAGTAGCCTAAAAACAGAGGGCCCAAAGAATAAGAAAGGTGAGGAATCCAGCAGTTGGAACCTCCCAGCAGGTGGCCGAGAGCACAGAAGCTATGGGATGCAGGCAGGAGTGAACTAATAGCAGAGAGCCCACATCATGAAACTGTGAGCAACCCAGGCGTTGGTACCTCAGAGCAGAAGGCCCACATCCCAATGGGGAGGTGAACCTGGCTGGAGTGTCCTCGCACCACTGGGCGCACATCACAAAATGTGGGGAGACCAGCAGTTAGGGCCTGACGCCAGAGGGCCCTCATCACCGAGGGGAGGAGGCTCCCAGCAGGCTCCAAGTGCCACCAGAGGGCTCATGTCCACAAGGCGAGGTGAGCAAGCCAGGCAGGACTGACCTCACAGCAGACGGCCCACCTCACAGATGGGTGAGGAACCCAGCCAGGATCAGACTCTCAACAGAGGGCCCACATCACCAAGGGGATGTGAACCAGGCAGGAGTCTCCTAAGACCATTGGTCCCACATCATCAAAAGGTGAGGAACCCAGCACATGTGGCCTCAGACCAGACGACACACATCACGAAGGGGCTGGGAGTGAGGCAGGCAGGAGGATCCTCACAACAGAAGACCCAAAAAATTAAAAAAGTGAGGAATCCAGCAGTTGGAACCTCCCAACAGGTGGCCAAGAGCACAGAGGCTATGGGATCCAGGCCTCTGTGAACTAACACCAGAGAGCCCACATCATGAAAATGTGAACAACCCAGCCGTTGGGACTTCAGAGCAGAAGGCCCACATCCCCATCGAGATGGGATCCTAAGAGGAGTGCCCAAGCATCATTGGGCTCACTAAGAAAAGTTGGTGAGCCCAGCAGTTAGGGCCTGACGCAAGAGGGCCCTCATCAACGAGGGGAGGAGATCCTCAGCACGCTCCTACTGCCACCACATGGCTGACTTCACCAAGGCAATGTGTGCCAGCCATGCAGGAGTGACCTATCAGCAGTGACCTCCCTCACAGAAGGGTGAGGAACACAGCCAGGAACAGACTCTCACCAGGGGGTCCACATAACCACGTAGATGAGAACCAGGCAGGAGTGTCCTCACACTAGTGGGGCCACATCATCGAAAGGTGAGGAACCCAGCAAAGGTGGCCACAAACCAGAGGACCCACATCACCAAGGGGTTGAGAGTGAGGTAGGTGTCTGGACGGGCATATTTAACACTCATTTCCCACCAGGAAGAGGAATTAACCAAAGGCTCAGCGTGCCCTGCCAGAAGCAGATTAGGGCCTGAAGCAGTCTTGCGGGTTTGCGGCCAGCTCACAAGAAAGCGAGTTGAAGAAAGGAGCTCAGGGGCCCTGTAATTCACAAACCTGCAGAGTTATAAATGACAGATAACGTCCAAAAATATATTGAAGTAAGGCTGCCAAGAGGACTTGAAAGCGGGGCAGAATTTCAGGAAACCGATTTCAGGAGGTAGACTGGATTTGCATTTAAAGCATAGGAAAAGAGGCAGAACATCGACAATGATGCACTTGGCAAAAAAAGGGCGTATGAGTTTGTTCCTGAATATATTCAGGAAAAAACACATACACCCTTTTTGGCAAACCAAGCAAGCTTGCAATGGAAATCCGAACTACTATGAAGTGTCACTTCCCCCCGGTCTAAAGGGCCATCTGAAAAAAGTGTAAAATCCAGAAAGGCAAGACAGGCCATGGGGAAAAAGGAGCCTTGTTATGCTGATGGGCGGGATGTAAATTGCCAACAGCCACTCTGGAGAAGTGTATGGTGTTTCCTGAAACATCTGAAAAACAAAGCAACAGAGTCTAGGGCATTTCCACTTATGGTCCTATAGCTTAGGGAAATTAAAATCAAAAAGACACAGCCACCCCAAAATTTGGGACGGCTCTGTTTACAAGAACCTCGTTTACGGTCCAAGTTCAATATCACAGAGAGCAAAAACTGGATAAAGAAGTTGTGGTACTTATGTACAATGCAATATCACTCAGCAATGAAATCTGTGTCACCAGGCCTGTACCAGCATAATGAGTGGATTGAGGCACGGTGATTCTAAGTGAAATAAGTAACACAGAAAAAGAAACATCATAAGGTATCACTAATGCACGGAATGTAAACTTGGCTACACATGAACTGAATTATAAAACAGAACAGGGTCTCAAGTTTAGAAAACCAACTTATGCTTGCTTAAGGGGAAAGGTGAGTTGGGGTGCTGCATAAAACCAGAGTTTGAAATTAGCACAGATACCGTTCCATAAGCCAAATATGTAATAGACAAGACCTACCCCTTGTTCATCGAAATGGACTCAACAATGAGGTATCACCTCACACCTGTTAGAATGGGCATCATCTGAAAATCTACAAACAACAAATGCTGGAAAGGGTGTGGAGAAAAGGAAGCCTCTTCCACTATTGTTGGGAATATAAATTGATACAGTCACTATGGAGAACAATATGGAGTTTCTTAAGAAACTAATAATAGAATTACCATATGATACAGCAATCCCAGTACTGGACATATACCCAGACAAAACCATAAATCAAAAAGAGACATTCACCGTAATGTTCATTGCATCACTATTTACAATATCGAGGTAATGGAAGCAACCTAAATGCCCACAGACAGACGAATGCATAAAGATGTGGTACATATATAAAATGGAATATTACTAAGCCATGAAAGGAATGAAATTGGGTCATTTGTAGAGACGTCGATGGATCTAGAGACTGTCATACAGAGTGAAGTAAGTCAGAAAGAGAAAAACAAATCTTGTATATTCATGCATATATGTGGAACCTAGAAAAACTGTACAGATTAACCGTTTTGCAAGGCATAAATAGAGCAACAGATGTAGACAACAATCGTATGGACAACAAGGGGGGAAAGCTCTTGGGGGTGGTGGTGGTGGGAGGAGTTGAGAGATTGGGATTGGCATGTAAACATTTATATGTATAAAATAGATAACCAATAAGAACCTGCTGTATAAAAATATAAAATAAAATTCAAAATTAAAAAGAAATAAAATTTAAAAAATAAAACAGAAAAAACAATTATTCCCTTCACATACATGTATTTATATGAATAAATTATTTCCATGCTTATATCTGTAAATACAAAAAAGAGGAATAAAATCTACCTTGAACCAAAAACAAAAAAGAGAAAAAAAAAAACAGAACCCACCAGTTACTCAGAGGAAAACCGTATCAGGGCACTTGCTCCAGTTGTAAACAATTCT
Source organism: Pseudorca crassidens (assembly GCF_039906515.1). Lineage (NCBI taxonomy): Eukaryota > Metazoa > Chordata > Mammalia > Artiodactyla > Delphinidae > Pseudorca > Pseudorca crassidens. Next base: position 1,222,498 of record NW_027135942.1, read on the forward strand.
GAAGTTGGTCAGTGGTGGGGAATCGTCTCCCATTCAGCCAGCAGCCCCCACACAACAAGCGTCCTCATTGCAAAGCTGGGGCACTGTGCCGAGGCATCTGTGAGTAAACGTGAGCTGAGCCCCAGGCCAGTTGCTGCTGAACTGTTCCCACCCTTCCCAGGTAAAACACCTGAATATATACAAGGACTTGAAAGCCTAGAGGAAGGGCCATGGAGCCACACGAGTGACAGCATGCCAGCTGACTTGGTGCCTGCAGGCCAGCCAGGATGGTCCTGGCCCTGGGTGCTCTTCTGGAAGATTTCCATTTCCCTGCCTGAGATACCCGTCCTGTCCCTGCCCCCACTGCTTTTTTCCTTCCTCACCTCTGCCCAGGGAGCAATTCCAGCAGCAGGTATGGGTGACACATCCTCTTCTTTAGCAGGTGGCAGCCTGGCAACTGCTGCAGAAAGTCCAGCAGAGCCCCACTCACACTGGGCCACCCACAAAGCCGTGGCCTCTCACTCCCTCCCACCAGCCCAGCCCCGAGACTGCTGACAGGGCAGAGAAAATGGCGTCAGACACAGCTGCAGGGGCTCTTGCTGCCTGGAGTGGTATTTATATTGATCTCAACCCAGGCACACCTGGGGAGGGCTGGCCGGCACCGTAAGGCTGCCCAGGTCAGCCAATCGTCACCCCTCAGGGGCTCACAGTTGCAGAAAATGGAACTTGCTGAACCGGCCAGGTCCAAGGAACAGGTGTGGGCTCCTGAGAGTCAGGATAGACAAGGGGCTGCAGCTTTGGCTTGTTTTCTAATCATTTTATCTGGCCCATGAGTGGGAGACAACTTCAAGAAAACCCTCTCCTAATGAGAGGAACCCAGGAGTCAGGGAGAGGAGGGGTGGGTGGTGGTTGGAGACAGAGGCCTGGTGCCCCGGGTGCAGTGGAAGTCTCTGGAAGACCAGGTGGAGGGAGGCCACACAGAGTGATGCCCAGGGTCACAGACCTGTCGGAGCTGCTGTTTGTTAGTTCAAGTCCTGCTCTGAGGTGCTCTGTGTCAGCTCTGAGCGACAGGTGAGCTGGGGGTGCTCTTCAATGAGGGCTATGTGCACGGTTCCTGTGTGCCCAGCCCTGCCACGGTACCTGCAAGGGTAGCTCTGTATCCTGGGAGGGGCCTGACCACGAGAGCCCCGTGGGCTGGCTTGGGGGTGGGGTACCTGCCCAGGAGAGCTCCATATCCTGGGATTGGCCTGACCACGAGAGCTCCATGGGCTGCTGGGGACCTGGTAAAGGATGTCAGGACAGTCAGTGAAGCCACCGAGGATATACCTCCAGTTGCTCCTAATTCCTACACCCTGCTGGTCATTCTACCAACCACCAGGACATGGTATTCTGTATTAGTCTTCAATGATGCCTTCTTTTGTATTCCATTAGTCCCAGAGTCACAAGAAATTTTGGCTTGTGAGTGGCAGGACTCAACATACAACTAAAACAATACTTCCGGGCCGTCTTGCCCCAAGGGTTCAAAAATTCCCACACCATCTTTGGGGAAAGCTTAGCTAAAGACCGAAAAGTTCTACCTCTGGAAAAGGAAACCCTCCTTCAATATGCAGACGACATTCTGATCGCCAGCCCTACTAAGGAGGCCTCTGAACTACCAAGCCAATAAAGGATAGAAGTTGTCCAAGAAAAAGCTCAAATATCACAGACTGCGGTGACCTGCCTGGGCTTCATTCTCACACAAGGTCGGAGAAGCCCATCCCAGGAAAGGGAAGAAACCATTTGCAGCCTTACCCCTTTCTAAAACGAGAAGACAGCTTAGGGGTTCCTGGGGAGGCCAGGGTTTGCTGCTTCTGGATCCCTAACTACAGTCTACTAGCTGGGCCTCTATATGAAACACTGAAAGGAAAAGATGATGATCCTTTTGAACAGAATCCAGAAGTGGCCTTTCAAGAATGGAAAGAGCAGTCAATTCAGACCCTTGCCCTGGAACTCCCTAATTGAGCTAAACCCTTTGACCTTTCCATTCCCGGTGAAAGGTGAATCGCCATTGGAGAATTAGTGCACAAACTGGGACCACTTGAAATGGAACAACGCAAGAATGCCATCCAGGTAGGATAAACTACAGTCACCAAGGGGCTTGGCCCACTGCCACATCTGGCCAAGATACTGGCGGTATCTAAAAACCTGGAAATCAGCAGCCCAAAAGGCCACCTCCCTCCTAAGGGAAAAGGACCCCACGTGGTGATCCTAATCACCAACCATGCCCTGAAGTTGCAGGGTTCGCTCCGTGGGCACACCGACCTCGAGTGAGGAGGCCCTCCAACTCCAACATCCAGAGAGATAACCGGGGGCAGCAGGGCACCATGACGACTCGTGTGAACATCACTTGACCTGGAGTTTCTCTCATAAAACAACAATAGTGTGTCCCGAAGGAGTAGACTACTGCTTGCAGGACTTACTGCACCCGGAGGGGAGCTAATAATCTTGGCGGGGGAACCGTATATCACACTGTCACCATAGAAAAGCCTACAGACACCGTGATGATGGTGGCCAATAAGACCGGCTGGACTCCTGTTTACTTCAAAAGGCTGTTGACTCAGTGGCCATCATGGTCCTTGATCACCACTGACCCTGGACTGTCTGGGAGTTGAGCGGGCAGGGCTCTGACACCTGGTGCTGTTTTTACGTTAATTCAGGGACCTAATTGAAGAAAGAGCAGACTACTGGACAGAGCATCTAGGCTGGCAGAAACGGTCAGCCTAAGGTGGCCGAACAAATGTGGGGCGGGGTGAAACCGGCCCCCACAGCGTCTCTGCACATCTCTTTCCTGGACCCTTAAAGGTCATTAGAATCTATAACACTTCCAATGCTGGTGCTCAGGCGGACGAGCAGGGAGGCAGGGGTCCTGGGGCCAATCAACGTCACCTGGAGGCTGCTGGGGAGAAGTTCTGACCCTCGTCCCCTGGTATGAGGGCTCCCAACTCAGCACTCAGCAGTTACAGAAGAAGGGTCTGCACCCTCAGCACTCCAAGAATGAGGAATGGGACAAAAGGCAGAGGAGGGGTTTGTCCCCAGCAAAGCCCATTAAAAATCCCTGGGAGATAAAAATAGAATCTGGGCAATAAAGTCAAGTCTGACCTTTTTTATCCTTTGTGCTTTGTCTAATTTCACGTGCTCCTAGGGTCCCGCATACAGAGGTTCCACACCCGGCACTTCAGACCAGATTTCCTAGTGCAGAATGGCTGGGTCGACACCTCAGCTCCTGGGGCCCAGTGCAGACTCCGAGATATAGAGCCTGAGCTGCAGCCAACCCGGCCCTCGAGAGCTCCGCCCCCTCCCTCCCACTGACTCTGACAGGATCTCTACACAGCAGCCCAGCCCACAGCCCACGGGGTAGTGCATGCTCTCACCTCTCCATTCTCTGATCAAAATATAAAGTTTCCTTTGCTTGTGAACCAAACTCAGTCTCGATCTGTTGGCCCCAATGACACTGGGCAGGGGGACACTTGTTGGGGTCCACTCTGGAGGATCAGTAACAGAAATTGAGACTACTGTAACTTCAATGAACAGATGTGTGAGCCAAACTGTAGTTAACATAGAACAGTTTATAAGGCTCGGGTAAAATAAGATGTTTCTAACACTTCCATTTGATATTTCCATCACTTTATTATAAGCAAGTTCAGTGAAAAGGTTTGTCTTATTTGTCAGGTCAATATTAGAGAAATGAAGTGATTTCTTTCCAAGGATGTACATCTAATAATCTTGGTTAAAGCTTCAATCTTGTTTTAAATGCTTTTCCATTGAAAATGATACCTCTCTTTCAGCTCCCCCATTTCTGAGAAGTATAAAATCTTATAATTTATTATTACCAAAGGGGAAAGGTGGGAGGAGGGATAAATTAACAGTTTGGAATTAACACATACACACTGCTATGTATAAAATAGATCATCAACAAGGAACTACTGTATAGCACAGGGAACTACACTCAATATTTTGCAATAACCTATAAGGGGAAATAATCGGAAAAAGAATAGATATTTTTATTGACATCATCTATCAATGACAGTTAAAGTGTAACCTAAGGGAAGCCGGTGGTGAGTGCTTCTGACCCTGAAGACTTCAATCATCTAAAGTTTGGACTCTGCCTACTTCCCAAGGCCCTTAATGAACATATGTGTAGCCGTAGCTTAAAAATTTCCCCAGTTTGGGTTTCGGGGAGACACTGATTTTGAAAAAGCCCTGGTGTTCTCCTTACATGAATGGGACCCTTCCTACTGCTAAAACATGTCTGTCACACCCAGAGGATGGTATACCGTCTGATCGGGAAGAATTTGGAAAAGGCATCTCATCTCCTCATCTCCTGGTGCTCGGGTTCACCCCTCCAGCGTCTTTACTAACAGTCTCCCCACTTGGAGATGTCAACACTGTCAACATCCTGTTGCGTACAGTTTGGAATTTGCCCAGAGGATGAAGCGGAAGGATGAGGAACAATGAGAGACAAGTCCTAGGTGTTCAGACAGGCACATGTCACTCTAATTTCCAATCAGGAAGACGAATTGACCAAAGGCTAGGGTTGCCCATGGAAACAGTATAGGGCTTGAGGAAATCCCACTGCTTTGTGGCCAGTTCCCATAAACACAAGTTGAACAATGGAACTCAGGGGCAGTAAAATTCACGAAACTGCAGAGTTGAAAATATCTATCACTGAAAAATGTCTTGAGGAAAGTCAAAGAAAAGGATTGGTAAGCAAGGGAGAATGACAGGAAAGGGATTTGAGGAGGTAGAAAGGACTCGCCATTAAGCACAAGAAAAGGGGCTGAACATTGCCAACATTGCAGTTGGCCAAAAAGGCTGTATGCGTTTTTTTCTGTATATATTCAAGAAAAGGGCATACACTTTTTTAGCCAACCAAACAGGTGGGCACTGGAAATCAATACTACAAAAGATATCACTTCGCATCAGTCAGAAAAGCCATCCTCATAAAGTGTAAACACCAGAAATGCAGGACAGGGCAAGGAGAAGAGGGAGCCCTGTGAGGCTTATAGTGGAAATGTATATTGCCAACGGCCATTCTGGAGAAGTGTATTGTGTTTACTAAAGCATCTAAAAAATGAGCTACAGAGCATAGGGCACTTGCACTCATGGGCGTATATCTTGGGAAAAACAAAAATCGAGAGGACACAGGCACCCCAATGTTTACTGCCTCTCTGTTTAAAAGATCCTTGACTAGGATATAACTTAAATGTCTCTGGAGGGAAAAAATGGATAGAGATGTGGTACTTATGTAGAGTGGAATATTACTCAGCCTGGAAATCAATGAAATATGGCCAGTTGTAACAACTCCGGAGGAGTTACGTATGATCATTCTAAGTGACATAATTCAAAAAGAAAAAGACACATATCATAAGATATCACTTAAAGGTGGAATCCAAAATGGCTACACATGAAATAAATTACAAAACAAAAACATAGTCAAATATGTAGAAAACACGCGTAAGGCTGCTAAACGGGAAAGGTGGGGAGGGGTGAGGCATCATCCAGGAGGTTGAAATTAGCAAAGATACCATTCCAAATACCAAACTGATAATCAACAAGGCCTACACGGTAGCTAAAAGAACTGCACTCAGCACACTCAAGTCACCGGAAAAGAATATCTATGACTGGTAAGAATCTGAAAAAGAATTTATTGATGTCTCTCTGTACGTGAATCAAGTGGATGTACAGCAGCAAGAAACAGAGCTTTGAAAATCAGTTGTAACCAATATAGTAATAAATTGAAAAAAATAAACGACAGAGAGACAGAGAAAACCTCTTACAACTTTTCCTCAGGGACGGTGATGCAACATGGATTGAACACATCTAGACCCACAGCAGGATGAGACATAAGGCTGGAAACTGTTCGCGCTAAGAGAAATGTGAGGTTGGGTGAGGAAATGCACACCCTTTAAAGTAATACTACCTGGTACCCATTCAATGGGTCCCAAATCTGCAGGTTCAAGGAATCTTCCTACAGCTAAAACATGCATGGAAAACATGCATGGAAAACACCATGTGATCGGGAGATGTGTCTAAAATGCACCTCATTTATCCTCTCCTGGTGCTCCTGTTCATCATTCCAGCCACGTTACTTAGAATCTCCCCACTTAGAGAATCAGCACATTTAAACTTCTGTTTCACACATTTTGCAAATTGTGAGGAGGATGAACGGGAAGAGGGGGAACCAATGAGAGAATAGTTGTAGGGGTTTGGACGGGCACATGTCACTCTAATTTCCCATTAAGAGTAAGAATTAAAAAAAGGCTCAGCCCGCCTCGCCGGAGCCAAAATAGGGCCTGAAGCAATCCTGTGGCTTTGAGGCCAGCTCACAAAAGAGCAACTTAAAAAATGGAGCTCAGGGTCACTGCAATTCACAAACCTGCAGAGTTATAAATGAAAACTAACGTCCAAAAATATGTTGAGGTAAGGCAAAGAAGAGGATCTGAATGCAAGACAGAATTGCAAGAAACAGATTTCAAGAGATAGATTGGACTCGTCCTTAAAGTACATGAAAAGCGGCAGAATTTCGACAATGATGTAGTTGGCCCAAAAGGGAGTATGCGTTTTTTCCTGAATATATCCAGGAAAAAACGCATACGCACTTTATGGGCAACCAAGCAAGCAAGCAATGCAAATGTGCACAACAAAGAAGTCTCATTTCCCACCGGTCAAAAGGGCCATCCGAAAAAATTGTAAAAACCAGAAATGCAGGACAGGCCATGGAGAACAGGGAGCCTTTATACGCTGATGGACAGTGTGTGAACTGCCGAGAGCCACTCTGGAGAAGTGTATGGTGGTTCCTAAATCATCTAAAAAACAGAGCTACAGAGCATAGGGCACTTCCAATCATGGAAGTATATCTAGGGAAGTCTAAAAATCAACAAGACACAAGCACACCACAGTTTAGGGCTACTCTGTTTACAAGAACCTCAACTTCAGTACACCTTAAATATCCCAGGAAAGAGAACAATGGATAAAGAAAATGTGGTACTTATGTACAATGGAATATCTCTTCACCATGAAATCAATGTAATAAGGCTAGTAGAAGGATAAAGAGTGGATTTAGGTCCGATAATACTACTTGAAATAAGTCAAACAGAAAAAGAAACATATCATAAGATATCACTTATAGAGGGAGGATAAATATGGCTGCACAAAAAATGAATTACAAAACAGAACAGTGTCTCACATTTAGAAAACACACTTATGTCAGCTTAAGGGGAAAGGAGAGGTGGGGTGATGCATAAAACCAGAGTTTGAAATTAGCACAGATACCGTTCAATAAACCAAATAGGTATTAGACAAGATCTACACCTTGCTCAATGAACTGGCTTCAACACACCCTATACACCGCAGAGAAATATATCTGAGTAATAAGAATCTTAAAACCCATGTATTGATATATCTCCATAAGGGAATCAAGTGTGTGCAGAGCGGCACAAACACAGCAGTGAAAATGAGCTAAACCCCATTATAGAAATAAATTTTAAAACCAAAACGCAGAAACAATGAAAGAGAGAAAAATTCTTACAAAATTCGCTCAGGGGCTGTGATGCAACCTGTAATGACCACATATAAACCCACAGCTGGATAAGACATAAGGCTGGACACTTGGGGCTGAGAGCATTGGTGAGCTTTGGTGAGCAACTGCCGAAAGTTTAATGCAATACTTCATACTACTCATTCCAAGGGTCCCAACACTCCAGGTTGAAGGGAATCTTCCTACAGCTAAACCATGCATGGGGAATCCAGCAGATGGTATACCATATGATCGGGAAAGGTTTCTAAAACGCACCTCATTTTCCTCTCCTGGGGCTCCGGATCAACATTCCAGCCACTTTACTAACAACATCTCCACATGGAGAGTCAATGCCTTTAAGTTCCGGTATCGCACAGTCTGCAGTTAGTGCGGAGGATGAATGGGAATAGGGGGAACCAGTGAGAAAATAGCTGTAGCGGTTTCAATGGGCACATGTCACTCTAATTTCACATCAGGAAGAAGAATTAAACAAAGGCAGAGCAAGGCGCCCCAGAAGAAGGATAGGGCCTGAAGAAATCCTGTGGATATGAGGCAAGATCACAAAAATAAGAGCTGAAAAATGGAGCTAAGGGCCACTGCAATTCAAAAACCTGCAGAGTTATAAAGGCCAACTATTTTCCAAACGTATATTGAGGTAAGGCTATGAAGAGGCACTGACAGCAAGGCAGAATTGCAGGAAACCGATTTCAAGAGGTAGACAGGAACTGCATTGAAAACATATGAAAAGACTCAGAACGTCGACAATGATGCACTTGGCCAAAAAGGGCGTATGCGTTTCTTCCTGAATATATTCAGGAAGAAACGCATACGCCCTTTCTGGCCAACCAAGCAAGCTTGCAAAGGAAATCTGCACTACAATGAAGTCTCACTGCCCCCCGGTCAAAAGGGCCATCTGAAAAAAGTGTAAAATCCAGAACGGCAGGACAGGCCATGGAGAACTGGGAGCCTTTTTGTGCTTATGGGCAGGATGTAACTTGCCAACAGCCACTCTGGAGAAGTGTATGGTGTTTCCTGAAACATCTAAAAAACAAAGCAACAGAGCCTAGGGCACTTCCACTTATGGTCCTATAGCTTAGTGAAATTAAAATCAAAAAGACACAGCCACCCCAAAGTTTGGAACGGCTCTGTTTACAAGAACCTCGTTTACGGTACAAGTTCAATATCGTAGAAAGCAAAAAATGGATAAAGAAGTTGTGGTACATACGTAGAATGGAATATCATTCAGCAATGAAATCTATGTCATCAGGCCCGTAGCAGCATAATGAGTGGATTCAGGTATGATGATTCTAAGTGAAATAAGTCACACAGAAAAAGAAACATCATAAGATATCCCTAATACACGGAATGTAAACTTGGCTACCCAGGAAATGAATTACAAAACAGAACAGGGTCTCAAATGTAGAACAAACTTATGCTTGCTAAAGGGGAAAGGTGAGTTGGTGTGCTGCATAAAACAAGAGATTGAAATGAGCACAGATACCGTTCAATAAGCCAAATATGTAATAGACTAGAGCTACTCCTTGCTCAACGAAGTGGACTCAACACCACATATTAAACGCCTAAGAATATACCTGACTAGTAAGAATCTTAAAACCTATGGATTTATATGTCTCCGAAAGAGAATCAAGCGTGTTTACAGCGGCATAAACGCAGCAGTGATATGATTGGTGAGGTTCGGTGAGCAAATGCAGACCCTTTGAAGTCATATTGCATGGTACCCATTCCATGGTTCTCAACTCTCCAGGTTTAAGGGATTCTTCCTTCAGCTAAAACATGCATGTGGAACCCAGAGTATGATCCACCGTGTGATTGGGAAACGTGTTCAAATGTGTCTCAGTTTTCATCCCCTGGTAATCGGGTGCAACATTCCAGACGCTTTACTAACACTCTCCCCCACTTGGAGAGTCAGTGTCTTTAACCTCCTGTTTGGCCCAGTTTGCAATTTCTGCGGAAAATGAACAGGAATAGGGAGAACCAATGAGAGACTAGCTGGAGGGTTATGGACGGGCAAATTTAACTCTCATTTCCCACCAAGAAGAGGAATTATCGAAAGGCTCAGCGAGCCATGCCGGAACCACACTAGGGCCTGAAGCAATCCTGCGGTGTTGCGGCCAGCTCACAAGAAAGCGAGTTGAAGAAAGGAGCTCAGGGGAACTGTAATTCACACACCTGCAGAGTTCTAAATGACAGCTATCGTCCAAAAATATATTGAAGTAAGGCTGCCAAGAGGACTTGAAAGCGGGGCAGAATTGCAGGAAACCGATTTCAGGTGGTAGACTGGAATTGCATGTAAAGCATAGGAAAAGAGGCAGAACGTCCACAATGATGCACTTGGCCAAAAAGGGCGTCTGCGTTTTTTCCTGAATATACTCAGGAAAAAACGCATACGCCCTTTTTGGCCAACCAAGCAAGCTTGCAAAGGAAATCTGCACTACAATGAAGTCTCACTGCCCCCCGGTCAAAAGGGCCATCTGAAAAAAGTGTAAAATCCAGAAAGGCAGGACAGGCCATGGAGAACTGGGAGCTTAGTTAGACTGATGGGCGGGATGTAAATTGCCAACAGCCACTCTGGAGAAGTGTATGGTGTTTCCGGAAACATCTAAAAAACAAAGCAACAGAGCCTAGGGCACTTCCACTTATGGTCCTATAGATTAGGGAAATTAAAATAAAAAAGACACAGCCACCCCAAAGTTTGGAACGGCTCTGTTTACAAGAACCTCGTTTACGGTACAAGTTCAATATCGCAGAAAGCAAAAAATGGATAAAGAAGTTGTGGTACTTACGTACAATGCAATATCACTCAGCAATGAAATCTATGTCATCAGGCCAGTAGCAGCATAATGAGTGGATTCAGGTACGATGATTCTAAGTGAAATAAGTCACACAGAAAAAGAAACATCATAAGATATCACTAATACACGGTATGTAAAGTTGGCTACACAGGAACTGAATTACAAAACAGAATAGGGTCTCAAATGTAGAAAACCAACTTATGCTTGCTTAAGGGGAAAGGTGAGTTGGGGTGCTGCATAAAACCAGAGATAGAAATTAGCACAGATACCTTTCCATAAGCCAAATATGTAATAGGCAAGAGCTACTGCTTGCTCAACGAAGTGGACTCAACACCCCATATTAAACGCCTAAGAATATACCTGACTAGTAAGAATCTTAAAACCTATGGATTTATATGTCTCTGAAAGAGAATCAAGCATGTGTACAGCGGCATAAATGCAACAGTGATAGGATTGGTGAGGTTCGGTGAGCAAATGCAGACCCTTTGAAGTCATATTGCAGGGTTCCCATTCCATGGTTCTCAACTCTTCAGGTTTAAGGGATTCTTCCTTCAGCTAAAACATGCATGTGGAACCCAGAGTATGATCCAACGTGTGATCGGGAAACGTGTTCAAATATGTCTCAGTTTTCATCCCCTGGTACTCGGGTGCAACATTCCAGACGCTTTACTAACACTCTCCCCACTTGGAGAGTCAGTGCCTTTAACCTCCTGTTTGGCCCAGTTTGCAATTTCTGTGGAAAATGAACAGGAATAGGGAGAACAAATGAGAGACTAGCTGGAGGAGTCTGGACGGGCAAATTTAACTCTCATTTCCCACCAGGAAGAGGAATTAACCAAAGGTTCAGCGTGCCATGCCGGAACCACACTAGGGCCTGAAGCAATCCTGCGGTGTTGCGGCCAGCTCACAAGAAAGCGAGTTGAAGAAAGGAACTCAGGGGCCCTGTAATTCACAAACCTGCAGAGTTATAAATGACAGCTATCGTCCAAAAATATATTGAAGTAAGGCGGCCAAGAGGACTTGAAAGCGGGGCAGAATTGCAGGAAACCGATTTCAGGAGGTAGACTGGAATTGCATGTAAAGCATAGGAAAAGAGGCAGAACGTCCTCAATGATGCACTTGGCCAAAAAGGGCGTATGCGTTTTTTCCTGAATATACTCAGGAAAAAACGCAGACACCCTTTTTGGCCCACCAAGCAAGCTTGCAACGGAAATCTGCACTACAATGAAGTCTCACTGCCCCCCGTTCAAAAGGGCCATCTGAAAAAAGTGTAAAATCCAGAAAGGCAGGACAGGCCATGGAGAACTGGGAGCCTTATTATGCTGATGGGCGGGATATAAATTGCCAACAGCCACTCTGGAGAAGTGTATGGTGTTTCCTGAAACATCTAAAAAACAAGCAACAGAGCCTAGGGCACTTCCACTTATGGTCCTATAGATTAGGGAAATTAAAATCAAAAACACAGCCACCCCAAAGTTTGGGACAGCTCTGTTTACAAGAACCTCGTTTACGGTACAAGTTCAATATCGCAGAAAGCGAAAAATGGATAAAGAAGTTGTGGTACTTACGTACAATGCAATATCACTCAGCAATGAAATCTATGTCATCAGGCCAGTAGCAGCATAATGAGTGGATTCAGGTACGATGATTCTAAGTGAAATAAGTCACACAGAAAAAGAAACATCATAAGGTATCACTAATACACGGAATGTAAACTTGGCTACACAGGAACTGAATTACAAAACAGAACAGGGTCTCAAATGTAGAAAACCAACTTATGCTTGCTTAAGGGGAAAGGTGAGTTGGGGTGCTGCAGAAAACCAGAGATTGAAATTAACACAGATAGCTTTCCATAAGACAAATATGTAATAGACAAGAGCTACTGCTTGCTCAACGAAGCGGACTCAACACCCCATATTAAACGCCTAAGAATATACCTGACTAGTAAGAATCTTAAAACCTATGGATTTATATGCCTCCGAAAGAGAATCAAGCGTGTGTACAGCGGCATAAAGGCAGCAGTGAAAGGATTGGTGAGGTTCGGTGAGCAAATGAAGACCGTTTGAAGTCATATTGCATGGTACCCACTCCATGGTTCTCAACTCTCCAGGTTTAAGGGATTCTTCCTTCAGCTAAAACATGCATGTGGAACCCAGAGTATAATCCACCGTGTGATCGGGAAACGTGTTCAAATGTGTCTCAGTTTTCGTCTCCTGGTACTCGGGTGCAACATTCCAGACGTTTTACTAACACTCTCCCCACTTGGAGAGTCAGTGCCTTTAACCTCCTGTTTGGCCCAGTTTGCAATTTCTGCAGAAAAGGAACAGGAATAGGCAGAACGAATGAGAGACTAGCTGGAGGTGTCTGGACGGGCAAATTTAACTCTCATTTCCCACCAGGAAGAGGAATTAACCAAAGGCTCACTGAGATATGCCGGAACCACACTAGGGCCTGAAGCAATCCTGCGGTGTTGCGGCCAGCTCACAAGAAAGCGAGTTGAAGAAAGGAGCTCAGAGGCACTGTCATTCACAAACCTGCAGAGTTATACATGACAGCTATCGTCCAAAAATATATTGAAGTAAGGCTGCCAAGAGGACTTGAAATCGGGGCAGAATTGCAGGAAACCGATTTCAGGAGGTAGACTGGAATTGCATGTAAAGCATAGGAAAAGAGGCAGAACATCCACAATGATGCACTTGGCCAAAAAGGGCGTATGCGTTTTTTCCTGAATACATTCAGGAAAAAACGCATATGCACTTTTTGGCCAAGGAAGCAAGCTTGCAAAGGAAATCTCCACTACAATGAAGTCTCACTGCCCCCCGGTCAAAAGGGCCATCTGAAAAAAGTGTAAAATCCAGAAAGGCAGGACAGGCCATGGAGAACTGGGAGCCTTCTTATGCTGATGGGCGGGATGTAAATTGCCAACAGCCACTCTGGAGAAGTGTATGGTGTTTCCTGAAACATCTAAAAAACAAAGCAACAGAGCCTAGGGCACTTCCACTTATGGTCCTATAGATTAGGGAAATTAAAATCAAAAAGACACAGCCACCCCAAAGTTTGGGACGGCTCTGTTTACAAGAACCTCATTTATGGTACAAGTTCAATATCGCAGAAAGCGAAAAATGGATAAAGAAGTTGTGGTACTTACGTACAATGCAATATCACTCAGCAATGAAATGTATGTCATCAGGCCAGTAGCAGCATAATGAGTGGATTTAGGTGCGATGATTCTAAGAGAAATAAGTCAAACAGAAAAAGAAACATCATAAGTTATCACTAATACACGGAATGTAAACTTGGCTACACAGGAACTGAAGTACAAAACAGGATAGGTTCTCAAATGTAGAAAACCAACTTATGCTTGCTTAAGGGGAAAGGTGAGTTGGGGTGCTGCATAAAACCAGAGATTGAAATTAGCACAGATACCTTTCCATAAGCCAAATATGTAATAGACAAGAGCTACTCCTTGCTCAACGAAGTGGACTCAACACCCCATATTAAACGCCTAAGAATATACCTGACTAGTAAGAATCTTAAAACCTATGGATTTATATGTCTCCGAAAGAGAATCAAGCGTGTGTACAGCGGCATAAACGCAGCAGTGATAGGATTGGTGAGGTTCGGTGAGCAAATGCAGACCCTTTGAAGTCATACTGCATGGTACCCATTCCATGGTTCTCAACTCTCCTGGATTAAAGGATTCTTCCTTCAGCTAAAACATGCATGTGGAACCCAGAGTATGATCCACCGTGTGATCGGGAAACGTGTTCAAATATGTCTCAGTTTTCATCCCCTGATACTCGGGTGCAACAATCCAGACGCTTTACTAACACTCTCCCCACTTGGAGAGTCAGTGCCTTTAACCTCCTATTTGGCCCAATTTGCAAATTCTGCTGAAGATGAACAGGAATAGGGAGAACCAATGAGAGACTAGCTGGAGGTGTCTGGACGGGCAAATTTAACTCTCATTTCCCACCAGGAAGAGGAATTAACCAAAGGCTCAGCGAGCCATGCCGGAACCACACTAGGGCCTGAAGCAATTCTGCGGTGTTGCGGCCAGCTCACAAGAAAGCGAGTTGAAGAAAGGAGCTCAGGGGCACTGTAATTCACAAACCTGCAGAGTTATAAATGACAGCTATCATCCAAAAATATATTGAAGTAAGGCTGCCAAGAGGACTTGAAAGCGGGGCAGAATTGCAGGAAACCGATTTCAGGAGGTAGACTGGAATTGCATGTAAAACATAGGAAAAGAGGCAGAACGTCCACAATGATGCACTTGGCCAAAAAGGACATATGCGTTTTTTCCTGAATATATTCAGGAAAAAACGCATACGCCCTTTTTGGCCAACCAAGCAAGCTTGCAAAGGAAATCTGCACTACAATGAAGTCTCACTGCCCCCCGGTCAAAAGGGCCATCTGAAAAACGTGTAAAATCCAGAAAGGCAGGACAGGCCATGGAGAACTGGGAGCCTAGTTAGACTGATGGGCGGGATGTAAATTGCCAACAGCCACTCTGGAGAAGTGTATGGTGTTTCCTGAAACATCTAAAAAACAAAGCAACAGAGCCTAGGGCACTTCCACTTATGGTCCTATAGATTAGGGAAATTAAAATCAAAAAGACACAGCCACCCCAAAGTTTGGAACGGCTCTGTTTACAAGAACCTCGTTTACGGTACAAGTTCAATATCGCAGAAAGCGAAAAATGGATAAAGAAGTTGTGGTACTTACGTACAATGCAATATCACTCAGCAATGAAATCTATGTCATCAGGCCAGTAGCAGCATAATGAGTGGATTCAGGTACGATGATTGTAAGTGAAATAAGTCACACAGAAAAAGAAACATCATAAGATATCACTAATACACGGAATGTAAACTTGCCTACACAGGAACTGAATTACAAAACAGAATAGGGTCTCAAATGTA
Organism: Pseudorca crassidens; assembly: GCF_039906515.1. Classification (NCBI taxonomy): domain Eukaryota; kingdom Metazoa; phylum Chordata; class Mammalia; order Artiodactyla; family Delphinidae; genus Pseudorca; species Pseudorca crassidens. The sequence continues at coordinate 1,237,770 of NW_027135942.1, forward strand.
GAAAACCAACTTATGCTTGCTTAAGGGGAAAGGTGAGTTGGGGTGCTGCATAAAACCAGAGATTGAAATTAGCACAGATACCTTTCCATAAGCCAAATATGTAATAGACAAGAGCTACTGCTTGCTCAACGAAGTGGACTCAACACCCCATATTAAACGCCTAAGAATATACCTGACTAGTAAGAATCTTAAAACCTATGGATTTATATGTCTCCGAAAGAGAACCAAGCGTGTGTACAGCGGCATAAACGCAGCAGTGATAGGATTGGTGATGTTCGGTGAGCAAATGCAGACCCTTTGAAGTCATATTGCATGGTACCCATTCCATGGTTCTCAACTCTCCAGGTTTAAGGGATTCTTCCTTCAGCTAAAACATGCATGTGGAACCCAGAGTATGATCCACCGTGTGATCGGGAAACGTGTTCAAATGTGTCTCAGATTTCGTCCCCTGGTACTCGGGTGCAACATTCCAGACACTTTACTAACACTCTCCCCACTTGGAGAGTCAGTGCCTTTAAACTCCTGTTTGGCCCAATTTGCAAATTCTGCTGAAGATGAACAGGAATAGGGAGAACCAATGAGAGACTAGCTGGAGGTGTCTGGACGGGCAAATTTAACTCTCATTTCCCACCAGGAAGAGGAATTAACCAAAGGCTCAGCGAGCCATGCCGGAACCACACTAGGGCCTGAAGCAATCCTGCGGTGTTGCGGCCAGCTCACAAGAAAGCGAGTTGAAGAAAGGAGCTCAGGGGCACTGTAATTCACAAACCTGCAGAGTTAAAAATGACAGCTATCGTCCAAAAATATATTGAAGTAAGGCTGCCAAGAGGACTTGAAAGCGGGGCAGAATTGCAGGAAACCGATTTCAGGAGGTAGACTGGAATTGCATGTAAAGCATAGGAAAAGAGGCAGAACGTCCACAATGATGCACTTGGCCAAAAAGGGCGTATGCGTTTTTTCCTGAATATACTCAGGAAAAAACGCAGACACCCTTTTTGGCCAACCAAGCAAGCTTGTAAAGGAAATCTGCACTACAATGAAGTCTCACTGCCCCCCGTTCAAAAGGGCCATCTGAAAAAAGTGTAAAATCCAGAAAGGCAGGACAGGCCATGGAGAACTGGGAGCCTTCTTATGCTGATGGGCGGGATGTAAATTGCCAACAGCCACTCTGGAGAAGTGTATGGTGTTTCCTGAAACATCTAAAAAACAAGCAACAGAGCCTAGGGCACTTCCACTTATGGTCCTATAGATTAGGGAAATTAAAATGAAAAAGACACAGCCACCCCAAAGTTTGGGACAGCTCTGTTTACAAGAACCTCGTTTACGGTACAAGTTCAATATCGCAGAATGCGAAAAATGGATAAAAAAGTTGTGGTACTTACGTACAATGCAATATCACTCAGGAATGAAATCTATGTCATCAGGCCCGTAGCAGCATAATGAGTGGATTCAGGTACGATGATTCTAATTGAAATAAGTCACACAGAAAAAGAAACATCATAAGATATCACTAATACACGGAATGTAAACTTGGCTACACAGGAACTGAATTACAAAACAGAATAGGGTCTCAAATGTAGAAAACCAACTTATGCTTGCTTAAGCGGAAAGGTGAGTTGGGGTGCTGCATAAAACCAGAGATTGAAATTAGCACAGATACCTTTCAATAAGCCAAATATGTAATAGGCAAGAGCTACTGCTTGCTCAACGAAGTGGACTCAACACCCCATATTAAACGCCTAAGAATATACCTGACTAGTAAGAATCTTAAAACCTATGGATTTATATGTCTCCAAAACAGAATCAAGCGTGTGTACAGCGGCATAAACGCAACAGTGATAGGATTGGTGAGGATTGGTGACCAAATGCAGACCCTTTGATGTCGTATTGCATGGTACCCATTCCATGGGTCTCAACTCTCCAGGTTTAAGGGATTCTTCCTTCAGCTAAAACATGCATGTGGAACCCAGAGTATGATCCACCGTGTGATCGGGAAACGTGTTCAAATGTGTCTCAGTTTTCGTCCCCTGGTACTCGGGTGCAACATTCCAGACGCTTTACTAACACTCTCCCCCACTTGGAGAGTCAGTGCCTTTAAACTCCTGTTTGGCCCAGTTTGCAATTTCTGCGGAAAATGAACAGGAATAGGGAGAACAAATGAGAGACTAGCTGGAGGTGTCTGGACTGGCAAATTTAACTCTCATTTCCAACCAGGAAGAGGAATTAACCAAAGGCTCAGCCTGCCGTGCCGGAACCACACTAGGGCCTGAAGCAATCCTGCGGTGTTGCGGCCAGCTCACAAGAAAGCGAGTTGAAGAAAGGAGCTCAGGGGCACTGTAATTCACAAACCTGCAGAGTTATAAATGACAGCTATCGTCCAAAAATATATTGAAGTAAGGCTGCCAAGAGGACTTGAAAGCGGGGCAGAATTGCAGGAAACCGATTTCAGGAGGTAGACTGGAATTGCATGTAAAGCATAGGAAAAGAGGCAGAACGTCCACAATGATGCACTTGGCCAAAAAGGACATATGCGTTTTTTCCTGAATATATTCAGGAAAAAACGCATACGCCCTTTTTGGCCAACCAAGCAAGCTTGCAAAGGAAATCTGCACTACAATGAAGTCTCACTGCCCCCCGGTCAAAAGGGCCATCTGAAAAAAGTGTAAAATCCAGAAAGGCAGGACAGGCCATGGAGAACTGGGAGCTTAGTTAAACTGATGGGCGGGATGTAAATTGCCAACAGCCACTCTGGAGAAGTGTATGGTGTTTCCGGAAACATCTAAAAAACAAAGCAACAGAGCCTAGGGCACTTCCACTTATGGTCCTATAGATTAGGGAAATTAAAATAAAAAAGACACAGCCACCCCAAAGTTTGGAACGGCTCTGTTTACAAGAACCTCGTTTACGGTACAAGTTCAATATCGCAGAAAGCGAAAAATGGATAAAGAAGTTGTGGTACTTACGTACAATGCAATATCACTCAGCAATGAAATGTATGTCATCAGGCCAGTAGCAGCATAATGAGTGGATTCAGGTACGATGATTCTAAGTGAAATAAGTCACACAGAAAAAGAAACATCATAAGATATCACTAATACACGGAATGTAAAGTTGGCTACACAGGAACTGAATTACAAAACAGAATAGGGTCTCAAATGTAGAAAACCAACTTATGCTTGCTTAAGGGGAAAGGTGAGTTGGGGTGCTGCATAAAACCAGAGATTGAAATTAGCACAGATACCTTTCCATAAGCCAAATATGTAATAGACAAGAGCTACTGCTTGCTCAACGAAGTGGACTCAACACCCCATATTAAACGCCTAAAAATATACCTGACTAGTAAGAATCTTAAAACCTATGGATTGATATGTCTCCGAAAGAGAATCAAGCGTGTGTACAGCGGCATAAACGCAGCAGTGATAGGATTGGTGAGGTTCGGTGAGCAAATGCAGACCCTTTGAAGTCATATTGTATGGTACCCATTCCATGGTTCTCAACTCTCCAGGTTTAAGGGATTCTTCCTTCAGATAAAACATGCATGTGGAACCCAGAGTATGATCCACCATGTGATCGGGAAACGTGTTCAAATGTGTCTCAGTTTTCGTCCCCTGGTACTCGGGTGCAACATTCCAGATGCTTTACTAACACTCTCCCCACTTGGAGAGTCAGTGCCTTTAACCTCCTGTTTGGCCCAGTTTGCAATTTCTTCTTAAAATGAACAGGAATAGGGAGAACCAATGAGAGACTAGCTGGAGGTGTCTGGACGGGCAAATTTTACTCTCATTTCCCACCAGGAAGAGGAATTAACCAAAGGCTCAGCCTGCCGTGCCGGAACCACACTAGGGCCTGAAGCAATCCTGCGGTGTTGCGGCCAGCTCACAAGAAAGCGAGTTGAAGAAAGGAGCTCAGGGGCACTGTAATTCACAAACCTGCAGAGTTATAAATGACAGCTATCGTCCAAAAATATATTGAAGTAAGGCTGCCAAGAGGACTTGAAAGCGGGGCAGAATTGCAGGAAACCGATTTCAGGAGGTAGACTGGAATTGCATGTAAAACATAGGAAAAGAGGCAGAACGTCCACAATGATGCACTTGGCCAAAAAGGGCGTATTCTTTTTTTCCTGAATATATTCAGGAAAAAACGCATACGCCCTTTTTGGCCAACCAAGCAAGCTTGCAAAGGAAATCTGCACTACAATGAAGTCTCACTGCCCCCCGGTCAAAAGGGCCATCTGAAAAAAGTGTAAAATCCAGAAAGGCAGGACAGGCCATGGAGAACTGGGAGCCTAGTTAGACTGATGGGCGGGATGTAAATTGCCAACAGCCACTCTGGAGAAGTGTATGGTGTTTCCTGAAACATCTAAAAAACAAAGCAACAGAGCCTAGGGCACTTCCACTTATGGTCCTATAGATTAGGGAAACTAAAATCAAAAAGACACAGCCACCCCAAAGTTTGGAACGGCTCTGTTTACAAGAACCTCGTTTACGGTACAAGTTCAATATCGCAGAAAGCAAAAAATGGATAAAGAAGTTGTGGTACTTACGTACAATGCAATATCACTCAGCAATGAAATCTATGTCATCAGGCCAGTAGCAGCATAATGAGTGGATTCAGGTACGATGATTCTAAGTGAAATAAGTCACACAGAAAAAGAAACATCATAAGATATCACTAATACACGGAATGTAAACTTGCCTACACAGGAACTGAATTACAAAACAGAATAGGGTCTCAAATGTAGAAAACCAACTTATGCTTGCTTAAGGGGAAAGGTGAGTTGGGGTGCTGCATAAAACCAGAGATTGAAATTAGCACAGATACCTTTCCATAAGCCAAATATGTAATAGACAAGAGCTACTGCTTGCTCAACGAAGTGGACTCAACACCCCATATTAAACGCCTAAAAATATACCTGACTAGTAAGAATCTTAAAACCTATGGATTGATATGTCTACGAAAGAGAATCAAGCGTGTGTACAGCGGCATAAACGCAGCAGTGATAGGATTGGTGAGGTTCGGTGAGCAAATGCAGACCCTTTGAAGTCATATTGCATGGTACCCATTCCATGGTTCTCAACTCTCCAGGTTTAAGGGATTCTTCCTTCAGATAAAACATGCATGTGGAACCCAGAGTATGATCCACCGTGTGATCGGGAAACGTGTTCAAATGTGTCTCAGTTTTCGTCCCCTGGTACTCGGGTGCAACATTCCAGATGCTTTACTAACACTCTCCCCACTTGGAGAGTCAGTGCCTTTAACCTCCTGTTTGGCCCAGTTTGCAATTTCTTCGGAAAATGAACAGGAATAGGGAGAACCAATGAGAGACTAGCTGGAGGTGTCTGGACGGGCAAATTTTACTCTCATTTCCCACCAGGAAGAGGAATTAACCAAAGGCTCAGCCTGCCGTGCCGGAACCACACTAGGTCCTGAAGCAATCCTGCGGTGTTGCGGCCAGCTCACAAGAAAGCGAGTTGAAGAAACGAGCTCAGGGGCACTGTCATTCACAAACCTGCAGAGTTATAAATGACAGCTATCGTCCAAAAATATATTGAAGTAAGGCTGCCAAGAGGACTTGAAAGCGGGGCAGAATTGCAGGAAACCGATTTCAGGAGGTAGACTGGAATTGCATGTAAAGCATAGGAAAAGAGGCAGAACGTCCACAATGATGCACTTGGCCAAAAAGGGCGTATTCTTTTTTTCCTGAATATATTCAGGAAAAAACGTATACGCCCTTTTTGGCCAACCAAGCAAGCTTGCAAAGGAAATCTGCACTACAATGAAGTCTCACTGCCCCCCGGTCAAAAGGGCCATCTGAAAAAAGTGTAAAATCCAGAAAGGCAGGACAGGCCATGGAGAACTGGGAGCCTAGTTAGACTGATGGGCGGGATGTAAATTGCCAACAGCCACTCTGGAGAATTGTATGGTGTTTCCTGAAACATCTAAAAAACAAAGCAACAGAGCCTAGGGCAATTCCACTTATGGTCCTATAGATTAGGGAAACTAAAATCAAAAAGACACAGCCACCCCAAAGTTTGGAACGGCTCTGTTTACAAGAACCTCGGTTACGGTACAAGTTCAATATCGCAGAAAGCAAAAAATGGATAAAGAAGTTGTGGTACTTACGTACAATGCAATATCACTCAGCAATGAAATCTATGTCATCAGGCCAGTAGCAGCATAATGAGTGGATTCAGGTACGATGATTCTAAGTGAAATAAGTCACACAGAAAAAGAAACATCATAAGATATCACTAATACACGGAATGTAAACTTGGCTACACAGGAACTGAATTACAAAACAGAATAGGGTCTCAAATGTAGAAAACCAACTTATGCTTGCTTAAGGGGAAAGGTGAGTTGGGGTGCTGCATAAAACCAGAGATTGAAATTAGCACAGATAACTTTCCATAAGCCAAATATGTAATAGACAAGAGCTACTGCTTGCTCAACGAAGTGGACTCAACACCCCATATTAAACGCCTAAAAATATACCTGACTAGTAAGAATCTTAAAACCTATGGATTGATATGTCTCCGAAAGAGAATCAAGCGTGTGTACAGCGGCATAAACGCAGCAGTGATAGGATTGGTGAGGTTCGGTGAGCAAATGAAGACCCTTTGAAGTCATATTGCATGGTACCCATTCCATGGTTCTCAACTCTCCAGGTTTAAGGGATTCTTCCTTCAGATAAAACATGCATGTGGAACCCAGAGTATGATCCACCGTGTGATCGGGAAACGTGCTCAAATGTGTCTCAGTTTTCGTCCCCTGGTACTCGGGTGCAACATTCCAGATGCTTTACTAACACTCTCCCCACTTGGAGAGTCAGTGCCTTTAACCTCCTGTTTGGCCCAGTTTGCAATTTCTTCGGAAAATGAACAGGAATAGGGAGAACCAATGAGAGACTAGCTGGAGGTGTCTGGACGGGCAAATTTTACTCTCATTTCCCACCAGGAAGAGTAATTAACCAAAGGCTCAGCCTGCCGTGCCGGAACCACACTAGGTCCTGAAGCAATCCTGCGGTGTTGCGGCCAGCTCACAAGAAAGCGAGTTGAAGAAAGGAGCTCAGGGGCACTGTAATTCACAAACCTGCAGAGTTATAAATGACAGCTATCGTCCAAAAATATATTGAAGTAAGGCTGCCAAGAGGACTTGAAAGCGGGGCAGAATTGCAGGAAACCGATTTCAGGAGGTAGACTGGAATTGCATGTAAAGCATAGGAAAAGAGGCAGAACGTCCACAATGATGCACTTGGCCAAAAAGGGCGTATTCTTTTTTTCCTGAATATATTCAGGAAAAAACGCATACGCCCTTTTTGGCCAACCAAGCAAGCTTGCAAAGGAAATCTGCACTACAATGAAGTCTCACTGCCCCCCGGTCAAAAGGGCCATCTGAAAAAAGTGTAAAATCCAGAAAGGCAGGACAGGCCATGGAGAACTGGGAGCCTAGTTAGACTGATGGGCGGGATGTAAATTGCCAACAGCCACTCTGGAGAAGTGTATGGTGTTTCCTGAAACATCTAAAAAACAAAGCAACAGAGCCTAGGGCACTTCCACTTATGGTCCTATAGATTAGGGAAACTAAAATCAAAAAGACACAGCCACCCCAAAGTTTGGAACGGCTCTGTTTACAAGAACCTCGGTTAAGGTACAAGTTCAATATCGCAGAAAGCAAAAAATGGATAAAGAAGTTGTGGTACTTACGTACAATGCAATATCACTCAGCAATGAAATCTATGTCATCAGGCCAGTAGCAGCATAATGAGTGGATTCAGGTACGATGATTCTAAGTGAAATAAGTCACACAGAAAATGAAACATCATAAGATATCACTAATACACGGAATGTAAACTTGCCTACACAGGAACTGAATTACAAAACAGAATAGGGTCTCAAATGTAGAAAACCAACTTATGCTTGCTTAAGGGGAAAGGTGAGTTGGGGTGCTGCATAAAACCAGAGATTGAAATTAGCACAGATACCTTTCCATAAGCCAAATATGTAATAGACAAGAGCTACTGCTTGCTCAACGAAGTGGACTCAACACCCCATATTAAACGCCTAAAAATATACCTGACTAGTAAGAATCTTAAAACCTATGGATTGATATGTCTCCGAAAGAGAATCAAGCGTGTGTACAGCGGCATAAACGCAGCAGTGATAGGATTGGTGAGGTTCGGTGAGCAAATGCAGACCCTTTGAAGTCATATTGCATGGTACCCATTCCATGGTTCTCAACTCTCCAGGTTTAAGGGATTCTTCCTTCAGATAAAACATGCATGTGGAACCCAGAGTATGATCCACCGTGTGATCGGGAAACGTGTTCAAATGTGTCTCAGTTTTCGTCCCCTGGTACTCGGGTGCAACATTCCAGATGCTTTACTAACACTCTCCCCACTTGGAGAGTCAGTGCCTTTAACCTCCTGTTTGGCCCAGTTTGCAATTTCTTCGGAAAATGAACAGGAACAGGGAGAATCAATGAGAGACTAGCTGGAGGTGTCTGGACGGGCAAATTTTACTCTCATTTCCCACCAGGAAGAGGAATTAACCAAGGGCTCAGCCTGCCGTGCCGGAACCACACTAGGGCCTGAAGCAATCCTGCGGTGTTGCGGCCAGCTCACAAGAAAGCGAGTTGAAGAAAGGAGCTCAGGGGCACTGTAATTCACACACCTGCAGAGTTATAAATGACAGCTATCGTCCAAAAATATATTGAAGTAAGGCTGCCAAGAGGACTTGAAAGCGGGGCAGAATTGCAGGAAACCGATTTCAGGAGGTAGACTGGAATTGCATGTAAAGCATAGAAAAAGAGGCAGAACGTCCACAATGATGCACTTGGCCAAAAAGGGCGTATGCGTTTTTTCCTGAATATATTCAGGAAAAAACGCATACGCCCTTTTTGGCCAACCAAGCAAGCTTGCAAAGGAAATCTGCACTACAATGAAGTCTCACTGCCCCCCGGTCAGAAGGGTCATCTGAAAAAAGTGTAAAACCCAGAAAGGCAGGACAGGCCATGGAGAACTGGGAGCCTAGTTAGGCTGATGGGCGGGATGTAAATTGCCAACAGCCACTCTGGAGAAGTGTATGGTGTTTCCTGAAACATCTAAAAAACAAAGCAACAGAGCCTAGGGCACTTCCACTTATGGTCCTATAGCTTAGGGAAATTAAAATCAAAAAGACACAGCCACCCCAAAATTTGGGACGGCTCTGTTTACAGGAACCTCATTTACGGTACAAGTTCAATATCACAGAAAGCGAAAAATGGATAAAGAAGTTGTGGTACTAACGTACAATGCAATATCACTCAGCAAATAAATCTATGTCATCAGGCCCATAGCAGCATAATGAGTGGATTCAGGTATGATGATTCTAAGTGAAATAAGTCACACAAAAAAACAAACATCATAAGATATCACTAATACACGGAATGTAAACTTGGCTACACAGGAACTGAATTACAAAACAGAATAGGGTCTCAAATGTAGAAAACCAACTTATGCTTGCTAAAGGGGAAAGGTGAGTTGGGGTGCTGCATAAAACCAGAGATTAAAATTAGCACAGATACCTTTCCATAAGCCAAATATGTAATAGACAAGAGCTACTGCTTGCTCAACGAAGTGGACTCAACACCCCATATTAAACGCCTAAGAATATACCTGACTAGTAAGAATCTTAAAACCTATGGATTTATATGTCTCCGAAAGAGAATCAAGCGTGTGTACAGCGGCATAAACGCAGCAGTGATAAGATTGGTGAGGTTCGGTGAGCAAATGCAGACCCTTTGAAGTCATATTGCATGGTACCCATTCCATGGTTCTCAACTCTCCAGGTTTAAGGGATTCTTCCTTCAGCTAAAACATGCATGTGGAACCCAGAATATGATCCACCGAGTGATCGGGAAACGTGTTCAAATGTGTCTCAGGTTTCTTCCCCTTGTACTCGGGTGCAACATTCCAGACGCTTTACTAACACTCTCCCCACTTGGAGAGTCAGTGCCTTTAACCTCCTGTTTGGCCCCGTTTGCAATTTCTGTGGAAAATGAACAGGAATAGGGAGAACCAATGAGAGACTAGCTGGAGGTGTCTGGACGGGCAAATTTAACTCTCATTTCCCACCAGGAAGAGGAATTAACCAAAGGCTCAGCGTGCCATGCCGGTACCACACTAGGGCCTGAAGCAATCCTGCAGTGTTGCGGACAGCTCACAGGAAAGCGAGTTGAAGAAAGGAACTCAGGGGCCCTGTAATTCACAAACCTGCAGAGTTATAAATGAAAGCTATCGTCCAAAAATATATTGAAGTAAGGCTGCCAAGAGGACTTGAAAGTGGGGCAGAATTGCAGGAAACCGAATTCAGGAGGTAGACTGGAATTGCATGAAAAGCATAGGAAAAGAGGCAGAACGTCCACAATGATGCACTTGGCCAAAAAGGGCGTATGCGTTTTTTCCTGAATATATTCAGGAAAAAACGCATATGCCCTTTTTGGCCAACCAAGCAAGCTTGCAAAGGAAATCTGCACTACAATGAAGTCTCACAGCTCCCCGGTCAAAAGGGCAATCTGAAAAAAGTGTAAAATCCAGAAAGGCAGGACAGGCCATGGAGAACTGGGAGTTTTGTTATGCCAATGGGCGTGATGTAAATTGCCAACAGCCACTCTGGAGAAGTGTATGGTGTTTCCTGAAACATCTAAAAAACAAAGCAACAGAGCCTAGGGCACTTCCACTTATGGTCCTATAGCTTAGGGAAATTAAAATCAAAAAGACACAGCCACCCCAAAGTTTGGGATGGCTCTGTTTACAAAAACCTCATTTACGGTACAAGTTCAATATCGCAGAAAGCGAAAAATGGATAAAGAAGTTGTGGTACTTACGTACAATGCAATATCACTCAGCAATGAAATCTATGTCATCAGGCCAGTAGCAGCATAATGAGTGTATTCAGGTACGATGATTCTAAGTGAAATAAGTCACACAGAAAAAGAAACATCATAAGATATCACTAATACACAGAATGTAAACTTGTCTACATAGGAACTGAATTACAAAACAGAATAGGGTCTCAAATGTAGAAAACCAACTTATGCTTGCTTAAGGGGAAAGGTGAGTTGGGGTGCTGCATAAAACCAGAGATTGAAATTAACACAGATACCTTTCCATAAGATAAATATGTAATAGACAAGAGCTACTGCTTGCTCAACGAAGGGGACTCAACACCCCATATTAAACGCCTAAGAATATACCTGACTAGTAAGAATCTTAAAACCTATGGATATATATGTCTCCGAAAGAGAATCAAGCGTGTGTACAGCGGCATAAACGCAGCAGTGATAGGATTGGTGAGGTTCGGTGAGCAAATGAAGACCCTTTGAAGTCATATTGCATGGTACCCATTCCATGGTTCTCAACTCTCCAGGTTTAAGGGATTCTTCCTTCAGGTAAAACATGCATGAAAAACCCAGAGTATGATACAACGTGTGATCGGGAAACGTGTTCAAATCTGTCTCAGTTTTCGTGCCCTGGTACTCGGGTGCAACATTCCAGACGCTTTACTAACACTCTCCCCACTTGGAGAGTCAGTGCCTTTAACCTCCTGTTTGGCCCAGTTTGCAATTTCTGCGGAAAATGAACAGGAATAGGGAGAACACATGAGAGACTAGCTGGAGGTGTCTGGACGGGCAAATTTAACTCTCATTTCCCACCAAGAAGAGGAATTAACCAAAGGCTCAGCGAGCCATGCCGGAACCACACTAGGGCCTGAAACAATCCTGCGGTGTTGTGGCCAGCTCACAAGAAAGCGAGTTGAAGAAAGGAGCTCAGGGGCCCTGTAATTCACAAACCTGCAGAGTTATACATGACAGCTATCGTCCAAAAATATATTGAAGTAAGGCTGCCAAGAGGACTTGAAAGCGGGTCAGAATTGCAGGAAACCGATTTCAGGAGGTAGACTGGAATTGCATGTAAAGCATAGGAAAAGAGGCAGAACGTCCACAATGATGCACTTGGCCAAAAAGGGCGTATGCATTTTTTCCTGAATATATTCAGGAAAAAACGCATACGCCCTTTTTGGCCAACCAAGCAAGCTTGCAATGGAAATCTGCACTACAATGAAGTCTCACTGACCCCCGGTCAAAAGGGCCATCTGAAAAAAGTGTAAAATCCAGAAAGGCAGGAAAGTCCATGGAGAACTGGGAGCCTTGTTATGCTGATGGGAGAGATGTAAACTGCCAACAGCCACTCCGGAGAAATGTATGGTGTTTCCTGAAACATCTAAAAAACAAAGCAACAGAACCTAGAGCACTTCCACTTATGGTCCTATAGCTTAGGGAAATTAAAATCAAAAAGACACAGCCACCCCAAAGTTTGGGACGGCTATGTTTACAAGAACCTCGTTTACGGTACAAGTTCAATATCGCAGAAAGAGAAAAATGGATAACGAAGTTGTGGTACTAACGTACAATGCAATATCACTCAGCAATGAAATCTATGTCATCAGGCCCATAGCAGCATAATGAGTGGATTCAGGTACGATGATTCTAAGTGAAATATGTCACACAGAAAAAGAATCATCATAAGATATCACTAATACACGGAATGTAAACTTGGCTACACAGGAACTGAATTACAAAACAGAATAGGGTCTCAAATGTAGAAAACCAACTTATGCTTGCTTAAGGGGAAAGGTGAGTTGGGGTGCTGCATAAAACCAGAGATTGAAATTAACACAGATACCTTTCCATAAGACAAATATGTAATAGACAAGAGCTACTGCTTGCTCAACGAAGTGGACTCAACACCCCATATTAAACGCCTAAGAATATACCTGACTAGTAAGAATCTTAAAACTTATGGATTTATATGTCTCCGAAAGAGAATCAAGCGTGTGTATAGCGGCATAAACGCAGCAGTGAAAGGATTGGTGAGGTTCGGTAAGCAAATGCAGACCCTTTGAAGTCATATTGCATGGTACCCATTCCATGGTTCTCAACTCTCCAGGTTTAAGGGATTCTTCCTTCAGCTAAAACATGCATGTGGAACCCAGAGTATGATCCACCATGTGATCGGGAAACATGTTCAAATGTGTCTCAGTTTTCGTCCCCTGGTACTCGGGTGCAACATTCCAGACGCTTTACTAACACTCTCCCCACTTGGAGTGTCAGTGCCTTTAAACTCCTGTTTGGCCCAGTTTGCAATTTCTGCGGAAAATGAACAGGAATAGGGAGAACCAATGAGAGACTAGCTGGAGATGTCTGGACGGTTAAATTTAACTCTCATTTCCCACCAGGAAGAGGAATTAACCAAAGGCTCAGCGAGCCATGCCGGAACCACACTAGGGCCTGAAGCAATCCTGCGGTGTTGCGGCCAGCTCACAAGAAAGCGAGTTGAAGAAAGGAGCTCAGGGGCCCTGTAATTCACAAACCTGCAGAGTTATACATGACAGCTATCGTCCAAAAATATATTGAAGTAAGGCTGCCAAGAGGACTTGAAAGCGGGGCAGAATTGCAGGAAACCGATTTCAGGAGGTAGACTGGAATTGCATGTAAAGCATAGGAAAAGAGGCAGAACGTCCACAATGATGCACTTGGCCAAAAAGGGCGTATGCGTTTTTTCCTGAATATATTCAGGAAATAATGCAAACGCCCTTTTTGGCCAACCAAGCAAGCTTGCCAAGGAAATCTGCACTACAATGAAGTCTCACTGCCCCCCGTTCAAAAGGGCCATCTGAAAAAAGTGTAAAATCCAGAAAGGCAGGACAGGCCATGGAGAACTGGGAGCCTTCTTATGCTGATGGGCGGGATGTAAATTGCCAACAGCCACTCTGGAGAAGTGTATGGTGTTTCCTGAAACATCTAAAAAACAAAGCAACAGAGCCTAGGGCACTTCCACTTATGGTCCTATAGCTTAGGGAAATTAAAATCAAAAAGACACAGCCACCACAAAGTTTGGGATGGCACTGCTTACAAGAACCTCGTTTACGGTACAAGTTCAATATCACAGAAAGCGAAAAATGGATAAAGAAGTTGTGGTACTTACGTACAATGCAATATCACTCAGCAATGAAATGTATGTCATCATGCCAGTAGCAGCATAATGAGTGGATTCAGGTACGATGATTCTAAGTGAAATAAGTCACACAGAAAAAGAAACATCATAAGATATCACTAATACACGGAATGTAAACTTGGTTACACAGGAACTGAATTACAAAACAGAATAGGGTCTCAAATGTAGAAAACCAACTTATGCTTGCTTAAGGGGAAAGGTGAGTTGGGGTGCTGCATAAAACCAGAGATAGAAATTAGCACAGATACCTTTCCATAAGCCAAATATGTAATAGGCAAGAGCTACTGCTTGCTCAACGAAGTGGACTCAACACCCCATATTAAACGCCTAAGAATATACCTGACTAGTAAGAATCTTAAAACCTATGGATTTATATGTCTCTGAAAGAGAATCAAGCATGTGTACAGCGGCATAAATGCAACAGTGATAGGATTGGTGAGGTTCGGTGAGCAAATGCAGACCCTTTGATGTCATATTGCATGGTACCCATTCCATGGGTCTCAACTCTCCAGGTTTAAGGGATTCTTCCTTCAGCTAAAACATGCATGTGGAACCCAGAGTATGATCCACCGTGTGATCGGGAAACGTGTTCAAATGTGTCTCAGTTTTCATCCCCTGGTAGTCGGGTGCCACATGCCAGATGCTTTACGAACACTCTCCCCACTTGGAGAGTCAGTGCCTTTAACCTCCTGTTTGGCCCAGTTTGCAATTTCTGCGGAAAATGAACAGGAATAGGGAGAACCAATGACAGACTAGCTGGGGGTGTCTGGACGGGCAAATTTAACTCTCATTTCCCACCAGGATGAGGAATTAACCAAAGGCTCAGCGTGCCATGCCGGAACCACACTAGGGCCTGAAGCAATCCTGCAGTGTTGCGGCCAGCTCACAAGAAAGCGAGTTGAAGAAAGGAGCTCAGGGGCCCTGTAATTCACAAACCTGCAGAGTTATAAATGACAGCTATCGTCCAAAAATATATTGAAGTAAGGCTGCCAAGAGGACTTGAAAGCGGGGCGGAATTGCAGGAAACCGATTTCAGGAGGTAGACTGGAATTGCATGTAAAGCATAGGAAAAGAGGCAGAACGTACTCAATGATGCACTTGGCCAAAAAGGGCGTATGCGTTTTTTCCTGAATATACACAGGAAAAAACGCAGACACCCTTTTTGGCCCACCAAGCAAGCTTGCAAAGGAAATCTGCACTACAATGAAGTCTCACTGCCCCCCGTTCAAAAGGGCCATCTGAAAAAAGTGTAAAATCCAGAAAGGCAGGACAGGCCATGGAGAACTGGGAGCCTTCTTATGCTGATGGGCGGGATGTAAATTGCCAACAGCCACTCTGGAGAAGTGTATGGTGTTTCCTGAAACATCTATAAAACAAGCAACAGAGCCTAGGGCACTTCCACTTATGGTCCTATAGATTAGGGAAATTAAAATCAAAAAGACACAGCCACCCCAAAGTTTGGGACAGCTCTGTTTACAAGAACCTCGTTTACGGTACAAGTTCAATATCGCAGAATGCGAAAAATGGATAAAGAAGTTGTGGTACTTACGTACAATGCAATATCACTCAGCAATGAAATCTATGTCATCAGGCCCGTAGCAGCATAATGAGTGGATTCAGGTACGATGATTCTAATTGAAATAAGTCACACAGAAAAAGAAACATCATAAGGTATCACTAATACACGGAATGTAAAGTTGGCTACACAGGAACTGAATTACAAAACAGAACAGGGTCTCAAATGTAGAAAACCAACTTATGCTTGCTTAAGGGGAAAGGTGAGTTGGGGTGCTGCAGAAAACCAGAGATTGAAATTAGCACAGATACCTTTCCATAAGCCAAATATGTAATAGGCAAGAGCTACTGCTTGCTCAACGAAGTGGACTCAACACCCCATATTAAACGCCTAAGAATATACCTGACTAGTAAGAATCTTAAAACCTATGGATTTATATGTCTCCGAAACAGAATCAAGCGTGTGTACAGCGGCATAAACGCAACAGTGATAGGATTGGTGAGGATTGGTGACCAAATGAAGACCGTTTGAAGTCATATTGCATGGTACCCACTCCATGGGTCTCAACTATCCAGGTTTAAGGGATTCTTCCTTCAGCTAAAACATGCATGTGGAACCCAGAGTATGATCCACCATGTGATCGGGAAACGTGTTCAAATGTGTCTCAGTTTTCGTCCCCTGGTACTCGGGTGCAACATTCCAGACGCTTTACGAACACTCTCCCCACTTGGAGAGTCAGTGCCTTTAAACTCCTGTTTGGCCCAGTTTGCAATTTCTGCGGAAAATGAACAGGAATAGGGAGAACCAATGACAGACTAGCTGGGGGTGTCTGGACGGGCAAATTTAACTCTCATTTCCCACCAGGAAGAGGAATTAACCAAAGGCTCAGCGTGCCATGCCGGAACCACACTAGGGCCTGAAGCAATCCTGCGGTGTTGCGGCCAGCTCACAAGAAAGCGAGTTGAAGAAAGGAGCTCAGGGGCCCTGTAATTCACAAACCTGCAGAGTTATAAATGACAGCTATCGTCCAAAAATATATTGAAGTAAGGCTGCCAAGAGGACTTGAAAGCGGGGCAGAATTGCAGGAAACCGATTTCAGGAGGTAGACTGGAATTGCATGTAAAGCATAGGAAAAGAGGCAGAACGTCCTCAATGATGCACTTGGCCAAAAAGGGCGTATGCGTTTTTTCCTGAATATATTCAGGAAAAAACGCATACGCCCTTTTTGGCCAACCAAGCAAGCTTGCAAAGGAAATCTGCACTACAATGAAGTCTCACTGCCCCCCGGTCAAAAGGGCCATCTGAAAAAAGTGTAAAATCCAGAAAGGCAGGACAGGCCATGGAGAACTGGGAGCCTTCTTATGCTGATGTGCGGGATGTAAATTGCAAACAGCCACTCTGGAGAAGTGTATGGTGTTTCTTGAAATATCTAAAAAACAAAGCAACAGAGCCTAGGGCACTTCCACTTATGGTCCTATAGCTTAGGGAAATTAAAATCAAAAAGACACAGCCACCCCATAGTTTGGGACGGCTCTGTTTACAAGAACCTCGTTTACGGTACAAGTTCAATATCGCAGAAAGCGAAAAATGGATAAAGAAGTTGTGGTACTTACGTACAATGCAATATCACTCAGCAATGAAATCTATGTCATCAGGCCAGTAGCAGCATAATGAGTGGATTCAGGTACGATGATTCTAAGTGAAATAAGTCACACAGAAAAAGAAACATCATAAGGTATCACTAATACACGGAATGTAAACTTGGCTACACAGGAACTGAATTACAAAACAGAATAAGGTCTCAAATGTAGAAAACCAACTTACGCTTGCTTACGAGGAAAGGTTAGTTGGGGTGCTGCATAAAACCAGAGATTGAAATTAACACAGATACCTTTCCATAAGCCAAATATGTAATAGACAAGAGCTACTGCTTGCTCAATGAAGTGGACTCAACACCACATATTAAAAGCCTAAGAATATACCTGACTAGTAAAAATCTTAAAACCTATGGATTTATATGTCTCCGAAAGAGAATCAAGTGTGTTTAGAGCGGCATAAACGCAGCAGTGATAGGATTGCTGAGGTTCGGTGAGCAAAAGCAGACCCTTTGAAGTCATATTGCATGGTACCCATTCCATGGTTCTCAACTCTCCAGGTTTAAGGGATTCTTCCTTCATCTAAAACATGCATGTGGAACCCAGAGTATGATCCACCGTGTGATCGGGAAACGTGTTCAAATGTGTCTCAGTTTTCATCCCCTGGTACTCGGGTGCAACATTCCAGACGCTTTACTAACACTCTCCCCACTTGGAGAGTCAGTGCCTTTAAACTCCTGTTTGGCCCAGTTTGCAATTTCTGCGGAAAATGAACAGGAATAGGGAGAACCAATGAGAGACTAGCTGGAGGTGTCTGGACGGGCAAATTTAACTCTCATTTCCCACCAGGAAGAGGAATTAACCAAAGGCTCAGCGAGCCATGCCGAAACCACACTAGGGCCTGAAGCAATCCTGCGGTGTTGCGGCCAGCTCACAAAAAGCGAGTTGAAGAAAGGAGCTCAGGGGCACTGTAATTCACAAACCTGCAGAGTTATAAATGACAGCTATCGTCCAAAAATATATTGAAGTAAGGCTGCCAAGAGGACTTGAAAGTGGGGCAGAATTGCAGGAAACCGATTTCAGGAGGTAGACTGGAATTGCATGTAAAGCATAGGAAAAGAGGCAGAACGTCCACAATGATGCACTTGGCCAAAAAGGGCGTATGCGTTTTTTCCTGAATATATTCAGGAAATAATGCAAACGCCCTTTTTGGCCAACCAAGCAAGCTTGCCAAGGAAATCTGCACTACAATGAAGTCTCACTGCCCCCCGGTCAAAAGGGCCATCTGAAAAAAGTGTAAAATCCAGAAAGGCAGGACAGGCCATGGAGAACTGGGAGCCTTCTTATGCTGATGGGCGGGATGTAAATTGCCAACAGCCACTCTGGAGAAGTGTATGGTGTTTCCTGAAACATCTAAAAAACAAAGCAACAGAGCCTAGGGCACTTCCACTTATGGTCCTATAGCTTAGGGAAATTAAAATCAAAAAGACACAGCCACCACAAAGTTTGGGATGGCACTGCTTACAAGAACCTCGTTTACGGTACAAGTTCAATATCACAGAAAGCGAAAAATGGATAAAGAAGTTGTGGTACTTACGTACAATGCAATATCACTCAGCAATGAAATGTATGTCATCAGGCCAGTAGCAGCATAATGAGTGGATTCAGGTATGATGATTCTAAGTGAAATAAGTCACACAGAAAAAGAAACATCATAAGATATCACTAATACACGGAATGTAAACTTGGTTACACAGGAACTGAATTACAAAACAGAATAGGGTCTCAAATGTAGAAAACCAACTTATGCTTGCTTAAGGGGAAAGGTGAGTTGGGGTGCTGCATAAAACCAGAGATAGAAATTAGCACAGATACCTTTCCATAAGCCAAATATGTAATAGGCAAGAGCTACTGCTTGCTCAACGAAGTGGACTCAACACCCCATATTAAACGCCTAAGAATATACCTGACTAGTAAGAATCTTAAAACCTATGGATTTATATGTCTCTGAAAGAGAATCAAGCATGTGTACAGCGGCATAAATGCAACAGTGATAGGATTGGTGAGGTTCGGTGAGCAAATGCAGACCCTTTGAAGTCATATTGCAGGGTTCCCATTCCATGGTTCTCAACTCTTCAGGTTTAAGGGATTCTTCCTTCAGCTAAAACATGCATGTGGAACCCAGAGTATGATCCAACGTGTGATCGGGAAACGTGTTCAAATATGTCTCAGTTTTCATCCCCTGGTACTCGGGTGCAACATTCCAGACGCTTTACTAACACTCTCCCCACTTGGAGAGTCAGTGCCTTTAACCTCCTGTTTGGCCCAGTTTGCAATTTCTGCGGAAAATGAACAGGAATAGGGAGAACCAATGAGAGACTAGCTGGAGGAGTCTGGACGGGCAAATTTAACTCTCATTTCCCACCAGGAAGAGGAATTAACCAAAGGCTCAGCGTGCCATGCCGGAACCACACTAGGGCCTGAAGCAATCCTGCGGTGTTGCGGCCAGCTCACAAGAAAGCGAGTTGAAGAAAGGAACTCAGGGGCCCTGTAATTCACAAACCTGCAGAGTTATAAATGACAGCTATCGTCCAAAAATATATTGAAGTAAGGCTGCCAAGAGGACTTGAAAGCGGGGCAGAATTGCAGGAAACCGATTTCAGGAGGTAGACTGGAATTGCATGTAAAGCATAGGAAAAGAGGCAGAACGTCCTCAATGATGCACTTGGCCAAAAAGGGCGTATGCGTTTTTTCCTGAATATACACAGGAAAAAACGCAGACACCCTTTTTGGCCCACCAAGCAAGCTTGCAAAGGAAATCTGCACTACAATGAAGTCTCACTGCCCCCCGTTCAAAAGGGCCATCTGAAAAAAGTGTAAAATCCAGAAAGGCAGGACAGGCCATGGAGAACTGGGAGCCTTCTTATGCTGATGGGCAGGATGTAAATTGCCAACAGCCACTCTGGAGAAGTGTATGGTGTTTCCTGAAACATCTAAAAAACAAGCAACAGAGCCTAGGGCACTTCCACTTATGGTCCTATAGATTAGGGAAATTAAAATCAAAAAGACACAGCCACCCCAAAGTTTGGGACAGCTCTGTTTACAAGAACCTCGTTTACGGTACAAGTTCAATATCGCAGAATGCGAAAAATGGATAAAAAAGTTCTGGTACTTACGTACAATGCAATATCACTCAGCAATGAAATCTATGTCATCAGGCCCGTAGCAGCATAATGAGTGGATTCAGGTACGATGATTCTAATTGAAATAAGTCACACAGAAAAAGAAACATCATAAGATATCACTAATACACGGAATGTAAACTTGGCTACACAGAAACTGAATTACAAAACAGAATAGGGTCTCAAATGTAGAAAACCAACTTATGCTTGCTTAAGCGGAAAGGTGAGTTGGGGTGCTGCATAAAACCAGAGATTGAAATTAGCACAGATACCTTTCCATAAGCCAAATATGTAATAGGCAAGAGCTACTGCTTGCTCAACGAAGTGGACTCAACACCCCATATTAAACGCCTAAGAATATACCTGACTAGTAAGAATCTTAAAACCTATGGATTTATATGTCTCCGAAACAGAATCAAGCGTGTGTACAGCGGCATAAACGCAACAGTGATAGGATTGGTGAGGATTGGTGACCAAATGCAGACCCTTTGATGTCATATTGCATTTTACCCATTCCATGGGTCTCAACTATCCAGGTTTAAGGGATTCTTCCTTCAGCTAAAACATGCATGTGGAACCCAGAGTATGATCCACCGTGTGATCGGGAAACGTGTTCAAATGTGTCTCAGTTTTCGTCCCCTGGTACTCGGGTGCAACATTCCAGACGCTTTACGAACACTCTCCCCACTTGGAGAGTCAGTGCCTTTAAACTCCTGTTTGGCCCAGTTTGCAATTTCTGCGGAAAATGAACAGGAATAGGGAGAACCAATGACAGACTAGCTGGGGGTGTCTGGACGGGCAAATTTAACTCTCATTTCCCACCAGGAAGAGGAATTAACCAAAGGCTCAGCGTGCCATGCCGGAACCACACTAGGGCCTGAAGCAATCCTGCGGTGTTGCGGCCAGCTCACAAGAAAGCGAGTTGAAGAAAGGAGCTCAGGGGCCCTGTAATTCACAAACCTGCAGAGTTATAAATGACAGCTATCGTCCAAAAATATATTGAAGTAAGGCTGCCAAGAGGACTTGAAAGCGGGGCAGAATTGCAGGAAACCGATTTCAGGAGGTAGACTGGAATTGCATGTAAAGCATAGGAAAAGAGGCAGAACGTCCTCAATGATGCACTTGGCCAAAAAGGGCGTATGTGTTTTTTCCTGAATATACTCAGGAAAAAACGCATACACCCTTTTTGGTCAACCAAGCAAGCTTGCAAAGGAAATCTGCACTACAATGAAGTCTCACTGCCCCCCGGTCAAAAGGGCCATCTGAAAAAAGTGTAAAATCCAGAAAGGCAGGACAGGCCATGGAGAACTGGGAGCCTAGTTAGACTGACGGGCGGGATGTAAATTGCCAACAGCCACTCTGGAGAAGTGTATGGCATTTCCTAAAACATCTAAAAAACAAAGCAACAGAGCCTAGAGCACTTCCACTTATGGTCCTATAGATTAGGGAAATTAAAATCAAAAAGACACAGCCACCCCAAAGTTTGGGACGGCTCTGTTTACAAGAACCTCGGTTACGGTACAAGTTCAATATCGCAGAAAGCGAAAAATGGATAAAGAAGTTGTGGTACTTACGTACAATGCAATATCACTCAGCAATGAAATCTATGTCATCAGGCCAGTAGCAGCATAATGAGTGGATTCAGGTACGATGATTCTAAGTGAAATAAGTCACACAGAAAAAGAAACATCATAAGATATCACTAATACACGGAATTTAAACTTGCCTACACAGGAACTGAATTACAAAACAGAATAGGGTCTCAAATGTAGAAAACCAACTTATGCTTGCTTAAGGGGAAAGGTGAGTTGGGGTGCTGCATAAAACCAGAGATTGAAATTAGCACAGATACCTTTCCATAAGCCAAATATGTAATAGACAAGAGCTACTGCTTGCTCAACGAAGTGGACTCAACACCCCATATTAAACGCCTAAGAATATACCTGACTAGTAAGAATCTTAAAACCTATGGATTTATATGTCTCTGAAAGAGAATCAAGCATGTGTACAGCGGCATAAATGCAACAGTGATAGGATTGGTGAGGTTCGGTGAGCAAATGCAGACCCTTTGAAGTCATATTGCAGGGTTCCCATTCCATGGTTCTCAACTCTTCAGGTTTAAGGGATTCTTCCTTCAGCTAAAACATGCATGTGGAACCCAGAGTATGATCCAACGTGTGATCGGGAAACGTGTTCAAATATGTCTCAGTTTTCATCCCGTGGTACTCGGGTGCAACATTCCAGACGCTTTACTAACACTCTCCCCACTTGGAGAGTCAGTGCCTTTAACCTCCTGTTTGGCCCAGTTTGCAATTTCTGCGGAAAATGAACAGGAATAGGGAGAACCAATGAGAGACTAGCTGGAGGAGTCTGGACGGGCAAATTTAACTCTCATTTCCCAACAGGAAGAGGAATTAACCAAAGGCTCAGCGTGCCATGCCGGAACCACACTAGGGCCTGAAGCAATCCTGCGGTGTTGCGGCCAGCTCACAAGAAAGCGAGTTGAAGAAAGGAACTCAGGGGCCCTGTAATTCACAAACCTGCAGAGTTATAAATGACAGCTATCGTCCAAAAATATATTGAAGTAAGGCTGCCAAGAGGACTTGAAAGCGGGGCAGAATTGCAGGAAACCGATTTCAGGAGGTAGACTGGAATTGCATGTAAAGCATAGGAAAAGAGGCAGAACGTCCTCAATGATGCACTTGGCCAAAAAGGGCGTATGCGTTTTTTCCTGAATATACTCAGGAATAAACGCAGACACTCTTTTTGGCCCACCAAGCAAGCTTGCAAAGGAAATCTGCACTACAATGAAGTCTCACTGCCCCCCGTTCAAAAGGGCCATCTGAAAAAAGTGTAAAATCCAGAAAGGCAGGACAGGCCATGGAGAACTGGGAGCCTTCTTATGCTGATGGGCGGGATGTAAATTGCCAACAGCCACTCTGGAGAAGTGTATGGTGTTTCCTGAAACATCTAAAAAACAAGCAACAGAGCCTAGGGCACTTCCACTTATGGTCCTATAGATTAGGGAAATTAAAATGAAAAAGACACAGCCACCCCAAAGTTTGGGACAGCTCTGTTTACAAGAACCTCATTTACGGTACAAGTTCAATATCGCAGAATGCGAAAAATGGATAAAAATGTTGTGGTACTTACGTACAATGCAATATCACTCAGCAATGAAATCTATGTCATCAGGCCCGTAGCAGCATAATGAGTGGATTCAGGTACGATGATTCTAATTGAAATAAGTCACACAGAAAAAGAAACATCATAAGATATCACTAATACACGGAATGTAAACTTGGCTACACAGGAACTGAATTACAAAACAGAATAGGGTCTCAAATGTAGAAAACCAACTTATGCTTGCTTAAGCGGAAAGGTGAGTTGGGGTGCTGCATAAAACCAGAGATTGAAATTAGCACAGATACCTTTCCATAAGCCAAATATCTAATAGGCAAGAGCTACTGCTTGCTCAACGAAGTGGACTCAACACCCCATATTAAACGCCTAAGAATATACCTGACTAGTAAGAATCTTAAACCCTATGGATTTATATGTCTCTGAAACAGAATCAAGCGTGTGTACAGCGGCATAAACGCAACAGTGATAGGATTGGTGAGGATTGGTGACCAAATGCAGACCCTTTGATGTCATATTGCATGGTACCCATTCCATGGGTCTCAACTCTCCAGGTTTAAGGGATTCTTCCTTCAGCTAAAACATGCATGTGGAACCCAGAGTATGATCCACCGTGTGATCGGGAAACGTGTTCAAATGTGTCTCAGTTTTCGTCCCCTGGTAGTCGGGTGCAACATGCCAGATGCTTTACGAACACTCTCCCCACTTGGAGAGTCAGTGCCTTTAACCTCCTGTTTGGTCCAGTTTGCAATTTCTGCGGAAAATGAACAGGAATAGGGAGAACCAATGACAGACTAGCTGGGGGTGTCTGGACGGGCAAATTTAACTCTCATTTCCCACCAGGAAGAGGAATTAACCAAAGGCTCAGCGTGCCATGCCGGAACCACACTAGGGCCTGAAGCAATCCTGCGGTGTTGCGGCCAGCTTACAAGAAAGCGAGTTGAAGAAAGGAGCTCAGGGGCCCTGTAATTCACAAACCTGCAGAGTTATAAATGACAGCTATCGTCCAAAAATATATTGAAGTAAGGCTGCCAAGAGGACTTGAAAGCGGGGCAGAATTGCAGGAAACCGATTTCAGGAGGTAGACTGGAATTGCATGTAAAGCATAGGAAAAGAGGCAGAACGTCCTCAATGATGCACTTGGCCAAAAAGGGCGTATGCGTTTTTTCCTGAATATATTCAGGAAAAAACGCATACGCCCTTTTTGGCCAACCAAGCAAGCTTGCAAAGGAAATCTGCACTACAATGAAGTCTCACTGCCCCCCGGTCAAAAGGGCCATCTGAAAAAAGTGTAAAATCCAGAAAGTCAGGACAGGCCGTGGAGAACTGGGAGCCTACTTAGACTGATGGGCGGGATGTAAATTGCCAACAGCCACTCTGGAGAAGTGTATGGTGTTTCCTGAAACATCTAAAAAACAAAGCAACAGAGCCTAGGGCACTTCCACTTATGGTCCTATAGATTAGGGAAATTAAAATCAAAAAGACACAGCCACCCCAAAGTTTGGAACGGCTCTTGTTACAAGAACCTCGTTTACCGTACAAGTTCAATATCGCAGAAAGCAAAAAATGGATAAAGAAGTTGTGGTACTTACGTACAATGCAATATCACTCAGCAATGAAATCTATGTCATCAGGCCAGTAGCAGCATAATGAGTGGATTCAGGCACGATGATTCTAAGTGAAATAAGTCACACAGAAAAAGAAACATCATAAGATATCACTAATACACGGAATGTAAACTTGCCTACACAGGAACTGAATTACAAAACAGAATAGGGTCTCAAATGTAGAAAACCAACTTATGCTTGCTTAAGGGGAAAGGTGAGTTGGGGTGCTGCATAAAACCAGAGATTGAAATTAGCACAGATACCTATCCATAAGCCAAATATGTAATAGACAAGAGCTACTGCTTGCTCAACGAAGTGGACTCAACACCCCATATTAAACGCCTAAAAATATACCTGACTAGTAAGAATCTTAAAACCTATGGATTGATATGTCTACGAAAGAGAATCAAGCGTGTGTACAGCGGCATAAACGCAGCAGTGATAGGATTGGTGAGGTTCGGTGAGCAAATGCAGACCCTTTGAAGTCATATTGCATGGTACCCATTCCATGGTTCTCAACTCTCCAGGTTTAAGGGATTCTTCCTTCAGCTAAAACATGCATGTGGAACCCAGTGTATGATCCACCGTGTGATCGGGAAACGTGTTCAAATGTGTCTCAGTTTTCGTCCCCTGGTACTCGGGTGCAACATTCCAGATGCTTTACTAACACTCTCCCCACTTGGAGAGTCAGTGCCTTTAACCTCCTGTTTGGCCCAGTTTGCAATTTCTTCGGAAAATGAACAGGAATAGGGAGAACCAATGAGAGACTAGCTGGAGGTGTCTGGACGGGCAAATTGTACTCTCATTTCCCACCAGGAAGAAGAATTAACCAAAGGCTCAGCCTGCCGTGCCAGAACCACACTAGGGCATGAAGCAATCCTGCGGTGTTGCGGCCAGCTCACAAGAAAGCGAGTTGAAGAAAGGAGCTCAGGGGCCCTGTAATTCACAAACCTGCAGAGTTATAAATGACAGCTATCGTCCAAAAATATATTGAAGTAAGGCTGCCAAGAGGACTTGAAAGCGGGGCAGAATTGCAGGAAACCGATTTCAGGAGGTAGACTGGAATTGCATGTAAAGCACAGGAAAAGAGGCAGAACGTCCACAATGATGCACTTGGCCAAAAAGGGCGTATTCTTTTTTTCCTGAATATATTCAGGAAAAAACGCATACGCCCTTTTTGGCCAACCAAGCAAGCTTACAAAGGAAATCTGCACTACAATGAAGTCTCACTGCCCCCCGGTCAAAAGGGCCATCTGAAAAAAGTGTAAAATCTAGAAAGGCAGGACAGACCATGGAGAACTGGGAGCCTACTTAGGCTGATGGGCGGGATGTAAATTGCCAACAACCACTCTGGAGAAGTGTATGGTGTTTCCTGAAACATCTGAAAAACAAAGCAACAGAGCCTAGGGCACTTCCACTTATGGTCCTATAGCTTAGGGAAATTAAAATCAAAAAGACACAGCCACCCCATAGTTTGGGACAGCTCTGTTTACAAGGACCTCGTTTACGGTACAAGTTCAATATCGCAGAAAGTGAAAAATGGATAAAGAAGTTGTGGTACTTACGTACAATGCAATATCACTCAGCAATGAAATGTATGTCATCAGGACAGTAGCAGCATAATGAGTGGATTCAGGTACGATGATTCTAAGTGAAATAAGTCACACAGAAAAAGAAACATCATAAGATATCACTAATACACGGAATGTAAACTTGGTTACACAGGAACTGAATTACAAAACAGAATAGGGTCTCAAATGTAGAAAACCAACTTATGCTTGCTTAAGGGGAAAGGTGAGTTGGGGTGCTGCATAAAACCAGAGATAGAAATTAGCACAGATACCTTTCCATAAGCCAAATATGTAATAGGCAAGAGCTACTGCTTGCTCAACGAAGTGGACTCAACACCCCATATTAAACGCCTAAGAATATACCTGACTAGTAAGAATCTTAAAACCTATGGATTTATATGTCTCTGAAAGAGAATCAAGCATGTGTACAGCGGCATAAATGCAACAGTGATAGGATTGGTGAGGTTCGGTGAGCAAATGCAGACCCTTTGAAGTCATATTGCAGGGTTCCCATTCCATGGTTCTCAACTCTTCAGGTTTAA
Organism: Pseudorca crassidens; assembly: GCF_039906515.1. Taxonomy (NCBI): domain Eukaryota; kingdom Metazoa; phylum Chordata; class Mammalia; order Artiodactyla; family Delphinidae; genus Pseudorca; species Pseudorca crassidens. The sequence goes on from NW_027135942.1 coordinate 1,264,977, forward strand.
GGGATTCTTCCTTCAGCTAAAACATGCATGTGGAACCCAGAGTATGATCCAACGTGTGATCGGGAAACGTGTTCAAATGTGTCTCAGTTTTCATCCCCTGGTACTCGGGTGCAACATTCCAGACGCTTTACTAACACTCTCCCCACTTGGAGAGTCAGTGCCTTTAACCTCCTGTTTGGCCCAGTTTGCAATTTCTGTGGAAAATGAACAGGAATAGGGAGAACCAATGAGAGACTAGCTGGAGGAGTCTGGACGGGCAAATTTAACTCTCATTTCCCACCAGGAAGAGGAATTAACCAAAGGCTCAGCGTGCCATGCCGGAACCACACTAGGGCCTGAAGCAATCCTGCGGTGTTGCGGCCAGCTCACAAGAAAGCGAGTTGAAGAAAGGAACTCAGGGGCCCTGTAATTCACAAACCTGCAGAGTTATAAATGACAGCTATCGTCCAAAAATATATTGAAGTAAGGCTGCCAAGAGGACTTGAAAGCGGGGCAGAATTGCAGGAAACCGATTTCAGGAGGTAGACTGGAATTGCATGTAAAGCATAGGAAAAGAGGCAGAACGTCCTCAATGATGCACTTGGCCAAAAAGGGCGTATGCGTTTTTTCCTGAATATACACAGGAAAAAACGCAGACACCCTTTTTGGCCCACCAAGCAAGCTTGCAATGGAAATCTGCACTACAATGAAGTCTCACTGCCCCCCGTTCAAAAGGGCCATCTGAAAAAAGTGTAAAATCCAGAAAGGCAGGACAGGCCATGGAGAACTGGGAGCCTTCTTATGCTGATGGGCGGGATGTAAATTGCCAACAGCCACTCTGGAGAAGTGTATGGTGTTTCCTGAAACATCTAAAAAACAAGCAACAGAGCCTAGGGCACTTCCACTTATGGTCCTATAGATTAGGGAAATTAAAATCAAAAAGACACAGCCACCCCAAAGTTTGGGACAGCTCTGTTTACAAGAACCTCGTTTACGGTACAAGTTCAATATCGCAGAATGCGAAAAATGGATAAAAAAGTTGTGGTACTTACGTACAATGCAATATCACTCAGCAATGAAATCTATGTCATCAGGCCCGTAGCAGCATAATGAGTGGATTCAGGTACGATGATTCTAATTGAAATAAGTCACACAGAAAAAGAAACATCATAAGATATCACTAATACACGGAATGTAAACTTGGCTACACAGAAACTGAATTACAAAACAGAATAGGGTCTCAAATGTAGAAAACCAACTTATGCTTGCTTAAGCGGAAAGGTGAGTTGGGGTGCTGCATAAAACCAGAGATTGAAATTAGCACAGATACATTTCCATAAGCCAAATATCTAATAGGCAAGAGCTACTGCTTGCTCAACGAAGTGGACTCAACACCCCATATTAAACGCCTAAGAATATACCTGACTAGTAAGAATCTTAAAACCTATGGATTTATATGTCTCCGAAACAGAATCAAGCGTGTGTACAGCGGCATAAACGCAACAGTGATAGGATTGGTGAGGATTGGTGACCAAATGCAGACCCTTTGATGTCATATTGCATTTTACCCATTCCATGGGTCTCAACTCTCCAGGTTTAAGGGATTCTTCCTTCAGCTAAAACATGCATGTGGAACCCAGAGTATGATCCACCGTGTGATCGGGAAACGTGTTCAAATGTGTCTCAGTTTTCGTCCCCTGGTACTCGGGTGCAACATTCCAGACGCTTTACGAACACTCTCCCCACTTGGAGAGTCAGTGCCTTTAAACTCCTGTTTGGCCCAGTTTGCAATTTCTGCGGAAAATGAACAGGAATAGGGAGAACCAATGACAGACTAGCTGGGGGTGTCTGGACGGGCAAATTTAACTCTCATTTCCCAACAGGAAGAGGAATTAACCAAAGGCTCAGCGTGCCATGCCGGAACCACACTAGGGCCTGAAGCAATCCTGCGGTGTTGCGGCCAGCTCACAAGAAAGCGAGTTGAAGAAAGGAGCTCAGGGGCCCTGTAATTCACAAACCTGCAGAGTTATAAATGACAGCTATCGTCCAAAAATACATTGAAGTAAGGCTGCCAAGAGGACTTGAATGCGGGGCAGAATTGCAGGAAACCGATTTCAGGAGGTAGACTGGAATTGCATGTAAAGCATAGGAAAAGAGGCAGAACGTCCTCAATGATGCACTTGGCCAAAAAGGGCGTATGCGTTTTTTCCTGAATATACTCAGGAAAAAACGCATACACCCTTTTTGGTCAACCAAGCAAGGTTGCAAAGGAAATCTGCACTACAATGAAGTCTCACTGCCCCCCGGTCAAAAGGGCCATCTGAAAAAAGTGTAAAATCCAGAAAGGCAGGACAGGCCATGGAGAACTGGGAGCCTTCTTATGCTGATGGGCGGGATGTAAATTGCCAACAGCCACTCTGGAGAAGTGTATGGCGTTTCCTAAAACATCGAAAAAACAAAGCAACAGAGCCTAGAGCACTTCCACTTATGGTCCTATAGATTAGGGAAATTAAAATCAAAAAGACACAGCCACCCCAAAGTTTGGGACGGCTCTGTTTACAAGAACCTCGGTTACGGTACAAGTTCAATATCGCAGAAAGCGAAAAATGGATAAAGAAGTTGTGGTACTTACGTACAATGCAATATCACTCAGCAATGAAATCTATGTCATCAGGCCAGTAGCAGCATAATGAGTGGATTCAGGTACGATGATTCTAAGTGAAATAAGTCACACAGAAAAAGAAACATCATAAGATATCACTAATACACGGAATTTAAACTTGCCTACACAGGAACTGAATTACAAAACAGAATAGGGTCTCAAATGTAGAAAACCAACTTATGCTTGCTTAAGGGGAAAGGTGAGTTGGGGTGCTGCATAAAACCAGAGATTGAAATTAGCACAGATACCTTTCCATAAGCCAAATATGTAATAGACAAGAGCTACTGCTTGCTCAACGAAGTGGACTCAACACCCCATATTAAACGCCTAAGAATATACCTGACTAGTAAGAATCTTAAAACCTATGGATTTATATGTCTCTGAAAGAGAATCAAGCATGTGTACAGCGGCATAAATGCAACAGTGATAGGATTGGTGAGGTTCGATGAGCAAATGCAGACCCTTTGAAGTCATATTGCAGGGTTCCCATTCCATGGTTCTCAACTCTTCAGGTTTAAGGGATTCTTCCTTCAGCTAAAACATGCATGTGGAACCCAGAGTATGATCCAACGTGTGATCGGGAAACGTGTTCAAATATGTCTCAGTTTTCATCCCGTGGTACTCGGGTGCAACATTCCAGACGCTTTACTAACACTCTCCCCACTTGGAGAGTCAGTGCCTTTAACCTCCTGTTTGGCCCAGTTTGCAATTTCTGCGGAAAATGAACAGGAATAGGGAGAACCAATGAGAGACTAGCTGGAGGAGTCTGGACGGGCAAATTTAACTCTCATTTCCCACCAGGAAGAGGAATTAACCAAAGGCTCAGCGTGCCATGCCGGAACCACACTAGGGCCTGAAGCAATCCTGCGGTGTTGCGGCCAGCTCACAAGAAAGCGAGTTGAAGAAAGGAACTCAGGGGCCCTGTAATTCACAAAGCTGCAGAGTTATAAATGACAGCTATCGTCCAAAAATATATTGAAGTAAGGCTGCCAAGAGGACTTGAAAGCGGGGCAGAATTGCAGGAAACCGATTTCAGGAGGTAGACTGGAATTGCATGTAAAGCATAGGAAAAGAGGCAGAACGTCCTCAATGATGCACTTGGCCAAAAAGGGCGTATGCGTTTTTTCCTGAATATACTCAGGAATAAACGCAGACACACTTTTTGGCCCACCAAGCAAGCTTGCAAAGGAAATCTGCACTACAATGAAGTCTCACTGCCCCCCGGTCAAAAGGGCCATCTGAAAAAAGTGTAAAATCCAGAAAGGCAGGACAGGCCATGGAGAACTGGGAGCCTTCTTATGCTGATGGGCGGGATGTAAATTGCCAACAGCCACTCTGGAGAAGTGTATGGTGTTTCCTGAAACATCTAAAAAACAAGCAACAGAGCCTAGGGCACTTCCACTTATGGTCCTATAGATTAGGGAAATTAAAATCAAAAAGACACAGCCACCCCAAAGTTTGGGACAGCTTTGTTTACAAGAACCTCGTTTACGGTACAAGTTCAATATCGCAGAATGCGAAAAATGGATAAAAATTTGTGGTACTTACGTACAATGCAATATCACTCAGCAATGAAATCTATGTCATCAGGCCCGTAGCAGCATAATGAGTGGATTCAGGTACGATGATTCTAATTGAAATAAGTCACACAGAAAAAGAAACATCATAAGATATCACTAATACACGGAATGTAAACTTGGCTACACAGGAACTGAATTACAAAACAGAATAGGGTCTCAAATGTAGAAAACCAACTTATGCTTGCTTAAGCGGAAAGGTGAGTTGGGGTGCTGCATAAAACCAGAGATTGAAATTAGCACAGATACCTTTCCATAAGCCAAATATCTAATAGGCAAGAGCTACTGCTTGCTCAACGAAGTGGACTCAACACCCCATATTAAACGCCTAAGAATATACCTGACTAGTAAGAATCTTAAACCCTATGGATTTATATGTCTCTGAAACAGAATCAAGCGTGTGTACAGCGGCATAAACGCAACAGTGATAGGATTGGTGAGGATTGGTGAGCAAATGCAGACCCTTTGATGTCATATTGCATGGTACCCATTCCATGGGTCTCAACTCTCCAGGTTTAAGGGATTCTTCCTTCAGCTAAAACATGCATGTGGAACCCAGAGTATGATCCACCGTGTGATCGGGAAACGTGTTCAAATGTGTCTCAGTTTTCGTCCCCTGGTACTCGGGTGCAACATTCCAGACGCTTTACTAACACTCTCCCCACTTGGAGAGTCAGTGCCTTTAACCTCCTGTTTGGCCCAGTTTGCAAATTCTGCGGAAAATGAACAGGAATAGGGAGAACCAATGAGAGACTAGCTGGAGGAGTCTGGACGGGCAAATTTAACTCTCATTTCCCACCAGGAAGAGGAATTAACCAAAGGCTCAGCGAGCCATGCCGGAACCACACTAGGGCCTGAAGCAATCCTGCGGTGTTGCGGCCAGCTCACAAAAAAGCAAGTTGAAGAAAGGAGCTCAGGGGCCCTGTAATTCACAAACCTGCAGAGTTATAAATGACAGCTATCATCCAAAAATATATTGAAGTAAGGCTGCCAAGAGGACTTGAAAACGGGGCAGAATTGCAGGAAACCGATTTCAGGAGGTAGACTGGAATTGCATGTAAAGCATAGGAAAAGAGGCAGAACGTCCACAATGATGCACTTGGCCAAAAAGGGCGTATGCGTTTTTTCCGGAATATATTCAGGAAAAAACGCATACGCCCTTTTTGGCCAACCAAGCAAGATTGCAAAGGAAATCTGCACTACAATGAAGTCTCACTGCCCCCCGGTCAAAAGGGCTATCTGAAAAAAGTGTAAAATCCAGAAAGGCAGGACAGGCCATGGAGAACTGGGAGCCTTGTTATGCTGATGGGCGTGATGTAAATTGCCAACAGCCACTCTGGAGTAGTGTATGGTGTTTCCTGAAACATCTAAAAAACAAAGCACCAGAGCCTAGGGCACTTCCACTTATGGTCCTATAGCTTAGGGAAATTAAAATCAAAAAGTCACAGCCACCCCAAAATTTGAGAGAGCTCTGTTTATATGAACCTCGTTTACGGTACAAGTTCAATATCGCAGAAAGCGAAAAATGGATAAAGAAGTTGTGGTACTTACGTACAATGCAATATCACTCAGCAATGAAATCTATGTCATCAGGCCAGTAGCAGCATAATGAGTGGATTCAGGTACGATGATTCTAAGTGAAATAAGTCACACAGAAAAAGAAACATCATAAGATATCACTAATACACGGAATGTAAACTTGGCTACACAGGAACTGAATTACAAAACAGAATAGGGTCTCAAATGTAGAAAACCAACATATGCTTGCTTAAGGGGAAAGGTGAGTTGGGGTGCTGCATAATACCAGAGATTGAAATTAGCACAGATACCTTTCCATAAGCCAAATACGTAATAGACAAGAGCTACTGCTTGCTCAACGAAGTGGACTCAACACCCCATATTAAACGCCTAAGAATATACCTGACTAGTAAGAATCTTAAAACCTATGGATTGATATGTCTCCGAAAGAGAATCAAGCGTGTGTACAGCGGCATAAACGCAGCAGTGATAGGAATGGTGAGGTTCGGTGAGCAAATGCAGACCCTTTGAATTCATATTGCATGGTACCCATTCCATGGGTCTCAACTCTCCAGGTTTAAGGTATTCTTCCTTCAGCTAAAACATGCATGTGGAACCCAGAGTATGATCCACCGTGTGATCGGGAAACGTGTTCAAATGTGTCTCAGTTTTCGTCCCCTGGTACTCGGGTGCAACATTCCAGACGCTTTACTAACACTCTCCCCACTTGGAGAGTCAGTGCCTTTAACCTCCTGTTTGGCCCAGTTGGCAATTTCTGCGGAAAATGAACAGGAATAGGGAGAACCAATGAGAGACTAGCTGGAGGTGTCTGGACGGGCAAATTTAACTCTCATTTCCCACCAGGAGGAGGAATTAACCAAAGGCTCAACGAGCCATGCCGGAACCACACTAGGGCCTGAAGCAATCCTGCGGTGTTGCGGCCAGCTCACAAGAAAGCGAGTTGAAGAAAGGAGCTCAGGGGCACTGTAATTCACAAACCTGCAGAGTTATAAATGACAGCTATCGTCCACAAATATATTGAAGTAAGGCTGCCAAGAGGACTTGAAAGCGGGGCAGAATTGCAGGAAACCGATTTCAGGAGGTAGACTGGAATTGCATGTAAAGCATAGGAAAAGAGGCAGAACGTCCACAATGATGCACTTGGCCAAAAAGGGCGTATGCGTTTTTTCCTGAATATATTCAGGAAAAAGCGCATACGCCCTTTTTGGGCAACCAAGCAAGCTTGCAAAGGAAATCTGAACTACAATGAAGTCTCACTGCCCCCCGGTCAAAAGGGCCATCTGAAAAAAGTGTAAAATCCAGAAAGGCAGGACAGGCCATGGAGAAGTGGGAGCCTAGTTAGGCTGATGGGCGGGATGTAAATTGCCAACAGCCACTCTGGAGAAGTTTATGGTGTTTCCTGAAACATCTAAAAAACAAAGCAACAGAGCCTAGGGCACTTCCACTTATGGTCTTATAGCTTAGGGAAATTAAAATCAAAAAGACACAGCCACCCCAAAGTTTGGGACGGCTCTGTTTACAAGAACCTCGTTTACGGTACAAGTTCAATATCGCAGAAAGCGAAAAATGGATAAAGAAGTTGTGGTACTTACGTACAATGCAATATCACTCAGCAATGAAATCTATGTCATCAGGCCAGTAGCAGCATAATGAGTGGATTCAGGTACGATGATTCTAAGTGAAATAAGTCACACAGAAAAAGAAACATCATAAGATATCACTAATACACGGAATGTAAGCTTGGCTACACAGGAACTGAATTACAAAACAGAATAGGATCTCAAATGTAGAAAACCAACTTATGCTTGCTTAAGGGGAAAGGTGAGTTGGGGTGCTGCATAAAACCAGAGTTTGAAATTACCACAGATACCTTTCCATAAGCCAAATATGTAATAGACAAGAGCTACTGCTTGCTCCACGAAGTGGACTCAACACCCCATATTAAACGCCTAAGAATATACCTGACTAGTAAGAATCTTAAAACCTATGGATTTATATGTCTCTGAAAGAGAATCAAGCGTGTGTACAGCGGCATAAACGCAGCAGTGATAGGATTGGTGAGGTTCGGTGAGCAAATGCAGACCCTTTGAAGTCGTATTGCATGGTACCCATTCCATGGGTGTCAACTCTCCAGGTTTAAGGGATTCTTCCTTCAGCTAAAACATGCATGTGGAACCCAGAGTATGATCCACCGTGTGATCGGGAAACGTGTTCAAATGTGTCTCAGTTTTCGTCCCCTGGTACTCGGGTGCAACATTCCAGACGCTTTACTAACACTCTCCCCACTTGGAGAGTCAGTGCCTTTAACCTCCTGTTTGGCCCAGTTTGCAATTTCTGCGGAAAATGAACAGGAATAGGGAGAACCAATGAGAGACTAGCTGGAGGTGTCTGGACGGGCAAATTTAACTCTCATTTCCCACCAGGAAGAGGAATTAACCTAAGGCTCAGCATGCCATGCCAGGACAACACTAGGGCCTGAAGCAATCCTGCAGTGTTGCGGCCAGCTCACAAGAAAGCGAGTTGAAGAAAGGAGCTCAGGGGCAGCTCAGGGGCACTGTAATTCACAAACCTGCAGAGTTATAAATGACAGCTATCGTCCAAAAATATATTGAAGTAAGGCTGCCAAGAGGACTTGAAAGTGGGACAGAATTGCAGGAAACCGATTTCAGGAGGTAGACTGGAATTCTATGTAAAGCATAGGAAAAGAAGCAGAACGTCCACAATGATGCACTTGGCCAAAAAGGGCGTATGCGTTTTTTCCTGAATATATTCAGGAAAAAACGCATACGCACTTTTTGGCCAACCAAGCAAGCTTGCAAAGGAAATCTGCACTACAATGAAGTCTCACTGCCCCCCGGTCAAAAGGGCCATCTGAAAAAAGTGTAAAATCTAGAAAGGTAGGACAGGCCATGGAGAACTGGGAGCCTTGTTATGCTGATGGGCGGGATGTAAATTGCCAACAGCCACTCAGGAGAAGTGTATGGTGTTTCCTGAAACATCTAAAAAACAAAGCAACAGAGCCAAGGGCACTTCCACTTATGGTCCTATAGCTTAGGGAAATTAAAATCAAAAAGACACAGCTAACCCAAAGTTTGGGACGGCTCTGTTTACAAGAACCTCGTTTACAGTACAAGTTCAATATCGCAGAAAGCTAAAAATGGATAAGGAAGTTGTGGTACTAACGTACACTGCAATGTCACTCAGCAATGAAATCTCTGTCATCAGGCCCATAGCAGCATAATGAGTGGATTCAGGTACGATGATTCTAAGTGAAATATGTCACACAGAAAAAGAAACATCATAAGATATCACTAATACACGGAATGTAAACTTGGCTAGACAGGAACTGAATTACAAAACAGAATAGGGTCTCAAATGTAGAAAACCAACTTATGCTTTCTTAAGGGGAAAGGTGAGTTGGCGTGCTGCATAAAACCAGAGATTAAAATTAGCACAGATACCTTTCCTTAAGCCAAATATGTAATAGACAAGAGCTACTGCTTGCTCAACGAAGTGGACTCAACACCCCATATTAAACGCCTAAGAATATACCTGACTAGTAAGAATCTTAAAACCAATGGATTTATATGTCTCCAAAAGAGAATCAAGCGTGTGTACAGCGGCATAAATGCAGCAGTGATAGGATTGGTGAGGTTCGGTGAGCAAATGCAGACCCTTTGAAGTCATATTGCATGGTACCCATTCCATGGTTCTCAACTCTCCAGGTTTAAGGGATTCTTCCTTCCGCTAAAACATGCATGTGGAACCCAGAGTATGATCCACCGTGTGATTGGGAAACGTGTTCAAATGTGTCTCAGTTTTCGTCCCCTGGTACTCGGGTGCAACATTCCAGATGCTTTACTAACACTCTCCTCACTTGGAGAGTCAGTGCCTTTAACCTCCTGTTTGGCCCAGTTTGCAATTTCTGCGGAAAATGAACAGGAATAGGGAGAACAAATGAGAGACTAGCTGGAGATGTCTGGACGGGTAAATTTAACTCTCATTTCCCACCAAGAAGAGGAATTAACCAAAGGCTCAGCGAGCCATGCCAGAACCACACTAGGGCCTGAAGCAATCCTGCGGTGTTGCGGCCAGCTCACAAGAAAGCGAGTTGAAGAAAGGAGCTCAGGGGCCCTGTAATTCACAAACCTGCAGAGTTATAAATGACAGCTATCGTCCAAAAATATATTGAAGTAAGGCTGCCAAGAGGACTTGAAAGCGGGGCAGAATTGCAGGAAACCGATTTCAGGAGGTAGACTGGAATTGCATGTAAAGCATAGGAAAAGAGGCAGAACGTCCACAATGATGCAGTTGGCCAAAAAGGGCGTATGCGTTTTTTCCTGAATATATTCAGGAAAAAACGCATACACCCTTTTTGGCCAACCAAGCAAGCTTGCAAAGGAAATCTGCACTACAATGAAGTCTCACAGCCCCACGGTCAGAAGGGCCATCTGAAAAAAGTGTAAAACCCAGAAAGACAGAACAGGTCATGGAGAACTGGGAGCCTAGTTAGGCTGATGGGCGGGATGTAAATTTCCAACAGCCACTCTGCAGAAGTGTATGGTGTTTCCTGAAACATCTAAAAAACAAAGCTACAGAGCCTAGTGTACTTCCACTTATGGTCTTATAGCTTAGGGAAATTAAAATCAAAAAGACACAGCCACCCCAAAATTGGGGTCGGCTCTGTTTACAGGAACCTCATTTACGGTACAAGTTCAATATCACAGAAAGCAAAAAATGGATAAAGAAGTTGTGGTTCTAACGTACAATGCAATATCACTCAGAAATGAAATCTATATCATCAGGCCCATAGCAGGATAATGAGTGAATTCAGGTACGATGATTCTAAGTGAAATAAGTCACACAGAAAAAGAAACATCATAAGATATCACTAATACACGGAATGTAAGCTTGGCTACACAGGAACTGAATTACAAAACAGAATAGGGTCTCAAATGTAGAAAACCAACTTATGCTTGCTTAAGGGGAAAGGTGAGTTGGGGTGCTGCATAAAACCAGAGATTGAAATTAACACAGATACCTTTCCATAAGACAAATATGTAATAGACAAGAGCTACTCCTTGCTCAACGAAGTGGACTCAACACCCCATATTAAACGCCTAAGAATATACCTGACTAGTAAGAATCTTAAAACCTATGGATTTATATGTCTCTGAAAGAGAATCAAGCGTGTGTACAGCGGCATAAAGGCAGCAGTGAAAGTATTGGTGAGGTTCTGTGAGCAAATGAAGACCGTTTGATGTCATATTGCACGGTACCCATTCCATGGTTCTCAACTCTCCAGGTTTAAGGGATTCTTCCTTCACCTAAAACATGCATGTGGAACCCAGAGTATGATCCACCGTGTGATCGGGAAACGTGTTCAAATGTGTCTCAGTTTTCGTCCCCTGGTACTCGGGTGCAACATTCCAGACACTTTACTAACACTCTCCCCACTTGGAGAGTCAGTGCCTTTAACCTCCTGTTTGGCCCAGTTTGCAATTTCTGCGGAAAATGAACAGGAATAGGGAGAACCAATGAGAGACTAGCTGGAGGAGTCTGGACGGGCAAATTTAACTCTCATTTCCCACCAGGAAGAGGAATTAACCAAACGCTCAGCGAGCCATGCCAGAACCACACTAGGGCCTGAAGCAATCCTGCGGTGTTGCGGCCAGCTCACTAGAAAGCGTGTTGAAGAAAGGAGCTCAGGGGCACTGTAATTCACAAACCTGCAGAGTTATAAATGACAGGTATCATCCAAAATTATACTGAAGTAAGGCTGCGAAGAGGACTTGAAAACGGTGCAGAATTGCTGGAAACCGATTTCAGAAGGTACACGGGAGTCGCTCTTAAAGCATAGGAAAAGAGACAGAACTTGGAAAATAATGCACTTGGCAAAAGAGGGCATATGTGTTTTATCCAGAGCTCTCATAACCGAGGGGAGGAGATTCCCAGCAGGCTCCAACTGCCACCTGAAGGCTCACGTTGTCAAGGCAACGTGAGCAAGCCAGGCAGGAGTTACCTCACAGCAGAGGTCCCAGCTCACAGAAGGGTGAGAAAATCAGCCAACATCAGACTCACCAGAGGGCCCACATCACCAAGGGGATGGGAACCAGGCAGGAGTGTCTTCACACCAGTGGGGCCACATCATCGAAAGGTGAGGTACTCAGCACATGTGTCCTCAAACCAGAGGACCCACATCACCAAGGGCCTCGGAGTGAGGCAGGCAGGAGTAGCCTCACAACACTGGGCCCATAGAACAAAAAAGTGAGGAATCCAGCAGTTGGAACCTCCCAGCAGGCGGCCCAGAGCACCGAGGCTATGGGATCCAGGCCACAGTGAACTCACAGAAGAGGGCCCATGTCATGAAACTGAGCAACCCAGCCATTGGGACCTCAGAGCAGGAGGCCCACATTCCCATGGGGATATAAATCTGGTAGGAGTGTCCTCGCACCACTGAGAACGTATCAGAAAATTTTGGGAGACCAGCAGTTAGGGCCTGACGCCAGAGGACCCTCATCACCAAGGGAAGGAGGCTCCCAGCAGGCTCCAACTGCCACCAGAGGGCTGACGTCGCCAAGGTGATGTGTGCCAACCAGGCACGAATGACCTCACAGCAGAGGGCCCACCTCAGAGAAGTGTGATGAACCCAGTCAGGATCACACTCGCACCAGAGGGCCCACATCACCAAATGGATTCGAACCAGGCAGGAGTGTCCTCACATGAGTAGGGCCACATCATCTAAAGCTGAGGAACCCAGAACATGTGGCTTCAAACCATAGGACACCCATCATCAAGGGGCTGGGAGTGAGGCAGGCAGGAGGAGCCTCACAAAAGAGGGCCCAAAAATAAGAAAGGTGAGGAGTGACCTCACAGCAGAGGGCCCACCTCACAGAAGGGTGAGGAACACAGCCAGGATCAGACTCTCACCAGAGGGTCCACATCACCAAGGGGATGGGAACAAGGCAGGAGTGTCCCCAAACCAGTGGGACAACATCATCGAAAGGTGAGGATCCCAGCACATGTAGCCTCAAACCAGAGGAACCACATCACTAAGGGGTTCGGAACGAGGCTGGCAGGACCAGCCTCACAACACAGGGTCCATAGAATATAAAAGTTGAGGAATCCAGCAGTTGGAACCTCCCAGCAAGTGGCCCAGAGCACCGAGGCTATGAGATCCAGGCCGCAGTGAACTCACAACAGACGGCCCACATCATGAACCTGTGAGCAGCCCAGCCGTTGGGACCTCAGAACAGAAGGCCCACATCCCCATTGGGATGGGAACCTGGCAGGAGTGGCCTCGCACCACTTAGCACATATCAGAAAATGTTAGGAGCCCAGCAGTTAGGGCCTGACGCCAGGGGGCCCTCATAACTGAGGGGAGGAGACTCCCAGCAGGTTCCAACTGCCAACAGAGGGCCCACGTCTACAAGGAGGCATGCGTCAGCCAGGCAGTAGTGACCTCACAGCAGAGGGCCTATCTCACAGAAGGGTGAGGAACCGAGGCAGGATGAGACTCTCGCCAGAGGGCCCACAACACCAAGGGGATGGAAACCAGTCAGGACTGTCCTCCCACCAGTGGGGCCACATCATCGAAAGGTGAGGAACCCAGCACATGCGGCCTCATATCAGAGGACATACATCACAAAGGGGATGGGAGTGAGGCAGGTAGGAGTAGCCTAAATACAGAGGGCCCAAAGAATAAAAAAGGTGAGGAATCCAGCATTTGGAACCTCCCAGCAGGCGGCCGAGAGCACAGAAGCTATGGGATGCAGGCAGGAGTGAACTAACACCAGAGAGCCCACATCATGAAACTGTGAGCAACCCAGGCGTTGGGACCTCAGAGCAGAAAGCCCACATCCCCATGGGGATGGGAACCTGACAGGAGTGTCCTGGCATCACTGGGCTCACATCAGAAAACGTGGGGAGCCCAGCAGTTATGGCCTGATGCTAGAGGGCCGTCATCACCGAGGGCAGGAGGCTCCCAGCAGGTTCCATGTGCCAACAGAGGGCCCACGTCGCCAAGGTGATGTGTGCAAGTCAGGCAGGATTGACCTCACAGCAGAGGGCCTACCTCACAGAAGAGTGAGGAACCCAGCCAGGATAAGACTGTCACCAGAAGGCCCACATCACCAAGGGGATGGGAACCAGGCAGGAGTGTCCTCACACCAGTGGGGCCACATCATTGAAAGTTGCGGAACCCAGCACATGTGGCCTCAAACCAGAGGACCCACATCACGAAGGGGTTGCGAGTGAGGCAGGCAGGAGGAGCATCGCAACACAGGACCCATAGAATACAAAAGTTGAGGAATCGAGCAGTTGGAACCTCCCAGCAGGCGGCCCAGAGCACAGAGGCTATGGCATCCAGGCCAGAGTGAACTAACAGCAGAGAGCCCACATCATGAAACTGTGAACAACCCAGCCGTTGGGACTTCAGAGCAGAAGACCCACATCCCAATGGGGATGTGAACCTGGATAGAGTGTCTTCGAACCACTGGGCGCACATCACAAAATGTGGGGAGCCCAGCAGTTAGGGCCTGACGCCAGAGGGCCCTCATCACCAAGGGGAGGAGGCTCCCAGCAGGCTCCAAGTGCCACCGAAGGCTCATGTCCACAAGGCGAGGTGAGCAAGCCAAGCAGGAGTGACCTCACAGCAGACGGCCCACCTCACAGAAGGGTGAGGAACCCAGCCAGGATCAGACTCTCAACAGAGGGCCCACATCACCAAGGGGATGTGAACCAGGCAGGAGTCTCCTAAGACCATTGGTCCCACATCATCGAAAGGTGAGGAACCCAGCACATGTGGCCTCAAACCAGACGACACACATCACGAAGGGGCTGGGAGTGAGGCAGGCAGGAGGATCCTCACAACAGAGGGCCTAAAAAATTAAAAAAGTGAGGAATCCAGCAGTTGGAACCTCCCAGCAGGCGGCCAAGAGCACAGAGGCTATGGGATCCAGGCCACAGTGAACTAACACCAGAGAGCCCACATCATGAAATTGTGATCAACCCAGCCGTTGGAACCTCAGAGCAGAAGGCCCACATCCCCATGGAGATGGGAACCTAAGAGGAGTGCCCGAGCATCACTGGGCTCACTAAGAAAAGTTGGGGAGCCCAGCAGTTAGGGCCTGACGTCAGAGGGCCCTCATCACAGAGGTGAGGAGGCTCCCAGCAGGGTCCAAGTGCCACCAGAGGGCTCATGTTAACAAGGCGAGGTGAGCAAGCCAGGCAAGAGTTACCTGATAGTAGAGGGCCCACCTCACAGATGGGTGAGGAACCCAGCCAGGATCAGACTCTCACCAGAGGGCCCACATCACAAAGGGGATGGGAACCAGTCAGGATTATCCTCACACCAGTGGGGCCTCATCATCTTAAGGTGAGGAACCCAGCACATGTGTCCTCAAACCAGAGGACCCACATCACCAAGGGCCTTGGAGTGAGGCAGGCAGGAGTAGCCTCACAACACAGGGCACATAATATAAAAAACGTGAGGATTCCAGCATTTAGACCTTCCAGCAGGCGGCTCAGAACACCGAGGCTATGGGATCCAGGCCGCAGTGAACTCACAGCAGAGGGCCCACATCATAAAACTGTGAGCAACCCAGGCGTTGGGACATCAGCGCAGAAGGCCCACATCCCCATGGGAATGGGAACCTGGCTGGAGTGTCCTCGCACCACTGGGCGCACATCAGAAAATGTGGGGAGCCCACCATTTAGGGCCTGATGCCAGAGGGCCGTCATCACCGAGAGGAGGAGGCACCCTGCACGCTCCAACTGCCACCAGAGGGCTCACGTCTCCAAGGTGACGTGTGCCAGCCAGGCAGGAGTGACCTCACAGCAGAGGGCCTACCTCACAGAACGTTGAGGAACCCAGCCAGGATTAGACTCTCGCCAGAGGGCCCACCTCACCAAGGGGATGGGAACCAGGCAGGAGTGTCCTCACACGAGTGGGGCCACATCATCGAAAGGTGAGGAACGCAGCACATGTGGCCTCAAGCCATAGGACAGTCATCACCAAGGGGCTGGCAGTGAGGCAGGCAGGAGGAGCCTCACAACAGAGGGCACATAGAATAAAAAAGTTGAGGAATCCAGCAGTTGGAACCTCCCAGCAGGCGGCTCAGAGCACCGATGATAAGGGATCCTTGCCGGAGTGAACTCACAGCAGAGGGCCCACATCATGGTACTGTGAGCAAGCCAGCCGTTTTGACCTCAGAGCAGAAGGCCCATATCCCCATGGGGATGGGAACCTGGCAAGAGTGTCCTCACTCACTTGGCACACATCAGAAAATGTGGGGAGCCCAGCAGTTATGGCCTAAGGCAAGAGGGCCCTCATCACTGAGGGGAGGAGGATCCCAGCACACTCCAACTGCCACCAGAGGGCCCACGTCGCCAAGGTGACGTGTGCCAGACAGGCATGAATGACCTCACAGCAGAGGGGCCACCTCACAGACGGGTGGGGAACCCAGCCAGGATCAGACTCTCACCTGAGGGCCCACATCAGCAAGGGGATGGGAACCAGTCAGGACTGTCTTCCCTCCAGTGGGGCCACATCATCGAAAGGTGCGGAACCCAGCACATGTGACCTCAAATCAGAGGACACATATCACAAAGGGAATGGGAGTGAGGCAGGCAGGAGTAGCCTAAAAACAGAGGGCCCAAAGAATAAGAAAGGTGAGGAATCCAGCAGTTGGAACCTCCCAGCAGGTGGCCGAGAGCACAGAAGCTATGGGATGCAGGCAGGAGTGAACTAATAGCAGAGAGCCCACATCATGAAACTGTGAGCAACCCAGGCGTTGGTACCTCAGAGCAGAAGGCCCACATCCCAATGGGGAGGTGAACCTGGCTGGAGTGTCCTCGCACCACTGGGCGCACATCACAAAATGTGGGGAGACCAGCAGTTAGGGCCTGACGCCAGAGGGCCCTCATCACCGAGGGGAGGAGGCTCCCAGCAGGCTCCAAGTGCCACCAGAGGGCTCATGTCCACAAGGCGAGGTGAGCAAGCCAGGCAGGACTGACCTCACAGCAGACGGCCCACCTCACAGATGGGTGAGGAACCCAGCCAGGATCAGACTCTCAACAGAGGGCCCACATCACCAAGGGGATGTGAACCAGGCAGGAGTCTCCTAAGACCATTGGTCCCACATCATCAAAAGGTGAGGAACCCAGCACATGTGGCCTCAGACCAGACGACACACATCACGAAGGGGCTGGGAGTGAGGCAGGCAGGAGGATCCTCACAACAGAAGACCCAAAAAATTAAAAAAGTGAGGAATCCAGCAGTTGGAACCTCCCAACAGGTGGCCAAGAGCACAGAGGCTATGGGATCCAGGCCTCTGTGAACTAACACCAGAGAGCCCACATCATGAAAATGTGAACAACCCAGCCATTGGGACTTCAGAGCAGAAGGCCCACATCCCCATCGAGATGGGATCCTAAGAGGAGTGCCCAAGCATCATTGGGCTCACTAAGAAAAGTTGGTGAGCCCAGCAGTTAGGGCCTGACGCAAGAGGGCCCTCATCACCGAGGGGAGGAGATCCTCAGCACGCTCCTACTGCCACCACATGGCTGACTTCACCAAGGCAATGTGTGCCAGCCATGCAGGAGTGACCTATCAGCAGTGACCTCCCTCACAGAAGGGTGAGGAACACAGCCAGGAACAGACTCTCACCAGGGGGTCCACATAACCACGTAGATGAGAACCAGGCAGGAGTGTCCTCACACTAGTGGGGCCACATCATCGAAAGGTGAGGAACCCAGCAAAGGTGGCCACAAACCAGAGGACCCACATCACCAAGGGGTTGAGAGTGAGGTAGGTGTCTGGACGGGCATATTTAACACTCATTTCCCACCAGGAAGAGGAATTAACCAAAGGCTCAGCGTGCCCTGCCAGAAGCAGATTAGGGCCTGAAGCAGTCTTGCGGGTTTGCGGCCAGCTCACAAGAAAGCGAGTTGAAGAAAGGAGCTCAGGGGCCCTGTAATTCACAAACCTGCAGAGTTATAAATGACAGATAACGTCCAAAAATATATTGAAGTAAGGCTGCCAAGAGGACTTGAAAGCGGGGCAGAATTTCAGGAAACCGATTTCAGGAGGTAGACTGGATTTGCATTTAAAGCATAGGAAAAGAGGCAGAACATCGACAATGATGCACTTGGCAAAAAAAGGGCGTATGAGTTTGTTCCTGAATATATTCAGGAAAAAACACATACACCCTTTTTGGCAAACCAAGCAAGCTTGCAATGGAAATCCGAACTACTATGAAGTGTCACTTCCCCCCGGTCTAAAGGGCCATCTGAAAAAAGTGTAAAATCCAGAAAGGCAAGACAGGCCATGGGGAAAAAGGAGCCTTGTTATGCTGATGGGCGGGATGTAAATTGCCAACAGCCACTCTGGAGAAGTGTATGGTGTTTCCTGAAACATCTGAAAAACAAAGCAACAGAGTCTAGGGCATTTCCACTTATGGTCCTATAGCTTAGGGAAATTAAAATCAAAAAGACACAGCCACCCCAAAATTTGGGACGGCTCTGTTTACAAGAACCTCGTTTACGGTCCAAGTTCAATATCACAGAGAGCAAAAACTGGATAAAGAAGTTGTGGTACTTATGTACAATGCAATATCACTCAGCAATGAAATCTGTGTCACCAGGCCTGTACCAGCATAATGAGTGGATTGAGGCACGGTGATTCTAAGTGAAATAAGTAACACAGAAAAAGAAACATCATAAGGTATCACTAATGCACGGAATGTAAACTTGGCTACACATGAACTGAATTACAAAACAGAACAGGGTCTCAAGTTTAGAAAACCAACTTATGCTTGCTTAAGGGGAAAGGTGAGTTGGGGTGCTGCATAAAACCAGAGTTTGAAATTAGCACAGATACCGTTCCATAAGCCAAATATGTAATAGACAAGACCTACCCCTTGTTCATCGAAATGGACTCAACAATGAGGTATCACCTCACACCTGTTAGAATGGGCATCATCTGAAAATCTACAAACAACAAATGCTGGAAAGGGTGTGGAGAAAAGGAAGCCTCTTCCACTATTGTTGGGAATATAAATTGATACAGTCACTATGGAGAACAATATGGAGTTTCTTAAGAAACTAATAATAGAATTACCATATGATACAGCAATCCCAGTACTGGACATATACCCAGACAAAACCATAAATCAAAAAGAGACATTCACCGTAATGTTCATTGCATCACTATTTACAATATCGAGGTAATGGAAGCAACCTAAATGCCCACAGACAGACGAATGCATAAAGATGTGGTACATATATAAAATGGAATATTACTAAGCCATGAAAGGAATGAAATTGGGTCATTTGTAGAGACGTCGATGGATCTAGAGACTGTCATACAGAGTGAAGTAAGTCAGAAAGAGAAAAACAAATCTTGTATATTCATGCATATATGTGGAACCTAGAAAAACTGTACAGATTAACCGTTTTGCAAGGCATAAATAGAGCAACAGATGTAGACAACAATCGTATGGACAACAAGGGGGGAAAGCTCTTGGGGGTGGTGGTGGTGGGAGGAGTTGAGAGATTGGGATTGGCATGTAAACATTTATATGTATAAAATAGATAACCAATAAGAACCTGCTGTATAAAAATATAAAATAAAATTCAAAATTAAAAAGAAATAAAATTTAAAAAATAAAACAGAAAAAACAATTATTCCCTTCACATACATGTATTTATATGAATAAATTATTTCCATGCTTATATCTGTAAATACAAAAAAGAGGAATAAAATCTACCTTGAACCAAAAACAAAAAAGAGAAAAAAAAAACAGAACCCACCAGTTACTCAGAGGAAAACCGTATCAGGGCACTTGCTCCAGTTGTAAACAATTCTGAAGTTGGTCAGTGGTGGGGAATCGTCTCCCATTCAGCCAGCAGCCCCCACACAACAAGCGTCCTCATTGCAAAGCTGGGGCACTGTGCCGAGGCATCTGTGAGTAAACGTGAGCTGAGCCCCAGGCCAGTTGCTGCTGAACTGTTCCCACCCTTCCCAGGTAAAACACCTGAATATATACAAGGACTTGAAAGCCTAGAGGAAGGGCCATGGAGCCACACGAGTGACAGCATGCCAGCTGACTTGGTGCCTGCAGGCCAGCCAGGATGGTCCTGGCCCTGGGTGCTCTTCTGGAAGATTTCCATTTCCCTGCCTGAGATACCCGTCCTGTCCCTGCCCCCACTGCTTTTTTCCTTCCTCACCTCTGCCCAGGGAGCAATTCCAGCAGCAGGTATGGGTGACACATCCTCTTCTTTAGCAGGTGGCAGCCTGGCAACTGCTGCAGAAAGTCCAGCAGAGCCCCACTCACACTGGGCCACCCACAAAGCCGTGGCCTCTCACTCCCTCCCACCAGCCCAGCCCCGAGACTGCTGACAGGGCAGAGAAAATGGCGTCAGACACAGCTGCAGGGGCTCTTGCTGCCTGGAGTGGTATTTATATTGATCTCAACCCAGACACACCTGGGGAGGGCTGGCCGGCACCGTAAGGCTGCCCAGGTCAGCCAATCGTCACCCCTCAGGGGCTCACAGTTGCAGAAAATGGAACTTGCTGAACCGGCCAGGTCCAAGGAACAGGTGTGGGCTCCTGAGAGTCAGGATAGACAAGGGGCTGCAGCTTTGGCTTGTTTTCTAATCATTTTATCTGGCCCATGAGTGGGAGACAACTTCAAGAAAACCCTCTCCTAATGAGAGGAACCCAGGAGTCAGGGAGAGGAGGGGTGGGTGGTGGTTGGAGACAGAGGCCTGGTGCCCCGGGTGCAGTGGAAGTCTCTGGAAGACCAGGTGGAGGGAGGCCACACAGAGTGATGCCCAGGGTCACAGACCTGTCGGAGCTGCTGTTTGTTAGTTCAAGTCCTGCTCTGAGGTGCTCTGTGTCAGCTCTGAGCGACAGGTGAGCTGGGGGTGCTCTTCAATGAGGGCTATGTGCACGGTTCCTGTGTGCCCAGCCCTGCCACGGTACCTGCAAGGGTAGCTCTGTATCCTGGGAGGGGCCTGACCACGAGAGCCCCGTGGGCTGGCTTGGGGGTGGGGTACCTGCCCAGGAGAGCTCCATATCCTGGGATTGGCCTGACCACGAGAGCTCCATGGGCTGCTGGGGACCTGGTAAAGGATGTCAGGACAGTCAGTGAAGCCACCGAGGATATACCTCCAGTTGCTCCTAATTCCTACACCCTGCTGGTCATTCTACCAACCACCAGGACATGGTATTCTGTATTAGTCTTCAATGATGCCTTCTTTTGTATTCCATTAGTCCCAGAGTCACAAGAAATTTTGGCTTGTGAGTGGCAGGACTCAACATACAACTAAAACAATACTTCCGGGCCGTCTTGCCCCAAGGGTTCAAAAATTCCCACACCATCTTTGGGGAAAGCTTAGCTAAAGACCGAAAAGTTCTACCTCTGGAAAAGGAAACCCTCCTTCAATATGCAGACGACATTCTGATCGCCAGCCCTACTAAGGAGGCCTCTGAACTACCAAGCCAATAAAGGATAGAAGTTGTCCAAGAAAAAGCTCAAATATCACAGACTGCGGTGACCTGCCTGGGCTTCATTCTCACACAAGGTCGGAGAAGCCCATCCCAGGAAAGGGAACAAACCATTTGCAGCCTTACCCCTTTCTAAAACGAGAAGACAGCTTAGGGGTTCCTGGGGAGGCCAGGGTTTGCTGCTTCTGGATCCCTAACTACAGTCTACTAGCTGGGCCTCTATATGAAACACTGAAAGGAAAAGATGATGATCCTTTTGAACAGAATCCAGAAGTGGCCTTTCAAGAATGGAAAGAGCAGTCAATTCAGACCCTTGCCCTGGAACTCCCTAATTGAGCTAAACCCTTTGACCTTTCCATTCCCGGTGAAAGGTGAATCGCCATTGGAGAATTAGTGCACAAACTGGGACCACTTGAAATGGAACAACGCAAGAATGCCATCCAGGTAGGATAAACTACAGTCACCAAGGGGCTTGGCCCACTGCCACATCTGGCCAAGATACTGGCGGTATCTAAAAACCTGGAAATCAGCAGCCCAAAAGGCCACCTCCCTCCTAAGGGAAAAGGACCCCACGTGGTGATCCTAATCACCAACCATGCCCTGAAGTTGCAGGGTTCGCTCCGTGGGCACACCGACCTCGAGTGAGGAGGCCCTCCAACTCCAACATCCAGAGAGATAACCGGGGGCAGCAGGGCACCATGACGACTCGTGTGAACATCACTTGACCTGGAGTTTCTCTCATAAAACAACAATAGTGTGTCCCGAAGGAGTAGACTACTGCTTGCAGGACTTACTGCACCCGGAGGGGAGCTAATAATCTTGGCGGGGGAACCGTATATCACACTGTCACCATAGAAAAGCCTACAGACACCGTGATGATGGTGGCCAATAAGACCGGCTGGACTCCTGTTTACTTCAAAAGGCTGTTGACTCAGTGGCCATCATGGTCCTTGATCACCACTGACCCTGGACTGTCTGGGAGTTGAGCGGGCAGGGCTCTGACACCTGGTGCTGTTTTTACGTTAATTCAGGGACCTAATTGAAGAAAGAGCAGACTACTGGACAGAGCATCTAGGCTGGCAGAAACGGTCAGCCTAAGGTGGCCGAACAAATGTGGGGCGGGGTGAAACCGGCCCCCACAGCGTCTCTGCACATCTCTTTCCTGGACCCTTAAAGGTCATTAGAATCTATAACACTTCCAATGCTGGTGCTCAGGCGGACGAGCAGGGAGGCAGGGGTCCTGGGGCCAATCAACGTCACCTGGAGGCTGCTGGGGAGAAGTTCTGACCCTCGTCCCCTGGTATGAGGGCTCCCAACTCAGCACTCAGCAGTTACAGAAGAAGGGTCTGCACCCTCAGCACTCCAAGAATGAGGAATGGGACAAAAGGCAGAGGAGGGGTTTGTCCCCAGCAAAGCCCATTAAAAATCCCTGGGAGATAAAAATAGAATCTGGGCAATAAAGTCAAGTCTGACCTTTTTTATCCTTTGTGCTTTGTCTAATTTCACGTGCTCCTAGGGTCCCGCATACAGAGGTTCCACACCCGGCACTTCAGACCAGATTTCCTAGTGCAGAATGGCTGGGTCGACACCTCAGCTCCTGGGGCCCAGTGCAGACTCCGAGATATAGAGCCTGAGCTGCAGCCAACCCGGCCCTCGAGAGCTCCGCCCCCTCCCTCCCACTGACTCTGACAGGATCTCTACACAGCAGCCCAGCCCACAGCCCACGGGGTAGTGCATGCTCTCACCTCTCCATTCTCTGATCAAAATATAAAGTTTCCTTTGCTTGTGAACCAAACTCAGTCTCGATCTGTTGGCCCCAATGACACTGGGCAGGGGGACACTTGTTGGGGTCCACTCTGGAGGATCAGTAACAGAAATTGAGACTACTGTAACTTCAATGAACAGATGTGTGAGCCAAACTGTAGTTAACATAGAACAGTTTATAAGGCTCGGGTAAAATAAGATGTTTCTAACACTTCCATTTGATATTTCCATCACTTTATTATAAGCAAGTTCAGTGAAAAGGTTTGTCTTATTTGTCAGGTCAATATTAGAGAAATGAAGTGATTTCTTTCCAAGGATGTACATCTAATAATCTTGGTTAAAGCTTCAATCTTGTTTTAAATGCTTTTCCATTGAAAATGATACCTCTCTTTCAGCTCCCCCATTTCTGAGAAGTATAAAATCTTATAATTTATTATTACCAAAGGGGAAAGGTGGGAGGAGGGATAAATTAACAGTTTGGAATTAACACATACACACTGCTATGTATAAAATAGATCATCAACAAGGAACTACTGTATAGCACAGGGAACTACACTCAATATTTTGCAATAACCTATAAGGGGAAATAATCGGAAAAAGAATAGATATTTTTATTGACATCATCTATCAATGACAGTTAAAGTGTAACCTAAGGGAAGCCGGTGGTGAGTGCTTCTGACCCTGAAGACTTCAATCATCTAAAGTTTGGACTCTGCCTACTTCCCAAGGCCCTTAATGAACATATGTGTAGCCGTAGCTTAAAAATTTCCCCAGTTTGGGTTTCGGGGAGACACTGATTTTGAAAAAGCCCTGGTGTTCTCCTTACATGAATGGGACCCTTCCTACTGCTAAAACATGTCTGTCACACCCAGAGGATGGTATACCGTCTGATCGGGAAGAATTTGGAAAAGGCATCTCATCTCCTCATCTCCTGGTGCTCGGGTTCACCCCTCCAGCGTCTTTACTAACAGTCTCCCCACTTGGAGATGTCAGCACTGTCAACATCCTGTTGCGTACAGTTTGGAATTTGCCCAGAGGATGAAGCGGAAGGATGAGGAACAATGAGAGACAAGTCCTAGGTGTTCAGACAGGCACATGTCACTCTAATTTCCAATCAGGAAGACGAATTGACCAAAGGCTAGGGTTGCCCATGGAAACAGTATAGGGCTTGAGGAAATCCCACTGCTTTGTGGCCAGTTCCCATAAACACAAGTTGAACAATGGAACTCAGGGGCAGTAAAATTCACGAAACTGCAGAGTTGAAAATATCTATCACTGAAAAATGTCTTGAGGAAAGTCAAAGAAAAGGATTGGTAAGCAAGGGAGAATGGCAGGAAAGGGATTTGAGGAGGTAGAAAGGACTCGCCATTAAGCACAAGAAAAGGGGCTGAACATTGCCAACATTGCAGTTGGCCAAAAAGGCTGTATGCGTTTTTTTCTGTATATATTCAAGAAAAGGGCATACACTTTTTTAGCCAACCAAACAGGTGGGCACTGGAAATCAATACTACAAAAGATATCACTTCGCATCAGTCAGAAAAGCCATCCTCATAAAGTGTAAACACCAGAAATGCAGGACAGGGCAAGGAGAAGAGGGAGCCCTGTGAGGCTTATAGTGGAAATGTATATTGCCAACGGCCATTCTGGAGAAGTGTATTGTGTTTACTAAAGCATCTAAAAAATGAGCTACAGAGCATAGGGCACTTGCACTCATGGGCGTATATCTTGGGAAAAACAAAAATCGAGAGGACACAGGCACCCCAATGTTTACTGCCTCTCTGTTTAAAAGATCCTCGACTAGGATATAACTTAAATGTCTCTGGAGGGAAAAAATGGATAGAGATGTGGTACTTATGTAGAGTGGAATATTACTCAGCCTGGAAATCAATGAAATATGGCCAGTTGTAACAACTCCGGAGGAGTTACGTATGATCATTCTAAGTGACATAATTCAAAAAGAAAAAGACACATATCATAAGATATCACTTAAAGGTGGAATCCAAAATGGCTACACATGAAATAAATTACAAAACAAAAACATAGTCAAATATGTAGAAAACACGCGTAAGGCTGCTAAACGGGAAAGGTGGGGAGGGGTGAGGCATCATCCAGGAGGTTGAAATTAGCAAAGATACCATTCCAAATACCAAACTGATAATCAACAAGGCCTACACGGTAGCTAAAAGAACTGCACTCAGCACACTCAAGTCACCGGAAAAGAATATCTATGACTGGTAAGAATCTGAAAAAGAATTTATTGATGTCTCTCTGTACGTGAATCAAGTGGATGTACAGCAGCAAGAAACAGAGCTTTGAAAATCAGTTGTAACCAATATAGTAATAAATTGAAAAAAATAAACGACAGAGAGACAGAGAAAACCTCTTACAACTTTTCCTCAGGGACGGTGATGCAACATGGATTGAACACATCTAGACCCACAGCAGGATGAGACATAAGGCTGGAAACTGTTCGCGCTAAGAGAAATGTGAGGTTGGGTGAGGAAATGCACACCCTTTAAAGTAATACTACCTGGTACCCATTCAATGGGTCCCAAATCTGCAGGTTCAAGGAATCTTCCTACAGCTAAAACATGCATGGAAAACATGCATGGAAAACACCATGTGATCGGGAGATGTGTCTAAAATGCACCTCATTTATCCTCTCCTGGTGCTCCTGTTCATCATTCCAGCCACGTTACTTAGAATCTCCCCACTTAGAGAATCAGCACATTTAAACTTCTGTTTCACACATTTTGCAAATTGTGAGGAGGATGAACGGGAAGAGGGGGAACCAATGAGAGAATAGTTGTAGGGGTTTGGACGGGCACATGTCACTCTAATTTCCCATTAAGAGTAAGAATTAAAAAAAGGCTCAGCCCGCCTCGCCGGAGCCAAAATAGGGCCTGAAGCAATCCTGCGGCTTTGAGGCCAGCTCACAAAAGAGCAACTTAAAAAATGGAGCTCAGGGTCACTGCAATTCACAAACCTGCAGAGTTATAAATGAAAACTAACGTCCAAAAATATGTTGAGGTAAGGCAAAGAAGAGGATCTGAATGCAAGACAGAATTGCAAGAAACAGATTTCAAGAGATAGATTGGACTCGTCCTTAAAGTACATGAAAAGCGGCAGAATTTCGACAATGATGTAGTTGGCCCAAAAGGGAGTATGCGTTTTTTCCTGAATATATCCAGGAAAAAACGCATACGCACTTTATGGGCAACCAAGCAAGCAAGCAATGCAAATGTGCACAACAAAGAAGTCTCATTTCCCACCGGTCAAAAGGGCCATCCGAAAAAATTGTAAAAACCAGAAATGCAGGACAGGCCATGGAGAACAGGGAGCCTTTATACGCTGATGGACAGTGTGTGAACTGCCGAGAGCCACTCTGGAGAAGTGTATGGTGGTTCCTAAATCATCTAAAAAACAGAGCTACAGAGCATAGGGCACTTCCAATCATGGAAGTATATCTAGGGAAGTCTAAAAATCAACAAGACACAAGCACACCACAGTTTAGGGCTACTCTGTTTACAAGAACCTCAACTTCAGTACACCTTAAATATCCCAGGAAAGAGAACAATGGATAAAGAAAATGTGGTACTTATGTACAATGGAATATCTCTTCACCATGAAATCAATGTAATAAGGCTAGTAGAAGGATAAAGAGTGGATTTAGGTCCGATAATACTACTTGAAATAAGTCAAACAGAAAAAGAAACATATCATAAGATATCACTTATAGAGGGAGGATAAATATGGCTGCACAAAAAATGAATTACAAAACAGAACAGTGTCTCACATTTAGAAAACACACTTATGTCAGCTTAAGGGGAAAGGAGAGGTGGGGTGATGCATAAAACCAGAGTTTGAAATTAGCACAGATACCGTTCAATAAACCAAATAGGTATTAGACAAGATCTACACCTTGCTCAATGAACTGGCCTCAACACACCCTATACACCGCAGAGAAATATATCTGAGTAATAAGAATCTTAAAACCCATGTATTGATATATCTCCATAAGGGAATCAAGTGTGTGCAGAGCGGCACAAACACAGCAGTGAAAATGAGCTAAACCCCATTATAGAAATAAATTTTAAAACCAAAACGCAGAAACAATGAAAGAGAGAAAAATTCTTACAAAATTCGCTCAGGGGCTGTGATGCAACCTGTAATGACCACATATAAACCCACAGCTGGATAAGACATAAGGCTGGACACTTGGGGCTGAGAGCATTGGTGAGCTTTGGTGAGCAACTGCCGAAAGTTTAATGCAATACTTCATACTACTCATTCCGAGGGTCCCAACACTCCAGGTTGAAGGGAATCTTCCTACAGCTAAACCATGCATGGGGAATCCAGCAGATGGTATACCATATGATCGGGAAAGGTTTCTAAAACGCACCTCATTTTCCTCTCCTGGGGCTCCGGATCAACATTCCAGCCACTTTACTAACAACATCTCCACATGGAGAGTCAATGCCTTTAAGTTCCGGTATCACACAGTCTGCAGTTAGTGCGGAGGATGAATGGGAATAGGGGGAACCAGTGAGAAAATAGCTGTAGCGGTTTCAATGGGCACATGTCACTCTAATTTCACATCAGGAAGAAGAATTAAACAAAGGCAGAGCAAGGCGCCCCAGAAGAAGGATAGGGCCTGAAGAAATCCTGTGGATATGAGGCAAGATCACAAAAATAAGAGCTGAAAAATGGAGCTAAGGGCCACTGCAATTCAAAAATCTGCAGAGTTATAAAGGCCAACTATTTTCCAAACGTATATTGAGGTAAGGCTATGAAGAGGCACTGACAGCAAGGCAGAATTGCAGGAAACCGATTTCAAGAGGTAGACAGGAACTGCAATGAAAACATATGAAAAGACTCAGAACGTCGACAATGATGCACTTGGCCAAAAAGGGCGTATGCGTTTCTTCCTGAATATATTCAGGAAGAAACGCATACGCCCTTTCTGGCCAACCAAGCAAGCTTGCAAAGGAAATCTGCACTACAATGAAGTCTCACTGCCCCCCGGTCAAAAGGGCCATCTGAAAAAAGTGTAAAATCCAGAACGGCAGGACAGGCCATGGAGAACTGGGAGCCTTTTTGTGCTTATGGGCAGGATGTAACTTGCCAACAGCCACTCTGGAGAAGTGTATGGTGTTTCCTGAAACATCTAAAAAACAAAGCAACAGAGCCTAGGGCACTTCCACTTATGGTCCTATAGCTTAGTGAAATTAAAATCAAAAAGACACAGCCACCCCAAAGTTTGGAACGGCTCTGTTTACAAGAACCTCGTTTACGGTACAAGTTCAATATCGTAGAAAGCAAAAAATGGATAAAGAAGTTGTGGTACATACGTAGAATGGAATATCATTCAGCAATGAAATCTATGTCATCAGGCCCGTAGCAGCATAATGAGTGGATTCAGGTATGATGATTCTAAGTGAAATAAGTCACACAGAAAAAGAAACATCATAAGATATCCCTAATACACGGAATGTAAACTTGGCTACCCAGGAAATGAATTACAAAACAGAACAGGGTCTCAAATGTAGAACCAACTTATGCTTGCTAAAGGGGAAAGGTGAGTTGGTGTGCTGCATAAAACAAGAGATTGAAATGAGCACAGATACCGTTCAATAAGCCAAATATGTAATAGACTAGAGCTACTCCTTGCTCAACGAAGTGGACTCAACACCACATATTAAACGCCTAAGAATATACCTGACTAGTAAGAATCTTAAAACCTATGGATTTATATGTCTCCGAAAGAGAATCAAGCGTGTTTACAGCGGCATAAACGCAGCAGTGATATGATTGGTGAGGTTCGGTGAGCAAATGCAGACCCTTTGAAGTCATATTGCATGGTACCCATTCCATGGTTCTCAACTCTCCAGGTTTAAGGGATTCTTCCTTCAGCTAAAACATGCATGTGGAACCCAGAGTATGATCCACCGTGTGATTGGGAAACGTGTTCAAATGTGTCTCAGTTTTCATCCCCTGGTAATCGGGTGCAACATTCCAGACGCTTTACTAACACTCTCCCCCACTTGGAGAGTCAGTGCCTTTAACCTCCTGTTTGGCCCAGTTTGCAATTTCTGCGGAAAATGAACAGGAATAGGGAGAACCAATGAGAGACTAGCTGGAGGGTTATGGACGGGCAAATTTAACTCTCATTTCCCACCAAGAAGAGGAATTATCGAAAGGCTCAGCGAGCCATGCCGGAACCACACTAGGGCCTGAAGCAATCCTGCGGTGTTGCGGCCAGCTCACAAGAAAGCAAGTTGAAGAAAGGAGCTCAGGGGAACTGTAATTCACACACCTGCAGAGTTCTAAATGACAGCTATCGTCCAAAAATATATTGAAGTAAGGCTGCCAAGAGGACTTGAAAGCGGGGCAGAATTGCAGGAAACAGATTTCAGGTGGTAGACTGGAATTGCATGTAAAGCATAGGAAAAGAGGCAGAACGTCCACAATGATGCACTTGGCCAAAAAGGGCGTATGCGTTTTTTCCTGAATATACTCAGGAAAAAACGCATACGCCCTTTTTGGCCAACCAAGCAAGCTTTCAAAGGAAATCTGCACTACAATGAAGTCTCACTGCCCCCCGGTCAAAAGGGCCATCTGAAAAAAGTGTAAAATCCAAAAAGGCAGGACAGGCCAAGGAGAACTGGGAGCCTTGTTATGCTGATGGGCGGGATGTAAATTGCCAACAGCCACTCTGGAGAAGTGTATGGTGTTTCTTGAAACATCTAAGAAACAGAGCAACACAGCCTAAGGCACTTCCACTTATGGTCCTATAGATTAGGGAAATTAAAATCAAAAAGACACAGCCACCGCAATGTTTGGGACGGCTCTGTTTACAAGAACCTCGTTTACAATACAAGTTCAATATCACAGAAAGCGAAAAATGGATAAAGAAGTTGTGGTACTTACGTACAATGCAATATCACTCAGCAATGAAATGTATGTCATCAGGCCAGTAGCAGCATAATGAGTGGATTCAGGTACGATGATTCTAAGTGAAATATGTCACACAGAAAAAGAAACATCATAAGATATCACTAATACACGGAATGTAAACTTGGTTACACAGGAACTGAATTACAAAACAGAATAGGGTCTCAAATGCAGAAAACCAACTTATGCTTGCTTAAGGGGAAAGGTGAGTTGGGGTGCTGCATAAAACCAGAGATAGAAATTAGCACAGATACCTTTCCATAAGCCAAATATGTAATAGGCAAGAGCTACTGCTTGCTCAACGAAGTGGACTCAACACCCCATATTAAACGCCTAAGAATATACCTGACTAGTAAGAATCTTAAAACCTATGGATTTATATGTCTCTGAAAGAGAATCAAGCATGTGTACAGCGGCATAAATGCAACAGTGATAGGATTGATGAGGTTCGGTGAGCAAATGCAGACCCTTTGAAGTCATATTGCAGGGTTCCCATTCCATGGTTCTCAACTCTTCAGGTTTAAGGTATTCTTCCTTCAGCTAAAACATGCATGTGGAACCCAGAGTATGATCCAACGTGTGATCGGGAAACGTGTTCAAATATGTCTCAGTTTTCATCCCCTGGTACTCGGGTGCAACATTCCAGACGCTTTACTAACACTCTCCCCACTTGGAGAGTCAGTGCCTTTAACCTCCTGTTTGGCCCAGTTTGCAATTTCTGTGGAAAATGAACAGGAATAGGGAGAACAAATGAGAGACTAGCTGGAGGAGTCTGGACGGGCAAATTTAACTCTCATTTCCCACCAGGAAGAGGAATTAACCAAAGGTTCAGCGTGCCATGCCGGAACCACACTAGGGCCTGAAGCAATCCTGCGGTGTTGCGGCCAGCTCACAAGAAAGCGAGTTGAAGAAAGGAACTCAGGGGCCCTGTAATTCACAAACCTGCAGAGTTATAAATGACAGCTATCGTCCAAAAATATATTGAAGTAAGGCGGCCAAGAGGACTTGAAAGCGGGGCAGAATTGCAGGAAACACTTTTCAGGAGGTAGACTGGAATTGCATGTAAAGCATAGGAAAAGAGGCAGAACGTCCTCAATGATGCACTTGGCCAAAAAGGGCGTATGCGTTTTTTCCTGAATATACTCAGGAAAAAACGCAGACACCCTTTTTGGCCCACCAAGCAAGCTTGCAACGGAAATCTGCACTACAATGAAGTCTCACTGCCCCCCGTTCAAAAGGGCCATCTGAAAAAAGTGTAAAATCCAGAAAGGCAGGACAGGCCATGGAGAACTGGGAGCCTTATTATGCTGATGGGCGGGATATAAATTGCCAACAGCCACTCTGGAGAAGTGTATGGTGTTTCCTGAAACATCTAAAAAACAAGCAACAGAGCCTAGGGCACTTCCACTTATGGTCCTATAGATTAGGGAAATTAAAATCAAAAACACAGCCACCCCAAAGTTTGGGACAGCTCTGTTTACAAGAACCTCGTTTACGGTACAAGTTCAATATCGCAGAAAGCGAAAAATGGATAAAGAAGTTGTGGTACTTACGTACAATGCAATATCACTCAGCAATGAAATCTATGTCATCAGGCCAGTAGCAGCATAATGAGTGGATTCAGGTACGATGATTCTAAGTGAAATAAGTCACACAGAAAAAGAAACATCATAAGGTATCACTAATACACGGAATGTAAACTTGGCTACACAGGAACTGAATTACAAAACAGAACAGGGTCTCAAATGTAGAAAACCAACTTATGCTTGCTTAAGGGGAAAGGTGAGTTGGGGTGCTGCAGAAAACCAGAGATTGAAATTAACACAGATAGCTTTCCATAAGACAAATATGTAATAGACAAGAGCTACTCCTTGCTCAACGAAGCGGACTCAACACCCCATATTAAACGCCTAAGAATATACCTGACTAGTAAGAATCTTAAAACCTATGGATTTATATGCCTCCGAAAGAGAATCAAGCGTGTGTACAGCGGCATAAAGGCAGCAGTGAAAGGATTGGTGAGGTTCGGTGAGCAAATGAAGACCGTTTGAAGTCATATTGCATGGTACCCACTCCATGGTTCTCAACTCTCCAGGTTTAAGGGATTCTTCCTTCAGCTAAAACATGCATGTGGAACCCAGAGTATAATCCACCGTGTGATCGGGAAACGTGTTCAAATGTGTCTCAGTTTTCGTCTCCTGGTACTCGGGTGCAACATTCCAGACGTTTTACTAACACTCTCCCCACTTGGAGAGTCAGTGCCTTTAACCTCCTGTTTGGCCCAGTTTGCAATTTCTGCAGAAAAGGAACAGGAATAGGCAGAACGAATGAGAGACTAGCTGGAGGTGTCTGGACGGGCAAATTTAACTCTCATTTCCCACCAGGAAGAGGAATTAACCAAAGGCTCACTGAGATATGCCGTAACCACACTAGGGCCTGAAGCAATCCTGCGGTGTTGCGGCCAGCTCACAAGAAAGCGAGTTGAAGAAAGGAGCTCAGAGGCACTGTCATTCACAAACCTGCAGAGTTATACATGACAGCTATCGTCCAAAAATATATTGAAGTAAGGCTGCCAAGAGGACTTGAAATCGGGGAAGAATTGCAGGAAACCGATTTCAGGAGGTAGACTGGAATTGCATGTAAAGCATAGGAAAAGAGGCAGAACATACACAATGATGCACTTGGCCAAAAAGGGCGTATGCGTTTTTTCCTGAATACATTCAGGAAAAAACGCATATGCACTTTTTGGCCAAGGAAGCAAGCTTGCAAAGGAAATCTCCACTACAATGAAGTCTCACTGCCCCCCGGTCAAAAGGGCCATCTGAAAAAAGTGTAAAATCCAGAAAGGCAGGACAGGCCATGGAGAACTGGGAGCCTTCTTATGCTGATGGGCGGGATGTAAATTGCCAACAGCCACTCTGGAGAAGTGTATGGTGTTTCCTGAAACATCTAAAAAACAAAGCAACAGAGCCTAGGGCACTTCCACTTATGGTCCTATAGATTAGGGAAATTAAAATCAAAAAGACACAGCCACCCCAAAGTTTGGGACGGCTCTGTTTACAAGAACCTCATTTATGGTAGAAGTTCAATATCGCAGAAAGCGAAAAATGGATAAAGAAGTTGTGGTACTTACGTACAATGCAATATCACTCAGCAATGAAATCTATGTCATCAGGCCAGTAGCAGCATAATGAGTGGATTTAGGTGCGATGATTCTAAGAGAAATAAGTCAAACAGAAAAAGAAACATCATAAGTTATCACTAATACACGGAATGTAAACTTGGCTACACAGGAACTGAAGTACAAAACAGGATAGGTTCTCAAATGTAGAAAACCAACTTATGCTTGCTTATGGGGAAAGGTGAGTTGGGGTGCTGCATAAAACCAGAGATTGAAATTAGCACAGATACCTTTCCATAAGCCAAATATGTAATAGACAAGAGCTACTCCTTGCTCAACGAAGTGGACTCAACACCCCATATTAAACGCCTAAGAATATACCTGACTAGTAAGAATCTTAAAACCTATGGATTTATATGTCTCCGAAAGAGAATCAAGCGTGTGTACAGCGGCATAAACGCAGCAGTGATAGGATTGGTGAGGTTCGGTGAGCAAATGCAGACCCTTTGAAGTCATACTGCATGGTACCCATTCCATGGTTCTCAACTCTCCTGGATTAAAGGATTCTTCCTTCAGCTAAAACATGCATGTGGAACCCAGAGTATGATCCACCGTGTGATCGGGAAACGTGTTCAAATATGTCTCAGTTTTCATCCCCTGATACTCGGGTGCAACAATCCAGACGCTTTACTAACACTCTCCCCACTTGGAGAGTCAGTGCCTTTAACCTCCTATTTGGCCCAATTTGCAAATTCTGCTGAAGATGAACAGGAATAGGGAGAACCAATGAGAGACTAGCTGGAGGTGTCTGGACGGGCAAATTTAACTCTCATTTCCCACCAGGAAGAGGAATTAACCAAAGGCTCAGCGAGCCATGCCGGAACCACACTAGGGCCTGAAGCAATTCTGCGGTGTTGCGGCCAGCTCACAAGAAAGCGAGTTGAAGAAAGGGGCTCAGGGGCCCTGTAATTCACACACCTGCAGAGTTATAAATGACAGCTATCGTCCAAAAATATATTGAAGTAAGGCTGCCAAGAGGACTTGAAAGCGGGGCAGAATTGCAGGAAACCGATTTCAGGAGGTAGACTGGAATTGCATGTAAAGCATAGGAAAAGAGGCAGAACGTCCACAATGATGCACTTGGCCAAAAAGGGCGTATGCGTTTTTTCCTGAATATATTCAGGAAAAAACGCATACGCCCTTTTTGGCCAACCAAGCAAGCTTGCAAAGGAAATCTGCACTACAATGAAGTCTCACTGCCCCCTGGTCAAAAGGGCCATCTGAAAAAAGTGTAAAATCCAGAAAGGCAGGACAGGCCATGGAGAACTGGGAGCCTTGTTATGCTGATGGGGGTATGTAAATTGCCAACAGCCACTCTGGAGAAGTGTATGGTGTTTCCTGAAACATCTAAAAAACAAAGCAACAGAGCCTAGGGCACTTCCACTTATGGTCCTATAGCTTAGGGAAATTAAAATCAAAAAGACACAGCCACCCCAAAGTTTGGGACGGCTCTGTTTACAAGAACCTCGTTTCCGGTACAAGTTCAATATCGCAGAAAGCGAAAAATGGATAAAGAAGTTGTGGTACTAACGTACAATGCAATATCACTCAGCAATGAAATCTCTGTCATCAGGCCCATAGCAGCATAATGAGTGGATTCAGGTACGATGATTCTAAGTGAAATAAGTCACACAGAAAAAGAAACATCATAAGATATCACTAATACACGGAATGTAAACTTGGCTACACAGGAACTGAATTACAAAACAGAATAGGGTCTCAAATGTAGAAAACCAACTTATGCTTGCTTAAGGGGAAAGGTGAGTTGGGGTGCTGCATAAAACCAGAGATTGAAATTAGCACAGATACCTTTCCATAAGCCAAATATGTAATAGCCAAGAGCTACTGCTTGCTCAACGAAGTGGACTCAACACCCCATATTAAACGCCTAAGAATATACTTGACTAGTAAGAATCTTAAAACCTATGGATTTATATGTCTCCGAAAGAGAATCAAGCATGTGTACAGCGGCATAAACGCAGCAGTGATAGGATTGGTGAGGTTCGGTGAGCAAATGCAGACCCTTTGAAGTCAAATTGCATGGGACCCATTCCATGGGTCTCAACTCTCCACGTTTAAGGGATTCTTCCTTCAGCTAAAACATGCATGTGGAACCCAGAGGATGATCTACCGTGTGATCGGGAAACGTGTTCAAATGTGTCTCAGTTTTCGTCCCCTGGTACTCGGGTGCAACATTCCAGACGCTTTACTAACACTCTCCCCACTTGGAGAGTCAGTGCCTTTAACCTCCTGTTTGGCCCAGTTTGCAATTTCTGCGGAAAATGAACAGGAATAGGGAGAACCAATGAGAGACTAGCTGGAGGAGTCTGGACGGGCAAACTTAACTCTCATTTCCCACCAGGAAGAGGAATTAACCAAAGGCTCAGCGAGCCATGCCGGAACCACACTAGGGCCTGAAGCAATCCTGCGGTGTTGCGGCCAGCTCACAAGAAAGCGAGTTGAAGAAAGGAGCTCAGGGGCCCTGTAATTCACACACCTGCAGAGTTATAAATGACAGTTATCGTCCAAAAATATATTGAAGTAAGGCTGCCAAGAGGACTTGAAAGCAGGGCAGAATTGCAGGAAACCGATTTCAGGAGGTAGACTGGAATTGCATGTAAAGCATAGGAAAAGAGGCAGAACGTCCACAATGATGCACTTGGCCAAAAAGGGCGTATGCGTTTTTTCCTGAATATATTCAGGAAAAAACGCATACGCCCTTTTTGGCCAACCAAGCAAGCTTGCAAAGGAAATCTGCACTACAATGAAGTCTCACTGCCCCCCGTTCAAAAGGGCCATCTGAAAAAAGTGTAAAATCCAGAAAGGCAGGACAGGCCATGGAGAACTGGGAGCCTTGTTATGCTGATGGGCGTGATGTAAATTGCCAACAGCCACTCTGGAGAAGTGTATGGTGTTTCCTGAAACATCTAAAAAACAAAGCAACAGAGCCTAGGGCACTTCCACTTATGGTCCTATAGCTTAGGGAAATTAAAATCAAAAAGACACAGCCACCCCAAAGTTTGGGACGGCTCTGTTTACAAGGACCTCATTTCCGGTACAAGTTCAATATTGCAGAAAGCGAAAAATGGATAAAGAAGTTGTGGTACTAACGTACAATGCAATATCACTCAGCAATGAAATCTCTGTCATCAGGCCCATAGCAGCATAATGAGTGGATTCAGGTACGATGATTCTAAGTGAAATAAGTCACACAGAAAAAGAAACATCATAAGATATCACTAATACACGGAATGTAAACTTGGCTACACAGGAACTGAATTACAAAACAGAATAGGGTCTCAAATGTAGAAAACCAACTTATGCTTGCTTAAGGGGAAAGGTGAGTTGGGGTGCTGCATAAAACCAGAGATTGAAATTAGCACAGATACCTTTCCATAAGCCAAATATATAATAGCCAAGAGATACTGCTTGCTCAACGAAGTGGACACAACACCCCATATTAAACGCCTAAGAATATACTTGACTAGTAAGAAACTTAAAACCTATGGATTTATATGTCTCTGAAAGAGAATCAAGCATGTGTACAGCGGCATAAACGCAGCAGTGATAGGATTGGTGAGGTTCAGTGAGCAAATGCAGACCCTTTGAAGTCATATTGCATGGTACCCATTCCATGGGTCTCAACTCTCCAGGTTTAAGGGATTCTTCCTTCAGCTAAAACATGCATGTGGAACCCAGAGGATGATCTACCGTGTGATCGGGAAACGTGTTCAAATGTGTCTCAGTTTTCGTCCCCTTGTACTCGGGTGCAACATTCCAGACGCTTTACTAACACTCTCCCCACTTGGAGAGTCAGTGCCTTTAACCTCCTGTTTGGCCCAGTTTGCAATTTCTGCGGAAAATGAACAGGAATAGGGAGAACCAATGAGAGACTAGCTGTAGGTGTCTGGACAGGTAAATTTAACTCTCATTTCCCACCAGGAAGAGGAATTAACCAAAGGCTCAGCGAGCCATGCCGGAACCACACTAGGGCCTGAAGCAATCCTGCGGTGTTGCGGCCAGCTCACAAGAAAGCGAGTTGAAGAAAGGAGCTCAGGGGCCCTGTAATTCACACACCTGCAGAGTTCTAAATGACAGCTATCGTCCAAAAATATATTGAAGTAAGGCTGCCAAGAGGACTTGAAAGCGGGGCAGAATTGCAGGAAACCGATTTCAGGAGGTAGACTGGAATTGCATGTAAAGCATAGGAAAAGAGGCAGAACGTCCACAATGATGCACTTGGCCAAAAAGGGCGTATGCGTTTTTTCCTGAATATATTCAGGAAAAAACGCATACGCCCTTTTTGGCCAACCAAGCAAGCTTGCAAAGGAAATCTGCACTACAATGAAGTCTCACTGCCCCCCGGTCAAAAGGGCCATCTGAAAAAAGTGTAAAATCCAGAAAGGCAGGACAGGCCATGAAGAACTGGGAGGCTTGTTATGCTGATGGGCATGATGTAAATTGCCAACAGCCACTCTGGAGAAGTGTATGGTGTTTCCTGAAACATCTAAAAAACAAAGCAACAGAGCCTAGGGCACTTCCACTTATGGTCCTATAGATTAGGGAAATTAAAATCAAAAAGACACAGCCACCAGTAAGTTTGGGACGGCTCTGTTTACAAGAACCTCGTTTACGGTACAAGTTCAATATCGCAGAAAGCGAAAAATGGATAAAGAAGTTGTGGTACTTACGTACAATGCAATATCACTCAGCAATGAAATCTATGTCATCAGGCCCGTAGCAGGATAATGAGTGGATTCAGGTACGATGATTCTAATTGAAATAAGTCACACAGAAAAAGAAACATCATAAGATATCACTAATACACGGAATGTAAACTTGGCTACACAGGAACTGAATTACAAAACAGAATAGGGTCTCAAATGTAGAAAACCAACTTATGCTTGCTTAAGGGGAAAGGTGAGTTGGGGTGCTGCATAAAACCAGAGATTGAAATTAGCACAGGTACCTTTCCATAAGACAAATATGTAATAGACAAGAGCTACTGCTTGCTCAACGAAGTGGACTCAACACCCCATATTAAACGCCTAAGAATATACCTGACTAGTAAGAATCTTAAAACCTATGGATTTATATGTCTCCGAAAGAGAATCAAGCATGTGTACAGCGGCATAAACGCAGCAGTGATAGGATTGGTGAGGTTCGGTGAGCAAATGCAGACCCTTTGAAGTCATATTGCATGGTACCCATTCCATGGTTCTCAACTCTCCAGGTTTAAGGGATTCTTCCTTCAGCTAAAACATGCATGTGGAACCCAGAGGATGATCTACCGTGTGATCGGGAAACGTGTTCAAATGTGTCTCAGTTTTCGTCCCCTTGTACTCGGGTGCAACATTCCAGACGCTTTACTAACACTCTCCCCACTTGGAGAGTCAGTGCCTTTAACCTCCTGTTTGGCCCAGTTTGCAATTTCTGCGGAAAATGAACAGGAATAGGGAGAACCAATGAGAGACTAGCTGTAGGTGTCTGGACAGGTAAATTTAACTCTCATTTCCCACCAGGAAGAGGAATTAACCAAAGGCTCAGCGAGCCATGCCGGAACCACACTAGGGCCTGAAGCAATCCTGCGGTGTTGCGGCCAGCTCACAAGAAAGCGAGTTGAAGAAAGGAGCTCAGGGGCCCTGTAATTCACACACCTGCAGAGTTCTAAATGACAGCTATCGTCCAAAAATATATTGAAGTAAGGCTGCCAAGAGGACTTGAAAGCGGGGCAGAATTGCAGGAAACCGATTTCAGGAGGTAGACTGGAATTGCATGTAAAGCATAGGAAAAGAGGCAGAACGTCCACAATGATGCACTTGGCCAAAAAGGGCGTATGCGTTTTTTCCTGAATATATTCAGGAAAAAACGCATACGCCCTTTTTGGCCAACCAAGCAAGCTTGCAAAGGAAATCTGCACTACAATGAAGTCTCACTGCCCCCCGGTCAAAAGGGCCATCTGAAAAAAGTGTAAAATCCAGAAAGGCAGGACAGGCCATGAAGAACTGGGAGCCTTGTTATGCTGATGGGCATGATGTAAATTGCCAACAGCCACTCTGGAGAAGTGTATGGTGTTTCCTGAAACATCTAAAAAACAAAGCAACAGAGCCTAGGGCACTTCCACTTATGGTCCTATAGATTAGGGAAATTAAAATCAAAAAGACACAGCCACCAGTAAGTTTGGGACGGCTCTGTTTACAAGAACCTCGTTTACGGTACAAGTTCAATATCGCAGAAAGCGAAAAATGGATAAAGAAGTTGTGGTACTTACGTACAATGCAATATCACTCAGCAATGAAATCTATGTCATCAGGCCCGTAGCAGGATAATGAGTGGATTCAGGTACGATGATTCTAATTGAAATAAGTCACACAGAAAAAGAAACATCATAAGATATCACTAATACACGGAATGTAAACTTGGCTACACAGGAACTGAATTACAAAACAGAATAGGGTCTCAAATGTAGAAAACCAACTTATGCTTGCTTAAGGGGAAAGGTGAGTTGGGGTGCTGCATAAAACCAGAGATTGAAATTAGCACAGGTACCTTTCCATAAGACAAATATGTAATAGACAAGAGCTACTGCTTGCTCAACGAAGTGGACTCAACACCCCATATTAAACGCCTAAGAATATACCTGACTAGTAAGAATCTTAAAACCTATGGATTTATATGTCTCCGAAAGAGAATCAAGCATGTGTACAGCGGCATAAACGCAGCAGTGATAGGATTGGTGAGGTTCGGTGAGCAAATGCAGACCCTTTGAAGTCATATTGCATGGTACCCATTCCATGGTTCTCAACTCTCCAGGTTTAAGGGATTCTTCCTTCAGCTAAAACATGCATGTGGAACCCAGAGGATGATCCACCGTGTGATCGGGAAACATGTTCAAATGTGTCTCAGTTTTCGTCCCCTGGCACTCGGGTGCAACATTCCAGACGCTTTACTAACACTCTCCCCACTTGGAGAGTCAGTGCCTTAAACCTCCTGTTTGACCCAGTTTGCAATTTCTGCGGAAAATGAACAGGAATAGGGAGAACCAACGAGAGACTAGCTGGAGGTGTCTGGATGGGTAAATTTAACTCTCATTTCCCACCAAGAAGAGGAATTAACCAAAGGCTCAGCGAGCCATGCCGGAACCACACTAGGGCCTGAAGCAATCCTGCGGTGTTGCGGCCAGCTCACAAGAAAGCGAGTTGAAGAAAGGAGCTCAGGGGCCCTGTAA
Organism: Pseudorca crassidens; assembly: GCF_039906515.1. Lineage (NCBI taxonomy): Eukaryota > Metazoa > Chordata > Mammalia > Artiodactyla > Delphinidae > Pseudorca > Pseudorca crassidens. Next base: position 1,305,372 of record NW_027135942.1, read on the forward strand.
TTCACACACCTGCAGAGTTATAAATGACAGCTATCGTCCAAAAATATATTGAAGTAAGGCTGCCAAGAGGACTTGAAAGCGGGGCAGAATTGCAGGAAACACTTTTCAGGAGGTAGACTGGAATTGCATGTAAAGCATAGGAAAAGAGGCAGAACGTCCACAATGATGCACTTGGCCAAAAAGGGCGTATGCGTTTTTTCCTGAATATATTCAGGAAAAAACGCATACGCCCTTTTTGGGCAACCAAGCAAGCTTGCAAAGGAAATCTGCACTACAATGAAGTCTCACTGCCCCCCGGTCTAAAGGGACATCTGAAAAAAGTGTAAAATCCAGAAAGGCAGGACAGCCCATGGAGAACTGGGAGCCTTGTTATGCTGATGGGCGTGATGTAAATTGCCAACAGCCACTCTGGAGAAGTGTATGGTGTTTCCTGAAACATCTAAAAAACAAAGCAACAGAGCCTAGGGCACTTCCACTTATGGTCCTATAGATTAGGGAAATTAAAATCAAAAAGACACAGCCACCCCAAAGTTTGGGACGGCTCTGTTTACAAGAACCTCGTTTACGGTACAAGTTCAATATCGCAGAAAGCGAAAAATGGATAAAGAAGTTGTGGTACTAACGTACAATGCAATATCACTCAGAAATGAAATCTATATCATCAGGCCCATAGCAGGATAATGAGTGAATTCAGGTACGATGATTCTAAGTGAAATAAGTCACACAGAAAAAGAAACATCATAAGATATCACTAATACACGGAATGTAAGCTTGGCTACACAGGAACTGAATTACAAAACAGAACAGGGTCTCAAATGTAGAAAACCAACTTATGCTTGCTTAAGGGGAAAGGTGAGTTGGGGTACTGCATAAAACCAGAGATTGAAATTAACACAGATACCTTTCCATAAGCCAAATATGTAATAGCCAAGAGCTACTGCTTGCTCAACGAAGTGGACTCAACACCCCATATTAAACGCCTAAGAATATACCTGACTAGTAAGAATCTTAAAACCTATGGATTTATATGTCTCCGAAAGAGAATCAAGCGTGTGTACAGCGGCATAAAGGCAGCAGTGAAAGTATTGGTGAGGTTCGGTGAGCAAATGAAGACCGTTTGAAGTCATATTGCATGGTACCCATTCCATGGTTCTCAACTCTCCAGGTTTAAGGGATTCTTCCTTCAGCTAAAACATGCATGTGGAACCCAGAGTATGATCCACCGTGTGATCGGGAAACGTGTTCAAATGTGTCTCAGTTTTCGTCCCCTGGTACTCGGGTGCAACATTCCAGATGCTTTACTAACACTCGCCCCACTTGGAGAGTCAGTGCCTTTAAACTCCTGTTTGGCCCAGTTTGCAATTTCTGCGGAAAATGAACAGGAATAGGGAGAACCAATGAGAGACTAGCTGGAGGTGTCTGGACGGGCAAATTTTACTCTCATTTCCCACCAGGAAGAGGAATTAACCAAAGGCTCAGCCTGCCGTGCCAGAACCACAATAGGGCCTGAAGCAATCCTGCGGTGTTGCGGCCAGCTCACAAGAAAGCGAGTTGAAGAAAGGAGCTCAGGGGCACTGTAATTTACAAACCTGCAGAGTTATAAATGACAGCTATCGTCTAAAAATATATTGAAGTAAGGCTGCCAAGAGGACTTGAAAGCGGGGCAGAATTGCAGGAAACCGATTTCAGGAGGTAGAGTGGAATTGCATGTAAAGCATAAGAAAAGAGGTAGAACGTCCACAATGATGCACTTGGCCAAAAAGGGCGTATTCTTTTTTTCCTGAATATATTCAGGAAAAAACGCATACGCCCTTTTTGGCCAAGCAAGCAAGCTTGCAAAGGAAATCTGCACTACAATGAAGTCTCACTGCCCCCCGGTCAAAAGGGCCATCTGAAAAAAGTGTAAAATCCAGAAAGGCAGGACAGACCATGGAGAACTGGGAGCCTACTTAGCCTGATGGGCGGGATGTAAATTGCCAACAGCCACTCTGGAGAAGTGTATGGTGTTTCCTGAAACATCTAAAAAACAAAGCAACAGAGCCTAGGGCACTTCCATTTTTGGTCCTATAGATTAGGGAAATTAAAATCAAAAAGACACAGCCACCCCAAAGTTTGGGTCGGCTCTGTTTACAAGAACCTCGTTTACGGTTCAAGTTCAATATCGCAGAAAGCGAAAAATGGATAAAGAAGTTGTGGTACTTACGTACAATGCAATATCACTCAGCAATGAAATCTATGTCATCAGGCCAGTAGCAGCATAATGAGTGGATTCAGGTACGATGATTCTAAGTGAAATAAGTCACACAGAAAAAGAAACATCATAAGATATCACTAATACACGGATTGTAAACTTGGCTACACAGGAACTGAATTACAAAACAGAATAGGGTCTCAAATGTAGAAAACCAACTTATGCTTGCTTAAGGGGAAAGGTGAGTTGGGGTGCTGCAGAAAACCAGAGATTGAAATTAGCACAGATACCTTTCCATAAGCCAAATATGTAATAGACAAGAGCTACTCCTTGCTCAACGAAGTGGACTCAACACCCCATATTAAACGCCTAAGAATATACCTGACTAGTAAGAATCTTAAAACCTATGGATTTATATGTCTCCGAAAGAGAATCAAGCGTGTGTACAGCGGCATAAAGGCAGCAGTGAAAGTATTGGTGAGGTTCGGTGAGCAAATGAAGACCGTTTGAAGTCATATTGCATGGTACCCATTCCATGGTTCTCAACTCTCCAGGTTTAAGGGATTCTTCCTTCAGCTAAAACATGCATGTGGAACCCAGAGTATGATCCACCGTGTGATCGGGAAACGTGTTCAAATGTGTCTCAGTTTTCGTCCCCTGGTACTCGGGTGCAACATTCCAGATGCTTTACTAACACTCTCCCCACTTGGAGAGTCAGTGCCTTTAACCTCCTGTTTGGCCCAGTTTGCAATTTCTGCGGAAAATGAACAGGAATAGGGAGAACCAATGAGAGACTAGCTGGAGGTGTCTGGACGGGCAAATTTTACTCTCATTTCCCACCAGGAAGAGGAATTAACCAAAGGCTCAGCCTGCCGTGCCAGAACCACAATAGGGCCTGAAGCAATCCTGCGGTGTTGCGGCCAGCTCACAAGAAAGCGAGTTGAAGAAAGGAGCTCAGGGGCACTGTAATTTACAAACCTGCAGAGTTATAAATGACAGCTATCGTCTAAAAATATATTGAAGTAAGGCTGCCAAGAGGACTTGAAAGCGGGGCAGAATTGCAGGAAACCGATTTCAGGAGGTAGAGTGGAATTGCATGTAAAGCATAAGAAAAGAGGCAGAACGTCCACAATGATGCACTTGGCCAAAAAGGGCGTATTCTTTTTTTCCTGAATATATTCAGGAAAAAACGCATACGCCCTTTTTGGCCAAGCAAGCAAGCTTGCAAAGGAAATCTGCACTACAATGAAGTCTCACTGCCCCCCGGTCAAAAGGGCCATCTGAAAAAAGTGTAAAATCCAGAAAGGCAGGACAGACCATGGAGAACTGGGAGCCTACTTAGCCTGATGGGCGGGATGTAAATTGCCAACAGCCACTCTGGAGAAGTGTATGGTGTTTCCTGAAACATCTAAAAAACAAAGCAACAGAGCCTAGGGCACTTCCATTTTTGGTCCTATAGATTAGGGAAATTAAAATCAAAAAGACACAGCCACCCCAAAGTTTGGGTCGGCTCTGTTTACAAGAACCTCGTTTACGGTTCAAGTTCAATATCGCAGAAAGCGAAAAATGGATAAAGAAGTTGTGGTACTTACGTACAATGCAATATCACTCAGCAATGAAATCTATGTCATCAGGCCAGTAGCAGCATAATGAGTGGATTCAGGTACGATGATTCTAAGTGAAATAAGTCACACAGAAAAAGAAACATCGTAAGATATCACTAATACACGGATTGTAAACTTGGCTACACAGGAACTGAATTACAAAACAGAATAGGGTCTCAAATGTAGAAAACCAACTTATGCTTGCTTAAGGGGAAAGGTGAGTTGGGGTGCTGCAGAAAACCAGAGATTGAAATTAGCACAGATACCTTTCCATAAGCCAAATATGTAATAGACAAGAGCTACTCCTTGCTCAACGAAGTGGACTCAACACCCCATATTAAACGCCTAAGAATATACCTGACTAGTAAGAATCTTAAAACCTATGGATTTATATGTCTCCGAAAGACAACCAAGCGTGTGTACAGCGGCATAAACGCAGCAGTGATAGGATTGGTGAGGTTCGGTGAGCAAATGCAGACCCTTGGAAGTCATATTGCATGGTACCCATTCCATGGTTCTCAACTCTCCAGGTTTAAGGGATTCTTCCTTCAGCTAAAACATGCATGTGGAACCCAGAGTATGATTCACCGTGTGATCGGGAAACGTGTTCAAATGTGTCTCAGATTTCGTCCCCTGGTACTCGGGTGCAACATTCCAGACACTTTACTAACACTCTCCCCACTTGGAGAGTCAGTGCCTTTAACCTCCTGTTTGGCCCAGTTTGCAATTTCTGCGGAAAATGAACAGGAATAGGGAGAACCAATGAGAGACTAGCTGGAGGAGTCTGGACGGGCAAATTTAACTCTCATTTGCCACCAGGAAGAGGAATTAACCAAACGCTCAGCGAGCCATGCCGGAACCACACTAGGGCCTGAAGCAATCCTGCGGTGTTGCGGCCAGCTCACAAGAAAGCGTGTTGAAGAAAGGAGCTCAGGGGCACTGTAATTCACAAACCTGCAGAGTTATAAATGACAGGTATCATCCAAAATTATACTGAAGTAAGGCTGCGAAGAGGACTTGAAAACGGTGCAGAATTGCTGGAAACCGATTTCAGAAGGTACACGGGAGTCGCTCTTAAAGCATAGGAAAAGAGACAGAACTTGGAAAATAATGCACTTGGCAAAAGAGGGCATATGTGTTTTATCCAGAGCTCTCATAACCGAGGGGAGGAGATTCCCAGCAGGCTCCAACTGCCACCTGAAGGCTCACGTTGTCAAGGCAACGTGAGCAAGCCAGGCAGGAGTTACCTCACAGCAGAGGTCCCAGCTCACAGAAGGGTGAGAAAATCAGCCAACATCAGACTCTCACCAGAGGGCCCACATCACCAAGGGGATGGGAACCAGGCAGGAGTGTCTTCACACCAGTGGGGCCACATCATCGAAAGGTGAGGTACTCAGCACATGTGTCCTCAAACCAGAGGACCCACATCACCAAGGGCCTCGGAGTGAGGCAGGCAGGAGTAGCCTCACAACACTGGGCCCATAGAACAAAAAAGTGAGGAATCCAGCAGTTGGAACCTCCCAGCAGGCGGCCCAGAGCACCGAGGCTATGGGATCCAGGCCACAGTGAACTCACAGAAGAGGGCCCATGTCATGAAACTGAGCAACCCAGCCATTGGGACCTCAGAGCAGGAGGCCCACATCCCCATGGGGATATAAATCTGGTAGGAGTGTCCTCGCACCACTGAGAACGTATCAGAAAATTTTGGGAGACCAGCAGTTAGGGCCTGACGCCAGAGGACCCTCATCACCAAGGGAAGGAGGCTCCCAGCAGGCTCCAACTGCCACCAGAGGGCTGACGTCGCCAAGGTGATGTGTGCCAACCAGGCACGAATGACCTCACAGCAGAGGGCCCACCTCAGAGAAGTGTGATGAACCCAGTCAGGATCACACTCGCACCAGAGGGCCCACATCACCAAATGGATTCGAACCAGGCAGGAGTGTCCTCACATGAGTAGGGCCACATCATCTAAAGCTGAGGAACCCAGAACATGTGGCTTCAAACCATAGGACACCCATCATCAAGGGGCTGGGAGTGAGGCAGGCAGGAGGAGCCTCACAAAAGAGGGCCCAAAAATAAGAAAGGTGAGGAGTGACCTCACAGCAGAGGGCCCACCTCACAGAAGGGTGAGGAACACAGCCAGGATCAGACTCTCACCAGAGGGTCCACATCACCAAGGGGATGGGAACAAGGCAGGAGTGTCCCCAAACCAGTGGGACAACATCATCGAAAGGTGAGGATCCCAGCACATGTAGCCTCAAACCAGAGGAACCACATCACTAAGGGGTTCGGAACGAGGCTGGCAGGACCAGCCTCACAACACAGGGTCCATAGAATATAAAAGTTGAGGAATCCAGCAGTTGGAACCTCCCAGCAAGTGGCCCAGAGCACCGAGGCTATGAGATCCAGGCCGCAGTGAACTCACAACAGACGGCCCACATCATGAACCTGTGAGCAGCCCAGCCGTTGGGACCTCAGAACAGAAGGCCCACATCCCCATTGGGATGGGAACCTGGCAGGAGTGGCCTCGCACCACTTAGCACATATCAGAAAATGTTAGGAGCCCAGCAGTTAGGGCCTGACGCCAGGGGGCCCTCATAACTGAGGGGAGGAGACTCCCAGCAGGTTCCAACTGCCAACAGAGGGCCCACGTCTACAAGGAGGCATGCGTCAGCCAGGCAGTAGTGACCTCACAGCAGAGGGCCTATCTCACAGAAGGGTGAGGAACCGAGGCAGGATGAGACTCTCGCCAGAGGGCCCACAACACCAAGGGGATGGAAACCAGTCAGGACTGTCCTCCCACCAGTGGGGCCACATCATCGAAAGGTGAGGAACCCAGCACATGCGGCCTCATATCAGAGGACATACATCACAAAGGGGATGGGAGTGAGGCAGGTAGGAGTAGCCTAAATACAGAGGGCCCAAAGAATAAAAAAGGTGAGGAATCCAGCATTTGGAACCTCCCAGCAGGCGGCCGAGAGCACAGAAGCTATGGGATGCAGGCAGGAGTGAACTAACACCAGAGAGCCCACATCATGAAACTGTGAGCAACCCAGGCGTTGGGACCTCAGAGCAGAAAGCCCACATCCCCATGGGGATGGGAACCTGACAGGAGTGTCCTGGCATCACTGGGCTCACATCAGAAAACGTGGGGAGCCCAGCAGTTATGGCCTGATGCTAGAGGGCCGTCATCACCGAGGGCAGGAGGCTCCCAGCAGGTTCCATGTGCCAACAGAGGGCCCACGTCGCCAAGGTGATGTGTGCAAGTCAGGCAGGATTGACCTCACAGCAGAGGGCCTACCTCACAGAAGAGTGAGGAACCCAGCCAGGATAAGACTGTCACCAGAAGGCCCACATCACCAAGGGGATGGGAACCAGGCAGGAGTGTCCTCACACCAGTGGGGCCACATCATTGAAAGTTGCGGAACCCAGCACATGTGGCCTCAAACCAGAGGACCCACATCACGAAGGGGTTGCGAGTGAGGCAGGCAGGAGGAGCATCGCAACACAGGACCCATAGAATACAAAAGTTGAGGAATCGAGCAGTTGGAACCTCCCAGCAGGCGGCCCAGAGCACAGAGGCTATGGCATCCAGGCCAGAGTGAACTAACAGCAGAGAGCCCACATCATGAAACTGTGAACAACCCAGCCGTTGGGACTTCAGAGCAGAAGACCCACATCCCAATGGGGATGTGAACCTGGATAGAGTGTCTTCGAACCACTGGGCGCACATCACAAAATGTGGGGAGCCCAGCAGTTAGGGCCTGACGCCAGAGGGCCCTCATCACCAAGGGGAGGAGGCTCCCAGCAGGCTCCAAGTGCCACCGAAGGCTCATGTCCACAAGGCGAGGTGAGCAAGCCAAGCAGGAGTGACCTCACAGCAGACGGCCCACCTCACAGAAGGGTGAGGAACCCAGCCAGGATCAGACTCTCAACAGAGGGCCCACATCACCAAGGGGATGTGAACCAGGCAGGAGTCTCCTAAGACCATTGGTCCCACATCATCGAAAGGTGAGGAACCCAGCACATGTGGCCTCAAACCAGACGACACACATCACGAAGGGGCTGGGAGTGAGGCAGGCAGGAGGATCCTCACAACAGAGGGCCTAAAAAATTAAAAAAGTGAGGAATCCAGCAGTTGGAACCTCCCAGCAGGCGGCCAAGAGCACAGAGGCTATGGGATCCAGGCCACAGTGAACTAACACCAGAGAGCCCACATCATGAAATTGTGATCAACCCAGCCGTTGGAACCTCAGAGCAGAAGGCCCACATCCCCATGGAGATGGGAACCTAAGAGGAGTGCCCGAGCATCACTGGGCTCACTAAGAAAAGTTGGGGAGCCCAGCAGTTAGGGCCTGACGTCAGAGGGCCCTCATCACAGAGGTGAGGAGGCTCCCAGCAGGGTCCAAGTGCCACCAGAGGGCTCATGTTAACAAGGCGAGGTGAGCAAGCCAGGCAAGAGTTACCTGATAGTAGAGGGCCCACCTCACAGATGGGTGAGGAACCCAGCCAGGATCAGACTCTCACCAGAGGGCCCACATCACAAAGGGGATGGGAACCAGTCAGGATTATCCTCACACCAGTGGGGCCTCATCATCTTAAGGTGAGGAACCCAGCACATGTGTCCTCAAACCAGAGGACCCACATCACCAAGGGCCTTGGAGTGAGGCAGGCAGGAGTAGCCTCACAACACAGGGCACATAATATAAAAAACGTGAGGATTCCAGCATTTAGACCTTCCAGCAGGCGGCTCAGAACACCGAGGCTATGGGATCCAGGCCGCAGTGAACTCACAGCAGAGGGCCCACATCATAAAACTGTGAGCAACCCAGGCGTTGGGACCTCAGCGCAGAAGGCCCACATCCCCATGGGAATGGGAACCTGGCTGGAGTGTCCTCGCACCACTGGGCGCACATCAGAAAATGTGGGGAGCCCACCATTTAGGGCCTGATGCCAGAGGGCCGTCATCACCGAGAGGAGGAGGCACCCTGCACGCTCCAACTGCCACCAGAGGGCTCACGTCTCCAAGGTGACGTGTGCCAGCCAGGCAGGAGTGACCTCACAGCAGAGGGCCTACCTCACAGAACGTTGAGGAACCCAGCCAGGATTAGACTCTCGCCAGAGGGCCCACCTCACCAAGGGGATGGGAACCAGGCAGGAGTGTCCTCACACGAGTGGGGCCACATCATCGAAAGGTGAGGAACGCAGCACATGTGGCCTCAAGCCATAGGACAGTCATCACCAAGGGGCTGGCAGTGAGGCAGGCAGGAGGAGCCTCACAACAGAGGGCACATAGAATAAAAAAGTTGAGGAATCCAGCAGTTGGAACCTCCCAGCAGGCGGCTCAGAGCACCGATGATAAGGGATCCTTGCCGGAGTGAACTCACAGCAGAGGGCCCACATCATGGTACTGTGAGCAAGCCAGCCGTTTTGACCTCAGAGCAGAAGGCCCATATCCCCATGGGGATGGGAACCTGGCAAGAGTGTCCTCACTCACTTGGCACACATCAGAAAATGTGGGGAGCCCAGCAGTTATGGCCTAAGGCAAGAGGGCCCTCATCACTGAGGGGAGGAGGATCCCAGCACACTCCAACTGCCACCAGAGGGCCCACGTCGCCAAGGTGACGTGTGCCAGACAGGCATGAATGACCTCACAGCAGAGGGGCCACCTCACAGACGGGTGGGGAACCCAGCCAGGATCAGACTCTCACCTGAGGGCCCACATCAGCAAGGGGATGGGAACCAGTCAGGACTGTCTTCCCTCCAGTGGGGCCACATCATCGAAAGGTGCGGAACCCAGCACATGTGGCCTCAAATCAGAGGACACATATCACAAAGGGAATGGGAGTGAGGCAGGCAGGAGTAGCCTAAAAACAGAGGGCCCAAAGAATAAGAAAGGTGAGGAATCCAGCAGTTGGAACCTCCCAGCAGGTGGCCGAGAGCACAGAAGCTATGGGATGCAGGCAGGAGTGAACTAATAGCAGAGAGCCCACATCATGAAACTGTGAGCAACCCAGGCGTTGGTACCTCAGAGCAGAAGGCCCACATCCCAATGGGGAGGTGAACCTGGCTGGAGTGTCCTCGCACCACTGGGCGCACATCACAAAATGTGGGGAGACCAGCAGTTAGGGCCTGACGCCAGAGGGCCCTCATCACCGAGGGGAGGAGGCTCCCAGCAGGCTCCAAGTGCCACCAGAGGGCTCATGTCCACAAGGCGAGGTGAGCAAGCCAGGCAGGACTGACCTCACAGCAGACGGCCCACCTCACAGATGGGTGAGGAACCCAGCCAGGATCAGACTCTCAACAGAGGGCCCACATCACCAAGGGGATGTGAACCAGGCAGGAGTCTCCTAAGACCATTGGTCCCACATCATCGAAAGGTGAGGAACCCAGCACATGTGGCCTCAGACCAGACGACACACATCACGAAGGGGCTGGGAGTGAGGCAGGCAGGAGGATCCTCACAACAGAAGACCCAAAAAATTAAAAAAGTGAGGAATCCAGCAGTTGGAACCTCCCAACAGGTGGCCAAGAGCACAGAGGCTATGGGATCCAGGCCTCTGTGAACTAACACCAGAGAGCCCACATCATGAAAATGTGAACAACCCAGCCGTTGGGACTTCAGAGCAGAAGGCCCACATCCCCATCGAGATGGGATCCTAAGAGGAGTGCCCAAGCATCATTGGGCTCACTAAGAAAAGTTGGTGAGCCCAGCAGTTAGGGCCTGACGCAAGAGGGCCCTCATCACCGAGGGGAGGAGATCCTCAGCACGCTCCTACTGCCACCACATGGCTGACTTCACCAAGGCAATGTGTGCCAGCCATGCAGGAGTGACCTATCAGCAGTGACCTCCCTCACAGAAGGGTGAGGAACACAGCCAGGAACAGACTCTCACCAGGGGGTCCACATAACCACGTAGATGAGAACCAGGCAGGAGTGTCCTCACACTAGTGGGGCCACATCATCGAAAGGTGAGGAACCCAGCAAAGGTGGCCACAAACCAGAGGACCCACATCACCAAGGGGTTGAGAGTGAGGTAGGTGTCTGGACGGGCATATTTAACACTCATTTCCCACCAGGAAGAGGAATTAACCAAAGGCTCAGCGTGCCCTGCCAGAAGCAGATTAGGGCCTGAAGCAGTCTTGCGGGTTTGCGGCCAGCTCACAAGAAAGCGAGTTGAAGAAAGGAGCTCAGGGGCCCTGTAATTCACAAACCTGCAGAGTTATAAATGACAGCTATCGTCCAAAAATATATTGAAGTAAGGCTGCCAAGAGGACTTGAAAGCGGGGCAGAATTTCAGGAAACCGATTTCAGGAGGTAGACTGGATTTGCATTTAAAGCATAGGAAAAGAGGCAGAACATCGACAATGATGCACTTGGCAAAAAAAGGGCGTATGAGTTTGTTCCTGAATATATTCAGGAAAAAACACATACGCCCTTTTTGGCAAACCAAGCAAGCTTGCAATGGAAATCCGAACTACTATGAAGTGTCACTTCCCCCCGGTCTAAAGGGCCATCTGAAAAAAGTGTAAAATCCAGAAAGGCAAGACAGGCCATGGGGAAAAAGGAGCCTTGTTATGCTGATGGGCGGGATGTAAATTGCCAACAGCCACTCTGGAGAAGTGTATGGTGTTTCCTGATACATCTGAAAAACAAAGCAACAGAGTCTAGGGCATTTCCACTTATGGTCCTATAGCTTAGGGAAATTAAAATCAAAAAGACACAGCCACCCCAAAATTTGGGACGGCTCTGTTTACAAGAACCTCGTTTACGGTCCAAGTTCAATATCACAGAGAGCAAAAACTGGATAAAGAAGTTGTGGTACTTATGTACAATGCAATATCACTCAGCAATGAAATCTGTGTCACCAGGCCTGTACCAGCATAATGAGTGGATTGAGGCACGGTGATTCTAAGTGAAACAAGTAACACAGAAAAAGAAACATCATAAGGTATCACTAATGCACGGAATGTAAACTTGGCTACACATGAACTGAATTACAAAACAGAACAGGGTCTCAAGTTTAGAAAACCAACTTATGCTTGCTTAAGGGGAAAGGTGAGTTGGGGTGCTGCATAAAACCAGAGTTTGAAATTAGCACAGATACCGTTCCATAAGCCAAATATGTAATAGACAAGACCTACCCCTTGTTCATCGAAATGGACTCAACAATGAGGTATCACCTCACACCTGTTAGAATGGGCATCATCTGAAAATCTACAAACAACAAATGCTGGAAAGGGTGTGGAGAAAAGGAAGCCTCTTCCACTATTGTTGGGAATATAAATTGATACAGTCACTATGGAGAACAATATGGAGTTTCTTAAGAAACTAATAATAGAATTACCATATGATACAGCAATCCCAGTACTGGACATATACCCAGACAAAACCATAAATCAAAAAGAGACATTCACCGTAATGTTCATTGCATCACTATTTACAATATCGAGGTAATGGAAGCAACCTAAATGCCCACAGACAGACGAATGCATAAAGATGTGGTACATATATAAAATGGAATATTACTAAGCCATGAAAGGAATGAAACTGGGTCATTTGTAGAGACGTCGATGGATCTAGAGACTGTCATACAGAGTGAAGTAAGTCAGAAAGAGAAAAACAAATCTTGTATATTCATGCATATATGTGGAACCTAGAAAAACTGTACAGATTAACCGTTTTGCAAGGCATAAATAGAGCAACAGATGTAGACAACAATCGTATGGACAACAAGGGGGGAAAGCTCTTGGGGGTGGTGGTGGTGGGAGGAGTTGAGAGATTGGGATTGGCATGTAAACATTTATATGTATAAAATAGATAACCAATAAGAACCTGCTGTATAAAAATATAAAATAAAATTCAAAATTAAAAAGAAATAAAATTTAAAAAATAAAACAGAAAAAACAATTATTCCCTTCACATACATGTATTTATATGAATAAATTATTTCCATGCTTATATCTGTAAATACAAAAAAGAGGAATAAAATCTACCTTGAACCAAAAACGAAAAAGAGAAAAAAAAAACAGAACCCACCAGTTACTCAGAGGAAAACCGTATCAGGGCACTTGCTCCAGTTGTAAACAATTCTGAAGTTGGTCAGTGGTGGGGAATCGTCTCCCATTCAGCCAGCAGCCCCCACACAACAAGCGTCCTCATTGCAAAGCTGGGGCACCGTGCCGAGGCATCTGTGAGTAAACGTGAGCTGAGCCCCAGGCCAGTTGCTGCTGAACTGTTCCCACCCTTCCCAGGTAAAACACCTGAATATATACAAGGACTTGAAAGCCTAGAGGAAGGGCCATGGAGCCACACGAGTGACAGCATGCCAGCTGACTTGGTGCCTGCAGGCCAGCCAGGATGGTCCTGGCCCTGGGTGCTCTTCTGGAAGATTTCCATTTCCCTGCCTGAGATACCCGTCCTGTCCCTGCCCCCACTGCTTTTTTCCTTCCTCACCTCTGCCCAGGGAGCAATTCCAGCAGCAGGTATGGGTGACACATCCTCTTCTTTAGCAGGTGGCAGCCTGGCAACTGCTGCAGAAAGTCCAGCAGAGCCCCACTCACACTGGGCCACCCACAAAGCCGTGGCCTCTCACTCCCTCCCACCAGCCCAGCCCCGAGACTGCTGACAGGGCAGAGAAAATGGCGTCAGACACAGCTGCAGGGGCTCTTGCTGCCTGGAGTGGTATTTATATTGATCTCAACCCAGGCACACCTGGGGAGGGCTGGCCGGCACCGTAAGGCTGCCCAGGTCAGCCAATCGTCACCCCTCAGGGGCTCACAGTTGCAGAAAATGGAACTTGCTGAACCGGCCAGGTCCAAGGAACAGGTGTGGGCTCCTGAGAGTCAGGATAGACAAGGGGCTGCAGCTTTGGCTTGTTTTCTAATCATTTTATCTGGCCCATGAGTGGGAGACAACTTCAAGAAAACCCTCTCCTAATGAGAGGAACCCAGGAGTCAGGGAGAGGAGGGGTGGGTGGTGGTTGGAGACAGAGGCCTGGTGCCCCGGGTGCAGTGGAAGTCTCTGGAAGACCAGGTGGAGGGAGGCCACACAGAGTGATGCCCAGGGTCACAGACCTGTCGGAGCTGCTGTTTGTTAGTTCAAGTCCTGCTCTGAGGTGCTCTGTGTCAGCTCTGAGCGACAGGTGAGCTGGGGGTGCTCTTCAATGAGGGCTATGTGCACGGTTCCTGTGTGCCCAGCCCTGCCACGGTACCTGCAAGGGTAGCTCTGTATCCTGGGAGGGGCCTGACCACGAGAGCCCCGTGGGCTGGCTTGGGGGTGGGGTACCTGCCCAGGAGAGCTCCATATCCTGGGATTGGCCTGACCACGAGAGCTCCATGGGCTGCTGGGGACCTGGTAAAGGATGTCAGGACAGTGAAGCCACCGAGGATATACCTCCAGTTGCTCCTAATTCCTACACCCTGCTGGTCATTCTACCAACCACCAGGACATGGTATTCTGTATTAGTCTTCAATGATGCCTTCTTTTGTATTCCATTAGTCCCAGAGTCACAAGAAATTTTGGCTTGTGAGTGGCAGGACTCAACATACAACTAAAACAATACTTCCGGGCCGTCTTGCCCCAAGGGTTCAAAAATTCCCACACCATCTTTGGGGAAAGCTTAGCTAAAGACCGAAAAGTTCTACCTCTGGAAAAGGAAACCCTCCTTCAATATGCAGACGACATTCTGATCGCCAGCCCTACTAAGGAGGCCTCTGAACTACCAAGCCAATAAAGGATAGAAGTTGTCCAAGAAAAAGCTCAAATATCACAGACTGCGGTGACCTGCCTGGGCTTCATTCTCACACAAGGTCGGAGAAGCCCATCCCAGGAAAGGGAACAAACCATTTGCAGCCTTACCCCTTTCTAAAACGAGAAGACAGCTTAGGGGTTCCTGGGGAGGCCAGGGTTTGCTGCTTCTGGATCCCTAACTACAGTCTACTAGCTGGGCCTCTATATGAAACACTGAAAGGAAAAGATGATGATCCTTTTGAACAGAATCCAGAAGTGGTCTTTCAAGAATGGAAAGAGCAGTCAATTCAGACCCTTGCCCTGGAACTCCCTAATTGAGCTAAACCCTTTGACCTTTCCATTCCCGGTGAAAGGTGAATCGCCATTGGAGAATTAGTGCACAAACTGGGACCACTTGAAATGGAACAACGCAAGAATGTCATCCAGGTAGGATAAACTACAGTCACCAAGGGGCTTGGCCCACTGCCACATCTGGCCAAGATACTGGCGGTATCTAAAAACCTGGAAATCAGCAGCCCAAAAGGCCACCTCCCTCCTAAGGGAAAAGGACCCCACGTGGTGATCCTAATCACCAACCATGCCCTGAAGTTGCAGGGTTCGCTCCGTGGGCACACCGACCTCGAGTGAGGAGGCCCTCCAACTCCAACATCCAGAGAGATAACCGGGGGCAGCAGGGCACCATGACGACTCGTGTGAACATCACTTGACCTGGAGTTTCTCTCATAAAACAACAATAGTGTGTTCCGAAGGAGTAGACTACTGCTTGCAGGACTTACTGCACCCGGAGGGGAGCTAATAATCTTGGCGGGGGAACCGTATATCACACTGTCACCATAGAAAAGCCTACAGACACCGTGATGATGGTGGCCAATAAGACCGGCTGGACTCCTGTTTACTTCAAAAGGCTGTTGACTCAGTGGCCATCATGGTCCTTGATCACCACTGACCCTGGACTGTCTGGGAGTTGAGCGGGCAGGGCTCTGACACCTGGTGCTGTTTTTACGTTAATTCAGGGACCTAATTGAAGAAAGAGCAGACTACTGGTCAGAGCATCTAGGCTGGCAGAAACAGTCAGCCTAAGGTGGCCGAACAAATGTGGGGCGGGGTGAAACCGGCCCCCACAGCGTCTCTGCACATCTCTTTCCTGGACCCTTAAAGGTCATTAGAATCTATAACACTTCCAATGCTGGTGCTCAGGCGGACGAGCAGGGAGGCAGGGGTCCTGGGGCCAATCAACGTCACCTGGAGGCTGCTGGGGAGAAGTTCTGACCCTCGTCCCCTGGTATGAGGGCTCCCAACTCAGCACTCAGCAGTTACAGAAGAAGGGTCTGCACCCTCAGCACTCCAAGAATGAGGAATGGGACAAAAGGCAGAGGAGGGGTTTGTCCCCAGCAAAGCCCATTAAAAATCCCTGGGAGATAAAAATAGAATCTGGGCAATAAAGTCAAGTCTGACCTTTTTTATCCTTTGTGCTTTGTCTAATTTCACGTGCTCCTAGGGTCCCGCATACAGAGGTTCCACACCCGGCACTTCAGACCAGATTTCCTAGTGCAGAATGGCTGGGTCGACACCTCAGCTCCTGGGGCCCAGTGCAGACTCCGAGATATAGAGCCTGAGCTGCAGCCAACCCGGCCCTCGAGAGCTCCGCCCCCTCCCTCCCACTGACTCTGACAGGATCTCTACACAGCAGCCCAGCCCACAGCCCACGGGGTAGTGCATGCTCTCACCTCTCCATTCTCTGATCAAAATATAAAGTTTCCTTTGCTTGTGAACCAAACTCAGTCTCGATCTGTTGGCCCCAATGACACTGGGCAGGGGGACACTTGTTGGGGTCCACTCTGGAGGATCAGTAACAGAAATTGAGACTACTGTAACTTCAATGAACAGATGTGTGAGCCAAACTGTAGTTAACATAGAACAGTTTATAAGGCTCGGGTAAAATAAGATGTTTCTAACACTTCCATTTGATATTTCCATCACTTTATTATAAGCAAGTTCAGTGAAAAGGTTTGTCTTATTTGTCAGGTCAATATTAGAGAAATGAAGTGATTTCTTTCCAAGGATGTACATCTAATAATCTTGGTTAAAGCTTCAATCTTGTTTTAAATGCTTTTCCATTGAAAATGATACCTCTCTTTCAGCTCCCCCATTTCTGAGAAGTATAAAATCTTATAATTTATTATTACCAAAGGGGAAAGGTGGGAGGAGGGATAAATTAACAGTTTGGAATTAACACATACACACTGCTATGTATAAAATAGATCATCAACAAGGAACTACTGTATAGCACAGGGAACTACACTCAATATTTTGCAATAACCTATAAGGGGAAATAATCGGAAAAAGAATAGATATTTTTATTGACATCATCTATCAATGACAGTTAAAGTGTAACCTAAGGGAAGCCGGTGGTGAGTGCTTCTGACCCTGAAGACTTCAATCATCTAAAGTTTGGACTCTGCCTACTTCCCAAGGCCCTTAATGAACATATGTGTAGCCGTAGCTTAAAAATTTCCCCAGTTTGGGTTTCGGGGAGACACTGATTTTGAAAAAGCCCTGGTGTTCTCCTTACATGAATGGGACCCTTCCTACTGCTAAAACATGTCTGTCACACCCAGAGGATGGTATACCGTCTGATCGGGAAGAATTTGGAAAAGGCATCTCATCTCCTCATCTCCTGGTGCTCGGGTTCACCCCTCCAGCGTCTTTACTAACAGTCTCCCCACTTGGAGATGTCAGCACTGTCAACATCCTGTTGCGTACAGTTTGGAATTTGCCCAGAGGATGAAGCGGAAGGATGAGGAACAATGAGAGACAAGTCCTAGGTGTTCAGACAGGCACATGTCACTCTAATTTCCAATCAGGAAGACGAATTGACCAAAGGCTAGGGTTGCCCATGGAAACAGTATAGGGCTTGAGGAAATCCCACTGCTTTGTGGCCAGTTCCCATAAACACAAGTTGAACAATGGAACTCAGGGGCAGTAAAATTCACGAAACTGCAGAGTTGAAAATATCTATCACTGAAAAATGTCTTGAGGAAAGTCAAAGAAAAGGATTGGTAAGCAAGGGAGAATGGCAGGAAAGGGATTTGAGGAGGTAGAAAGGACTCGCCATTAAGCACAAGAAAAGGGGCTGAACATTGCCAACATTGCAGTTGGCCAAAAAGGCTGTATGCGTTTTTTTCTGTATATATTCAAGAAAAGGGCATACACTTTTTTAGCCAACCAAACAGGTGGGCACTGGAAATCAATACTACAAAAGATATCACTTCGCATCAGTCAGAAAAGCCATCCTCATAAAGTGTAAACACCAGAAATGCAGGACAGGGCAAGGAGAAGAGGGAGCCCTGTGAGGCTTATAGTGGAAATGTATATTGCCAACGGCCATTCTGGAGAAGTGTATTGTGTTTACTAAAGCATCTAAAAAATGAGCTACAGAGCATAGGGCACTTGCACTCATGGGCGTATATCTTGGGAAAAACAAAAATCGAGAGGACACAGGCACCCCAATGTTTACTGCCTCTCTGTTTAAAAGATCCTCGACTAGGATATAACTTAAATGTCTCTGGAGGGAAAAAATGGATAGAGATGTGGTACTTATGTAGAGTGGAATATTACTCAGCCTGGAAATCAATGAAATATGGCCAGTTGTAACAACTCCGGAGGAGTTACGTATGATCATTCTAAGTGACATAATTCAAAAAGAAAAAGACACATATCATAAGATATCACTTAAAGGTGGAATCCAAAATGGCTACACATGAAATAAATTACAAAACAAAAACATAGTCAAATATGTAGAAAACACGCATAAGGCTGCTAAACGGGAAAGGTGGGGAGGGGTGAGGCATCATCCAGGAGGTTGAAATTAGCAAAGATACCATTCCAAATACCAAACTGATAATCAACAAGGCCTACACGGTAGCTAAAAGAACTGCACTCAGCACACTCAAGTCACCGGAAAAGAATATCTATGACTGGTAAGAATCTGAAAAAGAATTTATTGATGTCTCTCTGTACGTGAATCAAGTGGATGTACAGCAGCAAGAAACAGAGCTTTGAAAATCAGTTGTAACCAATATAGTAATAAATTGAAAAAAATAAATGACAGAGAGACAGAGAAAACCTCTTACAACTTTTCCTCAGGGACGGTGATGCAACATGGATTGAACACATCTAGACCCACAGCAGGATGAGACATAAGGCTGGAAACTGTTCGCGCTAAGAGAAATGTGAGGTTGGGTGAGGAAATGCACACCCTTTAAAGTAATACTACCTGGTACCCATTCAATGGGTCCCAAATCTGCAGGTTCAAGGAATCTTCCTACAGCTAAAACATGCATGGAAAACATGCATGGAAAACACCATGTGATCGGGAGATGTGTCTAAAATGCACCTCATTTATCCTCTCCTGGTGCTCCTGTTCATCATTCCAGCCACGTTACTTAGAATCTCCCCACTTAGAGAATCAGCACATTTAAACTTCTGTTTCACACATTTTGCAAATTGTGAGGAGGATGAACGGGAAGAGGGGGAACCAATGAGAGAATAGTTGTAGGGGTTTGGACGGGCACATGTCACTCTAATTTCCCATTAAGAGTAAGAATTAAAAAAAGGCTCAGCCCGCCTCGCCGGAGCCAAAATAGGGCCTGAAGCAATCCTGCGGCTTTGAGGCCAGCTCACAAAAGAGCAACTTAAAAAATGGAGCTCAGGGTCACTGCAATTCACAAACCTGCAGAGTTATAAATGAAAACTAACGTCCAAAAATATGTTGAGGTAAGGCAAAGAAGAGGATCTGAATGCAAGACAGAATTGCAAGAAACAGATTTCAAGAGATAGATTGGACTCGTCCTTAAAGTACATGAAAAGCGGCAGAATTTCGACAATGATGTAGTTGGCCCAAAAGGGAGTATGCGTTTTTTCCTGAATATATCCAGGAAAAAACGCATACGCACTTTATGGGCAACCAAGCAAGCAAGCAATGCAAATGTGCACAACAAAGAAGTCTCATTTCCCACCGGTCAAAAGGGCCATCCGAAAAAATTGTAAAAACCAGAAATGCAGGACAGGCCATGGAGAACAGGGAGCCTTTATACGCTGATGGACAGTGTGTGAACTGCCGAGAGCCACTCTGGAGAAGTGTATGGTGGTTCCTAAATCATCTAAAAAACAGAGCTACAGAGCATAGGGCACTTCCAATCATGGAAGTATATCTAGGGAAGTCTAAAAATCAACAAGACACAAGCACACCACAGTTTAGGGCTACTCTGTTTACAAGAACCTCAACTTCAGTACACCTTAAATATCCCAGGAAAGAGAACAATGGATAAAGAAAATGTGGTACTTATGTACAATGGAATATCTCTTCACCATGAAATCAATGTAATAAGGCTAGTAGAAGGATAAAGAGTGGATTTAGGTCCGATAATACTACTTGAAATAAGTCAAACAGAAAAAGAAACATATCATAAGATATCACTTATAGAGGGAGGATAAATATGGCTGCACAAAAAATGAATTACAAAACAGAACAGTGTCTCACATTTAGAAAACACACTTATGTCAGCTTAAGGGGAAAGGAGAGGTGGGGTGATGCATAAAACCAGAGTTTGAAATTAGCACAGATACCGTTCAATAAACCAAATAGGTATTAGACAAGATCTACACCTTGCTCAATGAACTGGCCTCAACACACCCTATACACCGCAGAGAAATATATCTGAGTAATAAGAATCTTAAAACCCATGTATTGATATATCTCCATAAGGGAATTAAGTGTGTGCAGAGCGGCACAAACACAGCAGTGAAAATGAGCTAAACCCCATTATAGAAATAAATTTTAAAACCAAAACGCAGAAACAATGAAAGAGAGAAAAATTCTTACAAAATTCGCTCAGGGGCTGTGATGCAACCTGTAATGACCACATATAAACCCACAGCTGGATAAGACATAAGGCTGGACACTTGGGGCTGAGAGCATTGGTGAGCTTTGGTGAGCAACTGCCGAAAGTTTAATGCAATACTTCATACTACTCATTCCAAGGGTCCCAACACTCCAGGTTGAAGGGAATCTTCCTACAGCTAAACCATGCATGGGGAATCCAGCAGATGGTATACCATATGATCGGGAAAGGTTTCTAAAACGCACCTCATTTTCCTCTCCTGGGGCTCCGGATCAACATTCCAGCCACTTTACTAACAACATCTCCACATGGAGAGTCAATGCCTTTAAGTTCCGGTATCGCACAGTCTGCAGTTAGTGCGGAGGATGAATGGGAATAGGGGGAACCAGTGAGAAAATAGCTGTAGCGGTTTCAATGGGCACATGTCACTCTAATTTCACATCAGGAAGAAGAATTAACCAAAGGCAGAGCAAGGCGCCCCAGAAGAAGGATAGGGCCTGAAGAAATCCTGTGGATATGAGGCAAGATCACAAAAATAAGAGCTGAAAAATGGAGCTAAGGGCCACTGCAATTCAAAAACCTGCAGAGTTATAAAGGCCAACTATTTTCCAAAAGTATATTGAGGTAAGGCTATGAAGAGGCACTGACAGCAAGGCAGAATTGCAGGAAACCGATTTCAAGAGGTAGACAGGAACTGCATTGAAAACATATGAAAAGACTCAGAACGTCGACAATGATGCACTTGGCCAAAAAGGGCGGATGCGTTTCTTCCTGAATATATTCAGGAATAAACGCATACGCCCTTTCTGGCCAACCAAGCAAGCTTGCAAAGGAAATCTGCACTACAATGAAGTCTCACTGCCCCCCGGTCAAAAGGGCCATCTGAAAAAAGTGTAAAATCCAGAACGGCAGGACAGGCCATGGAGAACTGGGAGCCTTTTTGTGCTTATGGGCAGGATGTAAATTGCCAACAGCCACTCTGGAGAAGTGTATGGTGTTTCCTGAAACATCTAAAAAACAAAGCAACAGAGCCTAGGGCACTTCCACTTATGGTCCTATAGCTTAGTGAAATTAAAATCAAAAAGACACAGCCACCCCAAAGTTTGGGACGGCTCTGTTTACAAGAACCTCGTTTACGGTACAAGTTCAATATCGTAGAAAGCAAAAAATGGATAAAGAAGTTGTGGTACATACGTAGAATGCAATATCATTCAGCAATGAAATCTATGTCATCAGGCCCGTAGCAGCATAATGAGTGGATTCAGGTACGATGATTCTAAGTGAAATAAGTCACACAGAAAAAGAAACATCATAAGATATCCCTAATACACGGAATGTAAACTTGGCTACCCAGGAAATGAATTACAAAACAGAACAGGGTCTCAAATGTAGAACCAACCTATGCTTGCTAAAGGGGAAAGGTGAGTTGGTGTGCTGCATAAAACAAGAGATTGAAATGAGCACAGATACCGTTCAATAAGCCAAATATGTAATAGACTAGAGCTACTCCTTGCTCAACGAAGTGGACTCAACACCACATATTAAACGCCTAAGAATATACCTGACTAGTAAGAATCTTAAAACCTATGGATTTATATGTCTCCGAAAGAGAATCAAGCGTGTTTACAGCGGCATAAACGCAGCAGTGATAGGATTGGTGAGGTTCGGTGAGCAAATGCAGACCCTTTGAAGTCATATTGCATGGTACCCATTCCATGGTTCTCAACTCTCCAGGTTTAAGGGATTCTTCCTTCAGCTAAAACATGCATGTGTTACCCAGAGTATGATCCACCGTGTGATCGGGAAACGTGTTCAAATGTGTATCAGTTTTCGTCCCCTGGTAATCGGGTGCAACATTCCAGACGCTTTACTAACACTCTCCCCCACTTGGAGAGTCAGTGCCTTTAACCTCCTGTTTGGCCCAGTTTGCAATTTCTGCGGAAAATGAACAGGAATAGGGAGAACCAATGAGAGACTAGCTGGACGGTTCTGGACAGGCAAATTTAACTCTCATTTCCCACCAAGAAGAGGAATTATCCAAAGGCTCAGCGAGCCATGCCGGAACCACACTAGGGCCTGAAGCAATCCTGCGGTGTTGCGGCCAGCTCACAAGAAAGCGAGTTGAAGAAAGGAGCTCAGGGGAACTGTAATTCACACACCTGCAGAGTTCTAAATGACAGCTATCGTCCAAAAATATATTGAAGTAAGGCTGCCAAGAGGACTTGAAAGCGGGGCAGAATTGCAGGAAACCGATTTCAGGAGGTAGACTGGAATTGCATGTAAAGCATAGGAAAAGAGGCAGAACGTCCACAATGATGCACTTGGCCAAAAAGGGCGTCTGCGTTTTTTCCTGAATATACTCAGAAAAAACCGCATACGCCCTTTTTGGCCAACCAAGCAAGCTTGCAAAGGAAATCTGCACTACAATGAAGTCTCACTGCCCCCCGGTCAAAAGGGCCATCTGAAAAAAGTGTAAAATCCAGAACGGCAGGACAGGCCATGGAGAACTGGTAGCCTTCTTATGCTGATGCGCGGGATGTAAACTGCCAACAGCCACTCTGGAGAAGTGTATGGTGTTTCCTGAAATATCTAAAAAACAAGCAACAGAGCCTAGGGCACTTCCACTTATGGTCCTATAGATTAGGGAAATTAAAATGAAAAAGACACAGCCACCCCAAAGTTTGGGACAGCTCTGTTTACAAGAACCTCGTTTACGGTACAAGTTCAATATCGCAGAATGCGAAAAATGGATAAAAAAGTTGTGGTACTTACGTACAATGCAATATCACTCAGCAATGAAATCTATGTCATCAGGCCAGTAGCAGCATAATGAGTGGATTCAGGTACGATGATTCTAAGTGAAATAAGTCACACAGAAAAAGAAACATCATAAGATATCACTAATACACGGAATGTAAACTTGGCTACACAGGAACTGAATTACAAAACAGAATAGGGTCTCAAATGTAGAAAACCAACTTATGCTTGCTTAAGGGGAAAGGTGAGTTGGGGTGCTGCATAAAACCAGAGATTGAAATTAGCACAGATACCTTTCCATAAGCAAAATATGTTATAGACAAGAGCTACAGCTTGCTCCACGAAGTGGACTCAACACCCCATATTAAACGCCTAAGAATATACCTGACTAGTAAGAATCTTAAAACCTATGGATTTATATGTCTCCGAAAGAGAATCAAGCGTGTGTACAGCGGCATAAACGCAGCAGTGATATGATTGGTGAGGTTCGGTGAGCAAATGCAGACCCTTTGAAGTCATATTGCATGGTACCCATTCCATGGTTCTCAACTCTCCAGGTTTAAGGGATTCTTCCTTCATCTAAAACATGCATGTGGAACCCAGAGGATGATCCACCGTGTGATCGGGAAACGTGTTCAAATGTGTCTCAGTTTTCGTCCCCTGGTACTCGGGTGCAACATTCCAGACGCTTTACTAACACTCTCCCCACTTGAGAGTCAGTGCCTTTAAACTCCTGTTTGGCCCAGTTTGCAATTTCTGCGGAAAATGAACAGGAATAGGGAGAACCAATGAGAGACTAGCTGGAGGTGTCTGGACGGGAAAATTTAAGTCTCATTTCCCACCAGGAAGAGGAATTAACCAAAGGCTCAGCGAGCCATGCCGGAACCACCCTAGGGCCTGAAGCAATCCTGCAGTGTTGCGGCCAGCTCACAAGAAAGCCAGTTGAAAAAAGGAGCTCAGGGGCACTGTAATTCACAAAGCTTCAGAGTTATAAATGACAGCTATCGTCCAAAAATATATTGAAGTAAGGCTGCCAAGAGGACTTGAAAGCGGGGCAGAATTGCAGGAAACCGATTTCAGGAGGTAGACTGGAATTGCATGTAAAGCATAGGAAAAGAGGCAGAACGTCCACAATGATGCACTTGGCCAAAAAGGGCGTATGGGTTTTTTCCTGAATATATTCAGGAAAAAACGCATACGCCCTTTTTGGCCAACCAAGCAAGCTTGCAAAGGAAATCTGCACTACAATGAAGTCTCACTGCCCCCCGGTCAAAAGAGCCATCTGAAAAAAGTGTAAAATCCAGAAAGGCAGGACAGGCCATGGAGAACTGGGAGCCTTCTTATGCTGATGGGCGGGATGTAAATTGCCAACAGCCACTCTGGAGAAGTGTATGGTGTTTCCTGAAACATCTAAAAAACCAAAGCAACAGAGCCTAGGGCACTTCCACTTATGGTCCTATAGATTAGGGAAATTAAAATCAAAAAGACACAGCCACCCCAAAGTTTGGGACGGCTATGTTTACAAGAACCTCATTTACGGTACAAGTTCAATATCGCAGAAAGCGAAGAATGGATAAAGAAGTTGTGGAACTTACGTACAATGCAATATCACTCAGCAATGAAATCTATGTCATCAGGCCAGTAGCAGCATAATGAATGGATTCAGGTACGATGATTCTAAGTAAAATAAGTCACACAGAAAAAGAAACATCATAAGGTATCACTAATACACGGAATGTAAACTTGGCTACACAGGAACTGAATTACAAAACAGAATAGGGTCTCAAATGTAGAAAACCAACTTATGCTTGCTTAAGGGGAAAGGTGAGTTGGGGTGCTGCATAAAACCAGAGATTGAAATTAACACAGATACCTTTCCATAAGCCAAATATGTAATAGACAAGAGCTACTGCTTGCTCAACGAAGTGGACTCAACACCCCATATTAAACGCCTAAGAATATACCTGACTAGTAAGAATCTTAAAACCTATGGATTTATATGTCTCCGAAAGAGAATCCAGCGTGTGTACAGGGCATAAACGCAGCAGTGATAGGATTGGTGAGGTTCGGTGAGCAAATGCAGACCCTTTGAAGTCATATTGCATGGTACCCATTCCATGGGTCTCAACTCTCCAGGTTTAAGGGATTCTTCCTTCAGCTAAAACATGCATGTGGAACCCAGAGTATGATCCACCGTGTGATCGGGAAACGTGTTCAAATGTGTCTCAGTTTTCGTCCCCTGGTACTCGGGTGCAACATTCCAGACGCTTTACTAACACTCTCCCCACTTGGAGAGTCAGTGCCTTTAACCTCCTGTTTGGCCCAGTTTGCAATTTCTGCGGAAAATGAACAGGAATAGGGAGAACCAATGAGAGACTAGCTGGGGGTGTCTGGACGGGCAAATTTAACTCTCATTTCCCACCAGGAAGAGGAATTAACCAAAGGCTCAGCGAGCCATGCCGGAACCACACTAGGGCCTGAAGCAATCCTGCGGTGTTGCGGCCAGCTCACAAGAAAGCCAGTTGAAAAAAGGAGCTCAGGGGCACTGTAATTCACAAACCTTCAGAGTTATAAATGACAGCTATCGTCCAAAAATATATTGAAGTAAGGCTGCCAAGCGGACTTGAAAGCGGGGCAGAATTGCAGGAAACCGATTTAAGGAGGTAGACTGGAATTGCATGTAAAGCATAGGAAAAGAGGCAGAACGTCCACAATGATGCACTTGGCCAAAAAGGGCGTATGCGTTTTTTCCTGAATATATTCCTGAATATATTCAGGAAAAAACGCATACGCCCTTTTTGGCCAACCAAGCAAGCTTGCAAAGGAAATCTGCACTACAATGAAGTCTCACTGCCCCCCGGTCAAAAGGGCCATCTGAAAAAACTGTAAAATCCAGAAAGGCAGGACAGGCCATGGAGAACTGGGAGCCTTCTTATGCTAATGGGCGGGATGTAAATTGCCAACAGCCACTCTGGAGAAGTGTATGGTGTTTCCTGAAACATCTAAAAAACAAAGCAACAGAGCCTAGGGCGCTTCCACTTATGGTCCTATAGATTAGGGAAATTAAAATCAAAAAGACACAGCCACCCCAAAGTTTGGGACGGCTCTGTTTACAAGAACCTCATTTACGGTACAAGTTCAATATCGCAGAAAGCGAAAAATGGATAAAGAAGTTGTGGTACTTACGTACAATGCAATACCACTCAGCAATGAAATCTATGTCATCAGGCCAGTAGCAGCATAATGAGTGGATTCAGGTACGATGATTCTAAGTGAAATAAGTCACACAGAAAAAGAAACATCATAAGATATCACTAATACACGGAATGTAAACTTGCCTACACAGGAACTGAATTACAAAACAGAATAGGGTCTCAAATGTAGAAAACCAACTTATGCTTGCTTAAGGGGAAAGGTGAGTTGGGGTGCTGCATAAAACCAGAGATTGAAATTAGCACAGATACCTTTCCATAAGCCAAATATGTAATAGACAAGAGCTACTGCTTGCTCAACGAAGTGGACTCAACACCCCATATTAAACGCCTAAGAATATACCTGACTAGTAAGAATCTTAAAGCCTATGGATTTATATGTCTCCGAAAGAGAATCAAGCGTGTGTACAGCGGCATAAACGCAGCAGTGATAGGATTGGTGAGGTTCGATGAGCAAATGCAGACCCTTTGAAGTCATATTGCATGGTACCCATTCCATGCGTCTCAACTCTCCAGGTAAGGGATTCTTCCTTCAGCTAAAACATGCATGTGGAACCCAGAGTATGATCCACCGTGTGATCGGGAAACGTGTTCATATGTGTCTCAGTTTTCGTCCCCTGGTACTCGGGTGCAACATTCCAGACGCTTTACTAACACTCTCCCCACTTGGAGAGTCAGTGCCTTTAACCTCCTGTTTGGCCCAGTTTGCAATTTCTGCGGAAAATGAACAGGAATAGGGAGAACCAATGAGAGACTAGCTGGAGGTGTCTGGACGGGCAAATTTAACTCTCATTTCCCACCAGGAAGAGGAATTAACCAAAGGCTCAGCGAGCCATGCCGGAACCACCCTAGGGCCTGAAGCAATCCTGCGGTGTTGCGGCCAGCTCACAAGAAAGCGAGTTGAAGAAAGAAGCTCAGGGGCACTGTAATTCACAAACCTGCAGAGTTATAAATGACAGCTATCGTCCAAAAATATATTGAAGTAAGGCTGCCAAGAGGACTTGAAAGCGGGGAAGAATTGCAGGAAACCGATTTCAGGAGGTAGACTGGAATTGCATGAAAAGCATAGGAAAAGAGGCAGAACGTCCACAATGATGCACTTGGCCAAAAAGGGCGTATGCGTTTTTTCCTGAATATATTCAGGAAAAAACGCATACGCCCTTTTTGGCCAACCAAGCAAGCTTGCAAAGGAAATCTGCACTACAATGAAGTCTCACTGCCCCCCCGGTCAAAAGGGCCATCTGAAAAAACTGTAAAATCCAGAAAGGCAGGACAGGCCATGGAGAACTGGGAGCCTTCTTATGCTGATGGGCGGGATGTAAATTGCCAACAGCCACTCTGGAGAAGTGTATGGTGTTTCCTGAAACATCTAAAAAACAAAGCAACAGAGCCTAGGGCACTTCCACTTATGGTCCTATAGATTAGGGAAATTAAAATCAAAAAGACACAGCCACCCCAAAGTTTGGGACGGCTCTGTTTACAAGAACCTCATTTACGGTACAAGTTCAATATCGCAGAAAGCGAAAAATGGATAAAGAAGTTGTGGTACTTACGTACAATGCAATACCACTCAGCAATGAAATCTATGTCATCAGGCCAGTAGCAGCATAATGAGTGGATTCAGGTACGATGATTCTAAGTGAAATAAGTCACACAGAAAAAGAAACATCATAAGATATCACTAATACACGGAATGTAAACTTGCCTACACAGGAACTGAATTACAAAAGAGAATAGGGTCTCAAATGTAGAAAACCAACTTATGCTTGCTTAAGGGGAAAGGTGAGTTGGGGTGCTGCATAAAACCAGAGATTGAAATTAGCACAGATACCTTTCCATAAGCCAAATATTTAATAGACAAGAGCTACTGCTTGCTCAACGAAGAGGACTCAACACCCCATATTAAACGCCTAAGAATATACCTGACTAGTAAGAATCTTAAAGCCTATGGATTTATATGTCTCTGAAAGAGAATCAAGCGTGTGTACAGCGGCATAAATGCAGCAGTGATAGGATTGGTGAGGTTCGATGAGCAAATGCAGACCCTTTGAAGTCATATTGCATGGTACCCATTCCATGCGTCTCAACTCTCCAGGTAAGGGATTCTTCCTTCAGCTAAAACATGCATGTGGAACCCAGAGTATGATCCACCGTGTGATCGGGAAACGTGTTCATATGTGTCTCAGTTTTCGTCCCCTGGTACTCGGGTGCAACATTCCAGACGCTTTACTAACACTCTCCCCACTTGGAGAGTCAGTGCCTTTAACCTCCTGTTTGGCCCAGTTTGCAATTTCTGCGGAAAATGAACAGGAATAGGGAGAACCAATGAGAGACTAGCTGGAGGTGTCTGGACGGGCAAATTTAACTCTCATTTCCCACCAGGAAGAGGAATTAACCAAAGGCTCAGCGAGCCATGCCGGAAACACACTAGGGCCTGAAGCAATCCTGCGGTGTTGCGGCCAGCTCACAAGAAAGCCAGTTGAAAAAAGGAGCTCAGGGGCACTGTAATTCACAAACCTTCAGAGTTATAAATGACAGCTATCGTCCAAAAATATATTGAAGTAAGGCTGCCAAGCGGACTTGAAAGCGGGGCAGAATTGCAGGAAACCGATTTAAGGAGGTAGACTGGAATTGCATGTAAAGCATAGGAAAAGAGGCAGAACGTCCACAATGATGCACTTGGCCAAAAAGGGCGTATGCGTTTTTTCCTGAATATATTCCTGAATATATTCAGGAAAAAACGCATACGCCCTTTTTGGCCAACCAAGCAAGCTTGCAAAGGAAATCTGCACTACAATGAAGTCTCACTGCCCCCCGGTCAAAAGGGCCATCTGAAAAAACTGTAAAATCCAGAAAGGCAGGACAGGCCATGGAGAACTGGGAGCCTTCTTATGCTGATGGGCGGGATGTAAATTGCCAACAGCCACTCTGGAGAAGTGTATGGTGTTTCCTGAAACATCTAAAAAACAAAGCAACAGAGCCTAGGGCGCTTCCACTTATGGTCCTATAGATTAGGGAAATTAAAATCAAAAAGACACAGCCACCCCAAAGTTTGGGACGGCTCTGTTTACAAGAACCTCATTTACGGTACAAGTTCAATATCGCAGAAAGCGAAAAATGGATAAAGAAGTTGTGGTACTTACGTACAATGCAATACCACTCAGCAATGAAATCTATGTCATCAGGCCAGTAGCAGCATAATGAGTGGATTCAGGTACGATGATTCTAAGTGAAATAAGTCACACAGAAAAAGAAACATCATAAGATATCACTAATACACGGAATGTAAACTTGCCTACACAGGAACTGAATTACAAAACAGAATAGGGTCTCAAATGTAGAAAACCAACTTATGCTTGCTTAAGGGGAAAGGTGAGTTGGGGTGCTGCATAAAACCAGAGATTGAAATTAGCACAGATACCTTTCCATAAGCCAAATATGTAATAGACAAGAGCTACTGCTTGCTCAACGAAGTGGACTCAACACTCCATATTAAACGCCTAAGAATATACCTGACTAGTAAGAATCTTAAAGCCTATGGATTTATATGTCTCCGAAAGAGAAACCAGCGTGTGTACAGCGACATAAACGCAGCAGTGATAGGATTGGTGAGGTTCGATGAGCAAATGCACACCCTTTGAAGTCATATTGCATGGTACCCATTCCATGCGTCTCAACTCTCCAGGTAAGGGATTCTTCCTTCAGCTAAAACATGCATGTGGAACCCAGAGTATGATCCACCGTGTGATCGGGAAACGTGTTCATATGTGTCTCAGTTTTCGTCCCCTGGTACTCGGGTGCAACATTCCAGACGCTTTACTAACACTCTCCCCACTTGGAGAGTCAGTGCCTTTAACCTCCTGTTTGGCCCAGTTTGCAATTTCTGCGGAAAATGAACAGGAATAGGGAGAACCAATGAGAGACTAGCTGGAGGTGTCTGGACGGGCAAATTTAACTCTCATTTCCCACCAGGAAGAGGAATTAACCAAAGGCTCAGCGAGCCATGCCGGAAACACACTAGGGCCTGAAGCAATCCTGCGGTGTTGCGGCCAGCTCACAAGAAAGCCAGTTGAAAAAAGGAGCTCAGGGGCACTGTAATTCACAAACCTTCAGAGTTATAAATGACAGCTATCGTCCAAAAATATATTGAAGTAAGGCTGCCAAGCGGACTTGAAAGCGGGGCAGAATTGCAGGAAACCGATTTAAGGAGGTAGACTGGAATTGCATGTAAAGCATAGGAAAAGAGGCAGAACGTCCACAATGATGCACTTGGCCAAAAAGGGCGTATGCGTTTTTTCCTGAATATATTCCTGAATATATTCAGGAAAAAACGCATACGCCCTTTTTGGCCAACCAAGCAAGCTTGCAAAGGAAATCTGCACTACAATGAAGTCTCACTGCCCCCCGGTCAAAAGGGCCATCTGAAAAAACTGTAAAATCCAGAAAGGCAGGACAGGCCATGGAGAACTGGGAGCCTTCTTATGCTGATGGGCGGGATGTAAATTGCCAACAGCCACTCTGGAGAAGTGTATGGTGTTTCCTGAAACATCTAAAAAACAAAGCAACAGAGCCTAGGGCGCTTCCACTTATGGTCCTATAGATTAGGGAAATTAAAATCAAAAAGACACAGCCACCCCAAAGTTTGGGACGGCTCTGTTTACAAGAACCTCATTTACGGTACAAGTTCAATATCGCAGAAAGCGAAAAATGGATAAAGAAGTTGTGGTACTTACGTACAATGCAATACCACTCAGCAATGAAATCTATGTCATCAGGCCAGTAGCAGCATAATGAGTGGATTCAGGTACGATGATTCTAAGTGAAATAAGTCACACAGAAAAAGAAACATCATAAGATATCACTAATACACGGAATGTAAACTTGCCTACACAGGAACTGAATTACAAAACAGAATAGGGTCTCAAATGTAGAAAACCAACTTATGCTTGCTTAAGGGGAAAGGTGAGTTGGGGTGCTGCATAAAACCAGAGATTGAAATTAGCACAGATACCTTTCCATAAGCCAAATATGTAATAGACAAGAGCTACTGCTTGCTCAACGAAGTGGACTCAACACTCCATATTAAACGCCTAAGAATATACCTGACTAGTAAGAATCTTAAAGCCTATGGATTTATATGTCTCCGAAAGAGAAACCAGCGTGTGTACAGCGACATAAACGCAGCAGTGATAGGATTGGTGAGGTTCGATGAGCAAATGCACACCCTTTGAAGTCATATTGCATGGTACCCATTCCATGCGTCTCAACTCTCCAGGTAAGGGATTCTTCCTTCAGCTAAAACATGCATGTGGAACCCAGAGTATGATCCACCGTGTGATCGGGAAACGTGTTCATATGTGTCTCAGTTTTCGTCCCCTGGTACTCGGGTGCAACATTCCAGACGCTTTACTAACACTCTCCCCACTTGGAGAGTCAGTGCCTTTAACCTCCTGTTTGGCCCAGTTTGCAATTTCTGCGGAAAATGAACAGGAATAGGGAGAACCAATGAGAGACTAGCTGGAGGTGTCTGGACGGGCAAATTTAACTCTCATTTCCCACCAGGAAGAGGAATTAACCAAAGGCTCAGCGAGCCATGCCGGAACCACCCTAGGGCCTGAAGCAATCCTGCGGTGTTGCGGCCAGCTCACAAGAAAGCGAGTTGAAGAAAGGAGCTCAGGGGCACTGTAATTCACAAAGCTGCAGAGTTATAAATGACAGCTATCGTCCAAAAATATATTGAAGTAAGGCTGCCAAGAGGACTTGAAAGCGGGGCAGAATTGCAGGAAACCGATTTCCGGAGGTAGACTGGAATTGCATGTAAAGCTTAGGAAAAGAGGCAGAACGTCCACAATGATGCACTTGGCCAAAAAGGGCGTATGCGTTTTTTCCTGAATATATTCAGGAAAAAACGCATACGCCCTTTTTGGCCAACCAAGCAGGCTTGCAAAGGAAATCTGCACTACAATGAAGTCTCACTGCCCCCCGGTCAAAAGGGCCATCTGAAAAAAGTGTAAAATCCAGAAAGGCAGGACAGACCATGGAGAACTGGGAGCCTACTTAGGCTGATGGGCGGGATGTAAATTGCCAACAGCCACTCTGGAGAAGTGTATGGTGTTTCCTGAAACATCTGAAAAACAAAGCAACAGAGCCTAGGGCACTTCCATTTTTGGTCCTATAGATTAGGGAAATTAAAATCAAAAAGACACAGCCACCCCAAAGTTTGGAATGGCTCTGTTTACAAGAACCTCGTTTACGATTCAAGTTCAATATCGCAGAAAGCGAAAAATGGATAAAGAAGTTGTGGTACTTACGTACAATGCAATACCACTCAGCAATGAAATCTATGTCATCAGGCCAGTAGCAGCATAATGAGTGGATTCAGGTACGATGATTCTAAGTGAAATAAGTCACACAGAAAAAGAAACATCATAAGATATCACTAATACACGGAATGTAAACTTGCCTACACAGGAACTGAATTACAAAACAGAATAGGGTCTCAAATGTAGAAAACCAACTTATGCTTGCTTAAGGGGAAAGGTGAGTTGGGGTGCTGCATAAAACCAGAGATTGAAATTAGCACAGATACCTTTCCATAAGCCAAATATGTAATAGACAAGAGCTACTGCTTGCTCAACGAAGTGGACTCAACACCCCATATTAAACGCCTAAGAATATACCTGACTAGTAAGAATCTTAAAGCCTATGGATTTATATGTCTCCGAAAGAGAATCAAGCGTGTGTACAGTGGCATAAACGCAGCAGTGATAGGATTGGTGAGGTTCGATGAGCAAATGCAGACCCTTTGAAGTCATATTGCATGGTACCCATTCCATGCGTCTCAACTCTCCAGGTAAGGGATTCTTCCTTCAGCTAAAACATGCATGTGGAACCCAGAGTATGATCCACCGTGTGATCGGGAAACGTGTTCATATGTGTCTCAGTTTTCGTCCCCTGGTACTCGGGTGCAACATTCCAGACGCTTTACTAACACTCTCCCCACTTGGAGAGTCAGTGCCTTTAACCTCCTGTTTGGCCCAGTTTGCAATTTCTGCGGAAAATGAACAGGAATAGGGAGAACCAATGAGAGACTAGCTGGAGGTGTCTGGACGGGCAAATTTAACTCTCATTTCCCACCAGGAAGAGGAATTAACCAAAGGCTCAGCGAGCCATGCCGGAACCACCCTAGGGCCTGAAGCAATCCTGCGGTGTTGCGGCCAGCTCACAAGAAAGCGAGTTGAAGAAAGAAGCTCAGGGGCACTGTAATTCACAAACCTGCAGAGTTATAAATGACAGCTATCGTCCAAAAATATATTGAAGTAAGGCTGCCAAGAGGACTTGAAAGCGGGGAAGAATTGCACGAAACCGATTTCAGGAGGTAGACTGGAATTGCATGAAAAGCATAGGAAAAGAGGCAGAACGTCCACAATGATGCACTTGGCCAAAAAGGGCGTATGCGTTTTTTCCTGAATATATTCAGGAAAAAACTCATACGCCCTTTTTGGCCAACCAAGCAAGCTTGCAAAGGAAATCTGCACTACAATGAAGTCTCACTGCCCCCCGGTCAAAAGGGCCATCTGAAAAAACTGTAAAATCCAGAAAGGCAGGACAGGCCATGGAGAACTGGGAGCCTTCTTATGCTGATGGGCGGGATGTAAATTGCCAACAGCCACTCTGGAGAAGTGTATGGTGTTTCCTGAAACATCTAAAAAACAAGCAACAGAGCCTAGGGCACTTCCACTTATGGTCCTATAGATTAGGGAAATTAAAATCAAAAAGACACAGCCACCCCAAAGTTTGGGACGGCTCTGTTTACAAGAACCTCATTTACGGTACAAGTTCAATATCGCAGAAAGCGAAAAATGGATAAAGAAGTTGTGGTACTTACGTACAATGCAATACCACTCAGCAATGAAATCTATGTCATCAGGCCAGTAGCAGCATAATGAGTGGATTCAGGTACGATGATTCTAAGTGAAATAAGTCACACAGAAAAAGAAACATCATAAGATATCACTAATACACGGAATGTAAACTTGCCTACACAGGAACTGAATTACAAAACAGAATAGGGTCTCAAATGTAGAAAACCAACTTATGCTTGCTTAAGGGGAAAGGTGAGTTGGGGTGCTGCATAAAACCAGAGATTGAAATTAGCACAGATACCTTTCCATAAGCCAAATATGTAATAGACAAGAGCTACTGCTTGCTCAACGAAGAGGACTCAACACCCCATATTAAACGCCTAAGAATATACCTGACTAGTAAGAATCTTAAAGCCTATGGATTTATATGTCTCTGAAAGAGAATCAAGCGTGTGTACAGTGGCATAAACGCAGCAGTGATAGGATTGGTGAGGTTCGATGAGCAAATGCAGACCCTTTGAAGTCATATTGCATGGTACCCATTCCATGCGTCTCAACTCTCCAGGTAAGGGATTCTTCCTTCAGCTAAAACATGCATGTGGAACCCAGAGTATGATCCACCGTGTGATCGGGAAACGTGTTCATATGTGTCTCAGTTTTCGTCCCCTGGTACTCGGGTGCAACATTCCAGACGCTTTACTAACACTCTCCCCACTTGGAGAGTCAGTGCCTTTAACCTCCTGTTTGGCCCAGTTTGCAATTTCTGCGGAAAATGAACAGGAATAGGGAGAACCAATGAGAGACTAGCTGGAGGTGTCTGGACGGGCAAATTTAACTCTCATTTCCCACCAGGAAGAGGAATTAACCAAAGGCTCAGCGAGCCATGCCGGAACCACCCTAGGGCCTGAAGCAATCCTGCGGTGTTGCGGCCAGCTCACAAGAAAGCGAGTTGAAGAAAGGAGCTCAGGGGCACTGTAATTCACAAAGCTGCAGAGTTATAAATGACAGCTATCGTCCAAAAATATATTGAAGTAAGGCTGCCAAGAGGACTTGAAAGCGGGGCAGAATTGCAGGAAACCGATTTCCGGAGGTAGACTGGAATTGCATGTAAAGCTTAGGAAAAGAGGCAGAACGTCCACAATGATGCACTTGGCCAAAAAGGGCGTATGCGTTTTTTCCTGAATATATTCAGGAAAAAACGCATACGCACTTTTTGGCCAACCAAGCAGGCTTGCAAAGGAAATCTGCACTACAATGAAGTCTCACTGCCCCCCGGTCAAAAGGGCCATCTGAAAAAAGTGTAAAATCCAGAAAGGCAGGACAGACCATGGAGAACTGGGAGCCTACTTAGGCTGATGGGCGGGATGTAAATTGCCAACAGCCACTCTGGAGAAGTGTATGGTGTTTCCTGAAACATCTGAAAAACAAAGCAACAGAGCCTAGGGCACTTCCATTTTTGGTCCTATAGATTAGGGAAATTAAAATCAAAAAGACACAGCCACCCCAATGTTTGGAATGGCTCTGTTTACAAGAACCTCATTTACGATTCAAGTTCAATATCGCAGAAAGCGAAAAATGGATAAAGAAGTTGTGGTACTTACGTACAATGCAATATCACTCAGCAATGAAATCTATGTCATCAGGCCAGTAGCAGCATAATGAGTGGATTCAGGTACGATGATTCTAAGTGAAATAAGTCACACAGAAAAAGAAACATCGTAAGATATCACTAATACACGGATTGTAAACTTGGCTACACAGGAACTGAATTACAAAACAGAATAGGGTCTCAAATGTAGAAAACCAACTTATGCTTGCTTAAGGGGAAAGGTGAGTTGGGGTGCTGCATAAAACCAGAGATTGAAATTAGCACAGATACCTTTCCATAAGCCAAATATGTAATAGACAAGAGCTACTGCTTGCTCAACGAAGTGGACTCAACACCCCATATTAAACGCCTAAGAATATACCTGACTAGTAAGAATCTTAAAACCTATGGATTTATATGTCTCCAAAAGAGAATCAAGCATGTTTACAGTGGCATAAACGCAGCAGTGATAGGATTGGTGAGGTACGGTGAGCAAATGCAGACCCTTTGAAGTCATATTGCATGGTACCCATTCCATGGTTCTCAACTCTCCAGGTTTAAGGGATTCTTCCTTCAGCTAAAACATGCATGTGGAACCCAGAGTATGATCCACCGTGTGATCGAGAAACGTGTTCAAATGTGTCTCAGATTTCATCCCCTGGTACTCGGGTGCAACATTCCAGACACTTTACTAACACTCTCCCCACTTGGAGAATCAGTGCCTTTAACCTCCTGTTTGGCCCAGTTTGCAATTTCTGCGGAAAATGAACAGGAATAGGGAGAACCAATGAGAGACTAGCTGGAGGTGTCTGGACGGGCAAATTTAACTCTCATTTCCCAACAGGAAGAGGAATTAACCAAAGGCTCAGCGAGCTATGCCGAAACTACACTAGGGCCTGAAGCAATCCTGCGGTGTTGCGGCCAGCTCACAAGAAAGCGAGTTGAAGAAAGGAGCTCAGGGGCACTGTAATTCACAAACCTGCAGAGTTATAAATGACAGCTATCGTCCAAAAATATATTGAAGTAAGGCTGCCAAGAGGACTTGAAAGCGGGGCAGAATTGCAGGAAACCGATTTCAGGAGGTAGACTGGAATTGCATGTAAAGCATAGGAAAAGAGGCAGAACGTCCACAATGATGCACTTGGCCAAAAAGGACGTATGCGTTTTTTCCTGAATATATTCAGGAAAAAACGCATACGTC
Organism: Pseudorca crassidens; assembly: GCF_039906515.1. Lineage (NCBI taxonomy): Eukaryota > Metazoa > Chordata > Mammalia > Artiodactyla > Delphinidae > Pseudorca > Pseudorca crassidens. The sequence continues at coordinate 1,342,445 of NW_027135942.1, forward strand.
CTTTTTGGTCAACCAAGCAAGCTTGCAAAGGAAATCTGCACTACAATGAAGTCTCACTGCCCCCCGGTCAAAAGGGCCATCTGAAAAAAGTGTAAAATCCAGAAAGGCAGGACAGGCCATGGAGAACTGGGAGCCTAGTTAGACTGATGGGCGGGATGTAAATTGCCAACAGCCACTCTGGAGTAGTGTATGGTGTTTCCTGAAACATCTAAAAAACAAAGCACCAGAGCCTAGGGCACTTCCACTTATGGTCCTATAGCTTAGGGAAATTAAAATCAAAAAGACACAGCCACCCCAAAGTTTGAGAGGGCTCTGTTTACATGAACCTCGTTTTCGGTACAAGTTCAATATCGCAGAAAGCGAAAAATGGATAAAGAAGTTGTGGTACTTACGTACAATGCAATATCACTCAGCAATGAAATCTATGTCATCAGGCCAGTAGCAGCATAATGAGTGGATTCAGGTACGATGATTCTAAGTGAAATAAGTCACACAGAAAAAGAAACATCGTAAGATATCACTAATACACGGAATGTAAGCTTGGCTACACAGGAACTGAATTACAAAACAGAACAGGGTCTCAAATGTAGAAAACCAACTTATGCTTGCTTAAGGGGAAAGGTGAGTTGGGGTGCTGCATAAAACCAGAGATTGAAATTAACACAGATAACTTTCTATAAGACAAATATGTAATAGACCAGAGCTACTCCTTGCTCAACGAAGTGGACTCAACACCCCATATTAAACGCCTAAGAATATACCTGACTAGTAAGAATCTTAAAACCTATGGATTTATATGTCTCCGAAAGAGAATCCAGCGTGTGTACAGCGGCATAAAGGCAGCAGTGAAAGGATTGGTGAGGTCCGGTGAGCAAATGAAGACCGTTTGAAGTCATATTGCATGGTAGCCATTCCATGGTTCTCAACTCTCTAGGTTTAAGGGATTCTTCCTTCAGCTAAAACATGCATGTGGAACCCAGAGTATGATCCAACGTGTGATCGGGAAACGTGTTCAAATGTGTCTCAGTTTTCGTCCCCTGGTACTCGGGTGCAACATTCCAGACGCTTTACTAACACTCTCCCCACTTGGAGAGTCAGTGCCTTTAACCTGCTGTTGGGCCCAGTTTGCAATTTCTGCGGAAAATGAACAGGAATAGGGAGAACCAATGAGAGACTAGCTGGAGGTGTCTGGACGGGCAAATTTAACTCTCATTTCCCACCAGGAAGAGGAATTAACCAAAGGCTCAGCGAGCCATGCCAGAACCACACTAGGGCCTGAAGCAATCCTGCAGAGTTGCGGCCAGCTCACAAGAAAGCGAGTTGAAGAAAGGAGCTCAGGGGCACTGTAATTCACAAACCTGCAGAGTTATAAATGACAGCTATCGTCCAAAAATATATTGAAGTAAGGCTGCCAAGAGGACTTGAAAGCGGGGCAGAATTGCAGGAAACCGATTTCAGGAGGTAGACTGGAATTGGATGTAAAGCATAGGAAAAGAGGCAGAACGTCCACAATGATGCACTTGGCCAAAAAGGGCGTATGCGTTTTTTCCTGAATATATTCCTGAATATATTCAGGAAAAAACGCATACGCCCTTTTTGGCCAACCAAGCAAGCTTGCAAAGGAAATCTGCACTACAATGAAGTCTCACTGCCCCCCGGTCAAAAGGGCCATCTGAAAAAAGTGTAAAATCCAGAAAGGCAGGACAGGCCATGGAGAACTGGGAGCCTTCTTATGCTGATGGGCGGGATGTAAATTGCCAACAGCCACTCTGGAGAAGTGTATGGTGTTTCCTGAAACATCTAAAAAACAAAGCAACAGAGCCTAGGGCACTTCCACTTATGGTCCTATAGATTAGGGAAATTAAAATCAAAAAGACACAGCCACCACAAAGTTTGGGACGGCTCTGTTTACAAGAACCTCATTTACGGTACAAGTTCAATATCGCAGAAAGCGAAAAATGGATAAAGAAGTTGTGGTACTTACGTACAATGCAATATCACTCAGCAATGAAATCTATGTCATCAGGCCAGTAGCAGCATAATGAATGGATTCAGGTACGATGATTCTAAGTAAAATAAGTCACACAGAAAAAGAAACATCATAAGGTATCACTAATACACGGAATGTAAAGTTGGCTACACAGGAACTGAATTACAAAACAGAATAGGGTCTCAAATGTAGAAAACCAACTTATGCTTTCTTAAGGGGAAAGGTGAGTTGGGGTGCTGCATAAAACCAGAGATTGAAATTAACACAGATACCTTTCCATAAGCCAAATATGTAATAGACAAGAGCTACTGCTTGCTCAACTAAGTGGACTCAAAACCCCATATTAAACGCCTAAGTATATACCTGACTAGTAAGAATCTTAAAACCTATGGATTTATATGTCTCCGAAAGAGAATCCAGCGTGTGTACAGGGCATAAACGCAGCAGTGATAGGATTGGTGATGTTCGGTGAGCAAATGCAGACCCTTTGAAGTCATATTGCATGGTACCCATTCCATGGGTCTCAACTCTCCAGGTTTAAGGGATTCTTCCTTCAGCTAAAACATGCATGTGGAACCCAGAGTATGATCCACCATGTGATCGGGAAACGTGTTCAAATGTGTCTCAGTTTTCGTCCCCTGGTACTCGGGTGCAACATTCCAGACGCTTTACTAACACTCTCCCCACTTGGAGAGTCAGTGCCTTTAACCTCCTGTTTGGCCCAGTTTGCAATTTCTGCGGAAAAAGAACAGGAATAGGGAGAAACAATGAGAGACTAGCTGGAGGTGTCTGGACGGGCAAATTTAACTCTCATTTCCCACCAGGAAGAGGAATTAACCAAAGGCTCAGCGAGCCATGCCGGAACCACACTAGGGCCTGAAGCAATCCTGCGGTGTTGCGGCCAGCTCACAAGAAAGCGAGTTGAAGAAAGGAGCTCAGGGGCACTGTAATTCACAAACCTGCAGAGTTATAAATGACAGCTATCGTCCAAAAATATATTGAAGTAAGGCTGCCAAGAGGACTTGAAAGCGGGGAAGAATTGCAGGAAACCGATTTCAGGAGGTAGACTGGAATTGCATGTAAAGCATAGGAAAAGAGGCAGAACGTCCACAATGATGCACTTGGCCAAAAAGGGCGTATGCGTTTTTTCCTGAATATATTCAGGAAAAAACGCATACGCCCTTTTTGGCCAACCAAGCAAGCTTGCAAAGGATATCTGCACTACAATGAAGTCTCACTGTCCCCCTGTCAAAAGGGCCATCTGAAAAAAGTGTAAAATCCTGAAAGGCAGGACAGGCCATGGAGAACTGGGAGCCTTGTTATGCTGAGGGGCGGGATGTAAATTGCCAAGAACCACTCTGGAGAAGTGTATGGTGTTTCCTGAAACATCTAAAAAACCAAGAAACAGAGCCTAGGGCACTTCTACTTATGGTCCTATAGCTTAGGGAAATTAAAATCAAAAAGAAACAGCCACCCCAAAGTTTGGGACGGCTCTGTTTACAAGAACCTCGGTTACGGTACAAGTTCAATATCGCAGAAAGCGAAAAATGGATAAAGAAGTTGTGGTACTTACGTACAATGAAATATCACTCAGCAATGAAATCTATGTCATCAGGCCAGTAGCAGCATAATGAGTGGATTCAGGTACGATGATTCTAAGTGAAATAAGTCACACAGAAAAAGAAACATCATAAGATATCACTAATACACGGAAGGTAAACTTGGCTACACAGGAACTGAATTACAAAACAGAATAGGGTCTCAAATGTAGAAAACCAACTTATGCTTGCTTAAGGGGAAAGGTGAGTTGGGGTGCTGCATAAAACCAGAGATTGAAATTAACACAGATACCTTTCCATAAGCTAAATATGTAATAGACAAGAGCTACTCCTTGCTCAACGATGTGGACTCAACACCCCATATTAAACGCCTAAGAATATACCTGACTAGTAAGAATCTTAAAACCAATCGATTTATATGTCTCCGAAAGAGAATCAAGCGTGTGTACAGTGGCATAAACGCAGCAGTGATAGGATTGGTGAGGTTCGGTGAGCAAATGCAAACCCTGTGAAGTCATATTGCATGGTACCCATTCCATGGGTCTCAACTCTCCAGGTTTAAGGGATTCTTCCTTCAGCTAAAACATGCATGTGGAACCCAGAGTATGTTCCACTGTGTGATCGGGAAACGTGTTCAAATGTGTCTCAGTTTTCGTCCCCTGGTACTCGGGTGCAACATTCCAGACGCTTTACTAACACTCTCCCCACTTGGAGAGTCAGTGCCTTTAACCTGCTGTTGGGCCCAGTTTGCAATTTCTGCGGAAAATGAACAGGAATAGGGAGAACCAATGAGAGACTAGCTGGAGGTGTCTGGACGGGCAAATTTAACTCTCATTTCCCACCAGGAAGAGGAATTAACCAAAGGCTCAGCGAGCCATGCCAGAACCACACTAGGGCCTGAAGCAATCCTGCAGAGTTGCGGCCAGCTCACAAGAAAGCGAGTTGAAGAAAGGAGCTCAGGGGCACTGTAATTCACAAACCTGCAGAGTTATAAATGACAGCTATCGTCCAAAAATATATTGAAGTAAGGCTGCCAAGAGGACTTGAAAGCGGGGCAGAATTGCAGGAAACCGATTTCAGGAGGTAGACTGGAATTGGATGTAAAGTATAGGAAAAGAGGCAGAACGTCCACAATGATGCACTTGGCCAAAAAGGGCGTATGCGTTTTTTCCTGAATATATTCCTGAATATATTCAGGAAAAAACGCATACGCCCTTTTTGGCCAACCAAGCAAGCTTGCAAAGGAAATCTGCACTACAATGAAGTCTCACTGCCCCCCGGTCAAAAGGGCCATCTGAAAAAAGTGTAAAATCCAGAAAGGCAGGACAGGCCATGGAGAACTGGGAGCCTTCTTATGCTGATGGGCGGGATGTAAATTGCCAACAGCCACTCTGGAGAAGTGTATGGTGTTTCCTGAAACATCTAAAAAACAAAGCAACAGAGCCTAGGGCACTTCCACTTATGGTCCTATAGATTAGGGAAATTAAAATCAAAAAGACACAGCCACCACAAAGTTTGGGACGGCTCTGTTTACAAGAACCTCATTTACGGTACAAGTTCAATATCGCAGAAAGCGAAAAATGGATAAAGAAGTTGTGGTACTTACGTACAATGCAATATCACTCAGCAATGAAATCTATGTCATCAGGCCAGTAGCAGCATAATGAATGGATTCAGGTACGATGATTCTAAGTAAAATAAGTCACACAGAAAAAGAAACATCATAAGGTATCACTAATACACGGAATGTAAACTTGGCTACACAGGAACTGAATTACAAAACAGAATAGGGTCTCAAATGTAGAAAACCAACTTATGCTTGCTTAAGGGGAAAGGTGAGTTGGGGTGCTGCATAAAACCAGAGATTGAAATTAACACAGATACCTTTCCATAAGCCAAATATGTAATAGACAAGAGCTACTGCTTGCTCAACTAAGTGGACTCAAAACCCCATATTAAACGCCTAAGTATATACCTGACTAGTAAGAATCTTAAAACCTATGGATTTATATGTCTCCGAAAGAGAATCCAGCGTGTGTACAGGGCATAAACGCAGCAGTGATAGGATTGGTGATGTTCGGTGAGCAAATGCAGACCCTTTGAAGTCATATTGCATGGTACCCATTCCATGGGTCTCAACTCTCCAGGTTTAAGGGATTCTTCCTTCAGCTAAAACATGCATGTGGAACCCAGAGTATGATCCACCATGTGATCGGGAAACGTGTTCAAATGTGTCTCAGTTTTCGTCCCCTGGTACTCGGATGCAACATTCCAGATGCTTTACTAACACTCTCCCCACTTGGAGAGTCAGTGCCTTTAACCTCCTGTTTGGCCCAGTTTGCAATTTTTGTGGAAAATGAACAGGAATAGGGAGAACCAATGAGAGACTAGCTGGAGGTGTCTGGACGGGCAAATTTAACTCTCATTTCCCACCAGGAAGAGGAATTAACCAAAGGCTCAGCGAGCCATGCCGGAACCACACTAGGGCCTGAAGCAATCCTGCGGTGTTGCGGCCAGCTCACAAGAAAGCGAGTTGAAGAAAGGAGCTCAGGGGCACTGTAATTCACAAACCTGCAGAGTTATAAATGACAGCTATCGTCCAAAAATATATTGAAGTAAGGCTGCCAAGAGGACTTGAAAGCGGGGAAGAATTGCAGGAAACCAATTTCAGGAGGTAGACTGGAATTGCATGTAAAGCATAGGAAAAGAGGCAGAACGTCCACAATGATGCACTTGGCCAAAAAGGGCGTATGCGTTTTTTCCTGAATATATTCAGGAAAAAACGCATACGCCCTTTTTGGCCAACCAAGCAAGCTTGCAAAGGATATCTGCACTACAATGAAGTCTCACTGCCCCCCTGTCAAAAGGGCCATCTGAAAAAAGTGTAAAATCCTGAAAGGCAGGACAGGCCATGGAGAACTGGGAGCCTTGTTATGCTGAGGGGCGGGATGTAAATTGCCAAGAACCACTCTGGAGAAGTGTATGGTGTTTCCTGAAACATCTAAAAAACAAAGAAACAGAGCCTAGGGCACTTCTACTTATGGTCCTATAGCTTAGGGAAATTAAAATCAAAAAGAAACAGTCACCCCAAAGTTTGGGACGGCTCTGTTTACAAGAACCTCGTTTACGGTACAAGTTCAATATCGCAGAAAGCGAAAAATGGATAAAGAAGTTGTGGTACTTACGTACAATGCAATATCACTCAGCAATGAAATCTATGTCATCAGGCCAGTAGCAGCATAATGAGTGGATTCAGGTACGATGATTCTAAGTGAAATAAGTCACACAGAAAAAGAAACATCATAAGATATCACTAATACACGGAAGGTAAACTTGGCTACACAGGAACTGAATTACAAAACAGAATAGGGTCTCAAATGTAGAAAACCAACTTATGCTTGCTTAAGGGGAAAGGTGAGTTGGGGTGCTGCATAAAACCAGAGATTGAAATTAACACAGATACCTTTCCATAAGCTAAATATGTAATAGACAAGAGCTACTCCTTGCTCAACGATGTGGACTCAACACCCCATATTAAACGCCTAAGAATATACCTGACTAGTAAGAATCTTAAAACCAATGGATTTATATGTCTCCGAAAGAGAATCAAGCGTGTGTACAGTGGCATAAATGCAGCAGTGATAGGATTGGTGAGGTTCGGTGAGCAAATGCAAACCCTGTGAAGTCATATTGCATGGTACCCATTCCATGGGTCTCAACTCTCCAGGTTTAAGGGATTCTTCCTTCAGCTAAAACATGCATGTGGAACCCAGAGTATGTTCCACTGTGTGATCGGGAAATGTGTTCAAATGTGTCTCAGTTTTCGTCCCCTGGTACTCGGGTGCAACATTCCAGACGCTTTACTAACACTCTCCCCACTTGGAGAGTCAGTGCCTTTAACCTGCTGTTGGGCCCAGTTTGCAATTTCTGCGGAAAATGAACAGGAATAGGGAGAACCAATGAGAGACTAGCTGGAGGTGTCTGGACGGGCAAATTTAACTCTCATTTCCCACCAGGAAGAGGAATTAACCAAAGGCTCAGCGAGCCATGCCAGAACCACACTAGGGCCTGAAGCAATCCTGCAGAGTTGCGGCCAGCTCACAAGAAAGCGAGTTGAAGAAAGGAGCTCAGGGGCACTGTAATTCACAAACCTGCAGAGTTATAAATGACAGCTATCGTCCAAAAATATATTGAAGTAAGGCTGCCAAGAGGACTTGAAAGCGGGGCAGAATTGCAGGAAACCGATTTCAGGAGGTAGACTGGAATTGGATGTAAAGTATAGGAAAAGAGGCAGAACGTCCACAATGATGCACTTGGCCAAAAAGGGCGTATGCGTTTTTTCCTGAATATATTCCTGAATATATTCAGGAAAAAACGCATACGCCCTTTTTGGCCAACCAAGCAAGCTTGCAAAGGAAATCTGCACTACAATGAAGTCTCACTGCCCCCCGGTCAAAAGGGCCATCTGAAAAAAGTGTAAAATCCAGAAAGGCAGGACAGGCCATGGAGAACTGGGAGCCTTCTTATGCTGATGGGCGGGATGTAAATTGCCAACAGCCACTCTGGAGAAGTGTATGGTGTTTCCTGAAACATCTAAAAAACAAAGCAACAGAGCCTAGGGCACTTCCACTTATGGTCCTATAGATTAGGGAAATTAAAATCAAAAAGACACAGCCACCACAAAGTTTGGGACGGCTCTGTTTACAAGAACCTCATTTACGGTACAAGTTCAATATCGCAGAAAGCGAAAAATGGATAAAGAAGTTGTGGTACTTACGTACAATGCAATATCACTCAGCAATGAAATCTATGTCATCAGGCCAGTAGCAGCATAATGAATGGATTCAGGTACGATGATTCTAAGTAAAATAAGTCACACAGAAAAAGAAACATCATAAGGTATCACTAATACACGGAATGTAAAGTTGGCTACACAGGAACTGAATTACAAAACAGAATAGGGTCTCAAATGTAGAAAACCAACTTATGCTTGCTTAAGGGGAAAGGTGAGTTGGGGTGCTGCATAAAAACCAGAGATTGAAATTAACACAGATACCTTTCCATAAGCCAAATATGTAATAGACAAGAGCTACTGCTTGCTCAACTAAGTGGACTCAAAACCCCATATTAAACGCCTAAGTATATACCTGACTAGTAAGAATCTTAAAACCTATGGATTTATATGTCTCCGAAAGAGAATCCAGCGTGTGTACAGGGCATAAACGCAGCAGTGATAGGATTGGTGATGTTCGGTGAGCAAATGCAGACCCTTTGAAGTCATATTGCATGGTACCCATTCCATGGGTCTCAACTCTCCAGGTTTAAGGGATTCTTCCTTCAGCTAAAACATGCATGTGGAACCCAGAGTATGATCCACCATGTGATCGGGAAACGTGTTCAAATGTGTCTCAGTTTTCGTCCCCTGGTACTCGGATGCAACATTCCAGATGCTTTACTAACACTCTCCCCACTTGGAGAGTCAGTGCCTTTAACCTCCTGTTTGGCCCAGTTTGCAATTTTTGTGGAAAATGAACAGGAATAGGGAGAACCAATGAGAGACTAGCTGGAGGTGTCTGGACGGGCAAATTTAACTCTCATTTCCCACCAGGAAGAGGAATTAACCAAAGGCTCAGCGAGCCATGCCGGAACCACACTAGGGCCTGAAGCAATCCTGCGGTGTTGCGGCCAGCTCACAAGAAAGCGAGTTGAAGAAAGGAGCTCAGGGGCACTGTAATTCACAAACCTGCAGAGTTATAAATGACAGCTATCGTCCAAAAATATATTGAAGTAAGGCTGCCAAGAGGACTTGAAAGCGGGGAAGAATTGCAGGAAACCAATTTCAGGAGGTAGACTGGAATTGCATGTAAAGCATAGGAAAAGAGGCAGAACGTCCACAATGATGCACTTGGCCAAAAAGGGCGTATGCGTTTTTTCCTGAATATATTCAGGAAAAAACGCATACGCCCTTTTTGGCCAACCAAGCAAGCTTGCAAAGGATATCTGCACTACAATGAAGTCTCACTGCCCCCCTGTCAAAAGGGCCATCTGAAAAAAGTGTAAAATCCTGAAAGGCAGGACAGGCCATGGAGAACTGGGAGCCTTGTTATGCTGAGGGGCGGGATGTAAATTGCCAAGAACCACTCTGGAGAAGTGTATGGTGTTTCCTGAAACATCTAAAAAACAAAGAAACAGAGCCTAGGGCACTTCTACTTATGGTCCTATAGCTTAGGGAAATTAAAATCAAAAAGAAACAGTCACCCCAAAGTTTGGGACGGCTCTGTTTACAAGAACCTCGTTTACGGTACAAGTTCAATATCGCAGAAAGCGAAAAATGGATAAAGAAGTTGTGGTACTTACGTACAATGCAATATCACTCAGCAATGAAATCTATGTCATCAGGCCAGTAGCAGCATAATGAGTGGATTCAGGTACGATGATTCTAAGTGAAATAAGTCACACAGAAAAAGAAACATCATAAGATATCACTAATACACGGAAGGTAAACTTGGCTACACAGGAACTGAATTACAAAACAGAATAGGGTCTCAAATGTAGAAAACCAACTTATGCTTGCTTAAGGGGAAAGGTGAGTTGGGGTGCTGCATAAAACCAGAGATTGAAATTAACACAGATACCTTTCCATAAGCTAAATATGTAATAGACAAGAGCTACTCCTTGCTCAACGATGTGGACTCAACACCCCATATTAAACGCCTAAGAATATACCTGACTAGTAAGAATCTTAAAACCAATGGATTTATATGTCTCCGAAAGAGAATCAAGCGTGTGTACAGTGGCATAAATGCAGCAGTGATAGGATTGGTGAGGTTCGGTGAGCAAATGCAAACCCTGTGAAGTCATATTGCATGGTACCCATTCCATGGGTCTCAACTCTCCAGGTTTAAGGGATTCTTCCTTCAGCTAAAACATGCATGTGGAACCCAGAGTATGTTCCACTGTGTGATCGGGAAATGTGTTCAAATGTGTCTCAGTTTTCGTCCCCTGGTACTCGGGTGCAACATTCCAGACGCTTTACTAACACTCTCCCCACTTGGAGAGTCAGTGCCTTTAACCTGCTGTTGGGCCCAGTTTGCAATTTCTGCGGAAAATGAACAGGAATAGGGAGAACCAATGAGAGACTAGCTGGAGGTGTCTGGACGGGCAAATTTAACTCTCATTTCCCACCAGGAAGAGGAATTAACCAAAGGCTCAGCGAGCCATGCCAGAACCACACTAGGGCCTGAAGCAATCCTGCAGAGTTGCGGCCAGCTCACAAGAAAGCGAGTTGAAGAAAGGAGCTCAGGGGCACTGTAATTCACAAACCTGCAGAGTTATAAATGACAGCTATCGTCCAAAAATATATTGAAGTAAGGCTGCCAAGAGGACTTGAAAGCGGGGCAGAATTGCAGGAAACCGATTTCAGGAGGTAGACTGGAATTGGATGTAAAGTATAGGAAAAGAGGCAGAACGTCCACAATGATGCACTTGGCCAAAAAGGGCGTATGCGTTTTTTCCTGAATATATTCCTGAATATATTCAGGAAAAAACGCATACGCCCTTTTTGGCCAACCAAGCAAGCTTGCCAAGGAAATCTGCACTACAATGAAGTCTCACTGCCCCCCGGTCAAAAGGGCCATCTGAAAAAAGTGTAAAATCCAGAAAGGCAGGACAGGCCATGGAGAACTGGGAGCCTTCTTATGCTGATGGGCGGGATGTAAATTGCCAACAGCCACTCTGGAGAAGTGTATGGTGTTTCCTGAAACATCTAAAAAACAAAGCAACAGAGCCTAGGGCACTTCCACTTATGGTCCTATAGATTAGGGAAATTAAAATCAAAAAGACACAGCCACCACAAAGTTTGGGACGGCTCTGTTTACAAGAACCTCATTTACGGTACAAGTTCAATATCGCAGAAAGCGAAAAATGGATAAAGAAGTTGTGGTACTTACGTACAATGCAATATCACTCAGCAATGAAATCTATGTCATCAGGCCAGTAGCAGCATAATGAATGGATTCAGGTACGATGATTCTAAGTAAAATAAGTCACACAGAAAAAGAAACATCATAAGGTATCACTAATACACGGAATGTAAAGTTGGCTACACAGGAACTGAATTACAAAACAGAATAGGGTCTCAAATGTAGAAAACCAACTTATGCTTGCTTAAGGGGAAAGGTGAGTTGGGGTGCTGCATAAAAACCAGAGATTGAAATTAACACAGATACCTTTCCATAAGCCAAATATGTAATAGACAAGAGCTACTGCTTGCTCAACTAAGTGGACTCAAAACCCCATATTAAACGCCTAAGTATATACCTGACTAGTAAGAATCTTAAAACCTATGGATTTATATGTCTCCGAAAGAGAATCCAGCGTGTGTACAGGGCATAAACGCAGCAGTGATAGGATTGGTGATGTTCGGTGAGCAAATGCAGACCCTTTGAAGTCATATTGCATGGTACCCATTCCATGGGTCTCAACTCTCCAGGTTTAAGGGATTCTTCCTTCAGCTAAAACATGCATGTGGAACCCAGAGTATGATCCACCATGTGATCGGGAAACGTGTTCAAATGTGTCTCAGTTTTCGTCCCCTGGTACTCGGATGCAACATTCCAGATGCTTTACTAACACTCTCCCCACTTGGAGAGTCAGTGCCTTTAACCTCCTGTTTGGCCCAGTTTGCAATTTTTGTGGAAAATGAACAGGAATAGGGAGAACCAATGAGAGACTAGCTGGAGGTGTCTGGACGGGCAAATTTAACTCTCATTTCCCACCAGGAAGAGGAATTAACCAAAGGCTCAGCGAGCCATGCCGGAACCACACTAGGGCCTGAAGCAATCCTGCGGTGTTGCGGCCAGCTCACAAGAAAGCGAGTTGAAGAAAGGAGCTCAGGGGCACTGTAATTCACAAACCTGCAGAGTTATAAATGACAGCTATCGTCCAAAAATATATTGAAGTAAGGCTGCCAAGAGGACTTGAAAGCGGGGAAGAATTGCAGGAAACCGATTTCAGGAGGTAGACTGGAATTGCATGTAAAGCATAGGAAAAGAGGCAGAACGTCCACAATGATGCACTTGGCCAAAAAGGGCGTATGCGTTTTTTCCTGAATATATTCAGGAAAAAACGCATACGCACTTTTTGGCCAACCAAGCAAGCTTGCAAAGGATATCTGCACTACAATGAAGTCTCACTGCCCCCCGGTCAAAAGGGCCATCTGAAAAAAGTGTAAAATCCTGAAAGGCAGGACAGGCCATGGAGAACTGGGAGCCTTGTTATGCTGAGGGGCGGGATGTAAATTGCCAAGAACCACTCTGGAGAAGTGTATGGTGTTTCCTGAAACATCTAAAAAACAAAGAAACAGAGCCTAGGGCACTTCTACTTATGGTCCTATAGCTTAGGGAAATTAAAATCAAAAAGAAACAGTCACCCCAAAGTTTGGGACGGCTCTGTTTACAAGAACCTCGTTTACGGTACAAGTTTAATATCGCAGAAAGCGAAAAATGGATAAAGAAGTTGTGGTACTTACGTACAATGCAATATCACTCAGCAATGAAATCTATGTCATCAGGCCAGTAGCAGCATAATGAGTGGATTCAGGTACGATGATTCTAAGTGAAATAAGTCACACAGAAAAAGAAACATCATAAGATATCACTAATACACGGAAGGTAAACTTGGCTACACAGGAACTGAATTACAAAACAGAATAGGGTCTCAAATGTAGAAAACCAACTTATGCTTGCTTAAGGGGAAAGGTGAGTTGGGGTGCTGCATAAAACCAGAGATTGAAATTAACACAGATACCTTTCCATAAGCTAAATATGTAATAGACAAGAGCTACTCCTTGCTCAACGATGTGGACTCAACACCCCATATTAAACGCCTAAGAATATACCTGACTAGTAAGAATCTTAAAACCAATGGATTTATATGTCTCCGAAAGAGAATCAAGCGTGTGTACAGTGGCATAAACGCAGCAGTGATAGGATTGGTGAGGTTCGGTGAGCACATGCAGACCCTTTGAAGTCATATTGCATGGTACCCATTCCATGGTTCTCAACTCTCCAGGTTTAAGGGATTCTTCCTTCAGCTAAAACATGCATGTGGAACCCAGAGTATGATCCACCGTGTGATCGGGAAACGTGTTCAAATGTGTCTCAGTTTTCGTCCCCTGGTACTCGGGTGCAACATTCCAGACGCTTTACTAACACTCTCCCCACTTGGAGAGTCAGTGCCTTTAACCTGCTGTTGGGCCCAGTTTGCAATTTCTGCGGAAAATGAACAGGAATAGGGAGAACCAATGAGAGACTAGCTGGAGGTGTCTGGACGGGCAAATTTAACTCTCATTTCCCACCAGGAAGAGGAATTAACCAAAGGCTCAGCGAGCCATGCCAGAACCACACTAGGGCCTGAAGCAATCCTGCAGAGTTGCGGCCAGCTCACAAGAAAGCGAGTTGAAGAAAGGAGCTCAGGGGCACTGTAATTCACAAACCTGCAGAGTTATAAATGACAGCTATCGTCCAAAAATATATTGAAGTAAGGCTGCCAAGAGGACTTGAAAGCGGGGCAGAATTGCAGGAAACCGATTTCAGGAGGTAGACTGGAATTGGATGTAAAGCATAGGAAAAGAGGCAGAACGTCCACAATGATGCACTTGGCCAAAAAGGGCGTATGCGTTTTTTCCTGAATATATTCAGGAAAAAACGCATACGCCCTTTTTGGCCAACCAAGCAAGCTTGCAAAGGAAATCTGCACTACAATGAAGTCTCACTGCCCCCCGGTCAAAAGGGCTATCTGAAGAAAGTGTAAAATCCAGAAAGGCAGGACAGGCCATGGAGAACTGGGAGCCTTGTTATGCTGATGGGCGTGATGTAAATTGCCAACAGCCACTCTGGAGTAGTGTATGGTGTTTCCTGAAACATCTAAAAAACAAAGCACCAGAGCCTAGGGCACTTCCACTTATGGTCCTATAGCTTAGGGAAATTAAAATCAAAAAGACACAGCCACCCCAAAGTTTGAGAGGGCTCTGTTTACATGAACCTCGTTTACGGTACAAGTTCAATATCACAGAAAGCGAAAAATGGATAAAGAAGTTGTGGTACTTACGTACAATGCAATATCACTCAGCAATGAAATCTATGTCATCAGGCCAGTAGCAGCATAATGAGTGGATTCAGGTACGATGATTCTAAGTGAAATAAGTCACACAGAAAAAGAAACATCGTAAGATATCACTAATACACGGAATGTAAGCTTGGCTACACAGGAACTGAATTACAAAACAGAACAGGGTCTCAAATGTAGAAAACCAACTTATGCTTGCTTAAGGGGAAAGGTGAGTTGGGGTGCTGCATAAAACCAGAGATTGAAATTAACACAGATAACTTTCTATAAGACAAATATGTAATAGACCAGAGCTACTCCTTGCTCAACGAAGTGGACTCAACACCCCATATTAAACGCCTAAGAATATACCTGACTAGTAAGAATCTTAAAACCTATGTATTTATATGTCTCCGAAAGAGAATCCAGCGTGTGTACAGCGGCATAAAGGCAGCAGTGAAAGGATTGTTGAGGTTCGGTGAGCAAATGCAGACCCTTTGAAGTCATATTGCATGGTACCCATTCCATGGTTCTCAACTCTCTAGGTTTAAGGGATTCTTCCTTCAGCTAAAACATGCATGTGGAACCCAGAGTATGATCCAATGTGTGATCGGGAAACGTGTTCAAATGTGTCTCAGTTTTCGTCCCCTGGTACTCGGGTGCAACATTCCAGACGCTTTACTAACACTCTCCCCACTTGGAGAGTCAGTGCCTTTAACCTCCTGCTTGGCCCAGTTTGCAATTTCTGCGGAAAATGAACAGGAATAGGGAGAAACAATGAGAGACTAGCTGGAGGTGTCTGGACGGGCAAATTTAACTCTCATTTCCCACCAGGAAGAGGAATTAACCAAAGGCTCAGCGAGCCATGCCGGAACCACACTAGGGCCTGAAGCAATCCTGCGGTGTTGCGGCCAGCTCACAAGAAAGCGAGTTGAAGAAAGGAGCTCAGGGGCACTGTAATTCACAAACCTGCAGAGTTATAAATGACAGCTATCGTCCAAAAATATATTGAAGTAAGGCTGCCAAGAGGACTTGAAAGCGGGGAAGAATTGCAGGAAACCGATTTCAGGAGGTAGACTGGAATTGCATGTAAAGCATAGGAAAAGAGGCAGAACGTCCACAATGATGCACTTGGCCAAAAAGGGCGTATGCGTTTTTTCCTGAATATATTCAGGAAAAAACGCATACGCCCTTTTTGGCCAACCAAGCAAGCTTGCAAAGGAAATCTGCACTACAATGAAGTCTCACTGCCCCCCGGTCAAAAGGGCCATCTGAAAAAAGTGTAAAATCCAGAAAAGCAGGACAGGCCATGGAGAACTGGGAGCCTTGTTATGCTGATGGGCGGGATGTAAATTGCCAACAGCCACTCTGGAGAAGTGTATGGTGTTTCCTGAAACATCTAAAAAACAAAGCAACAGAGCCTAGGGCACTTCCACTTATGGTCCTATAGATTAGGGAAATTAAAATCAAAAAGACACAGCCACCCCAAAGTTTGGGACGGCTCTGTTTACAAGAACCTCATTTACGGTACAAGTTCAATATCGCAGAAAGCGAAAAATGGATAAAGAAGTTGTGGTACTTACGTACAATGCAATATCACTCAGCAATGAAATCTATGTCATCAGGCCAGTAGCAGCATAATGAGTGGATTCAGGTACGATGATTCTAAGTGAAATAAGTCACACAGAAAAAGAAACATCATAAGATATCACTAATACACGGAATGTAAACTTGGCTACACAGGAACTGAATTACAAAACAGAATAGGGTCTCAAATGTAGAAAACCAATATATCCTTGCTTAAGGGGAAAGGTGAGTTGGGGTGCTGCATAAAACCAGAGATTGAAATTAGCACAGATACATTTCCATAAGTCAAATATGTAATAGACCAGAGCTACTGCTAGCTCAACGAAGTGGACTCAACACCACATATTAAACGCCTAAGAATATACCTGACGAGTAAGAATCTTAAAACCTATGGATTTATATGTCTCTGAAAGAGAATCCAGCGTGTGTACAGGGCATAAACGCAGCAGTGATAGGATTGGTGAAGTTCGGTGAGCAAATGCAGACCCTTTGAAGTCATATTGCATGGTACCCATTCCATGGGTCTCAACTCTCCAGGTTTAAGGGATTCTTCCTTCAGCTAAAACATGCATGTGGAACCCAGAGTATGATCCACCATGTGATCGGGAAACGTGTTCAAATGTGTCTCAGTTTTCGTCCCCTGGTACTCGGGTGCAACATTCCAGACGCTTTACTAACACTCTCCCCACTTGGAGAGTCAGTGCCTTTAACCTCCTGTTTGGCCCAGTTTGCAATTTCTGTGGAAAATTAACAGGAATAGGGAGAACCAATGAGAGACTAGCTGGAGGTGTCTGGACGGGTAAATTGAACTCTCATTTCCCACCAGGAAGAGGAATTAACCAAAGGCTCAGCGAGCCATGCCAGAACCACACTAGGGCCTGAAGCAATCCTGCGGTGTTGTGGCCAGCTCACAAGAATGCGAGTTGAAGAAAGAAGCTCAGGGGCCCTGTAATTCACAAACCTGCAGAGTTATAAATGACAGCTATCGTCCAAAAATATATTGAAGTAAGGCTGCCAAGAGGACTTGAAAGCGGGGCAGAATTGCAGGAATCCGATTTCAGGAGGTAGACTGGAATTGCATGTAAAGCATAGGAAAAGAGGCAGAACGTCCACAATGATGCACTTGGCCAAAAAGGGCGTATGCGTTTTTTCCTGAATATATTCAGGAAAAAACGCATACGCCCTTTTTGGCCAACCAAGCAAGCTTGCAAAGGAAATCTGCACTACAATGAAGTCTCACTGCCCCCCGGTCAAAAGGGCCATCTGAAAAAAGTGTAATATCCAGAAAGGCAGGACAGGCCATGGAGAACTGGGAGCCTTCTTATGCTGATGGGTGGGATGTAAATTGCAAACAGCCACTCTGGAGAAGTGTATGGTGTTTCCTGAAACATCTAAAAAACAAAGCAACAGAGCCTAGGGCACTTCCACTTATGGTCCTATAGCTTAGGGAAATTAAAATTAAAAAGACACAGCCACCCCAAAGTTTGGGACGGCTCTGTTTACAAGAACCTCGTTTACGGTACAAGTTCAATATCGCAGAAAGCGAAAAATGGATAAAGAAGTTGTGGTACTAACGTACAATGCAATTTCACTCAGCAATGAAATCTCTGTCATCAGGCTCATAGCAGCATAATGAGTGGATTCAGGTACGATGATTCTAAGTGAAATATGTCACACAGAAAAAGAAACATCATAAGATATCACTAATACACGGAATGTAAACTTGGCTACACAGGAACTGAATTACAAAACAGAATAGGGTCTCAAATGTAGAAAACCAACTTATGCTTGCTTAAGGGGAAAGGTGAGTTGGGGTGCTGCATAAAACCAGAGATTGAAATTAACACAGATACCTTTCCATAAGCCAAATATGTAATAGACAAGAGCTACTGCTTGCTCAACGAAGTGGACTCAACACCCCATATTAAACGCCTAAGAATATACCTGACTAGTAAGAATCTTAAAACCTATGGATTTATATGTCTCAGAAAGAGAATCAAGCTTGTTTACAGCGACATAAACGCAGCAGTGATAGGATTGGTGAGGTTCGGTGAGCAAATGCAGACCCTTTGAAGTCATATTGCATGGTACCCATTCCATGGTTCTCAACTCTCCAGGTTTAAGGGATTCTTCCTTCAGCTAAAACATGCATGTGGAACCCAGAGTATGATCCACCGTGTGATCGGGAAACGTGTTCAAATGTGTCTCAGTTTTCGTCCCCTGGTACTCGGGTGCAACATTCCAGACGCTTTACTAAGACTATCCCCACTTGGAGAGTCAGTGCCTTTAACCTCCTCTTTGGCCCAGTTTGCAATTTCTGCGGAAAATGAACAGGAATAGGGAGAACCAATGAGAGACTAGCTGGAGGTGTCTGGACGGGCAAATTTAACTCTCATTTCCCACCAGGAAGAGGAATTAACCAAAGGCTCAGCGAGCCATGCCGGAACCACACTAGGGCCTGAAGCAATCCTGCGGTGTTGTGGCCAGCTCACAAGAAAGCGAGTTGAAGAAAGGAGCTCAGGGGCACTGTAATTCACAAACCTGCAGAGTTATAAATGACAGCTATCATCCAAAAATATATTGAAGTAAGGCTGCCAAGAGGACTTGAAAGCAGGGCAGAATTGCAGGAAACCGATTTCAGGAGGTAGACTGGAATTGGATGTAAAGCATAGGAAAAGAGGCAGAACGTCCACAATGATGCACTTGGCCAAAAAGGGCGTATGCGTTTTTTCCTGAATATATTCAGGAAAAAACGCATCCGCCCATTTTGGCCAACCAAGCAAGCTTGCAAAGGAAATCTCCACTACAATGAAGTCTCACTGCCCCCCGGTCAAAAGGGCCATCTGAAAAAAGTGTAAAATCCAGAAAAGCAGGAC